>NC_092872.1:432022785-432350785 GCF_028372415.1 Notamacropus eugenii
GAACAGATGACCCCTAAGGTCCCTTCCAGCTCTAGCAATCTATGAATCTCTCCCTTATACAGACACAGACACATCCTTCTCTCCATTCCTTATAGAAACACGTTTCTCTCTATCCCTTAGGGGGGCAGCATGGTGCTGCTTGTATTGGGAGTCAGAGGATCTGGGTTCAAATTCCAAATTAAAATAACTACCTGTGTGACCTTGGACAAATCCCTTCACCTTTTGGGGCCTCAGTTTCCTCATCTGTAAAATGAGGGTATTGGACTGGATGGCCTCTGAAGGTCTCTTCCAGCTCTATATCTATGATCTCATGAAACTCTCTCCATCTCTTCCACAAACAAATCTGTCTTTGCATCCCTTATACACAGAGCTTATTTTCCACATTCTTTCCATGTATGCCCTCCATCCCATTCCTTAGCTAGAACCCCCTTTCTCCATATCTTACACACACACACACACACACACACACACACATTTCATCCACTCCTCCCTCTTCTCCAAAGGAGAGGTTTCATCAGGGTACACAAGCCCACCTCACTCAATTTCTCTGGCTGAGATGTATTCCACTCATCACCCCATCCTAGCCCAGGGCTGTGAGAGAGGCTGCACTGGCCTCTGCTCTAATGATTTTCCCTGGAGCCTAGCTCCTCTTTACACAGCTCCATGACCCCTATTCCTGTTCTCAGTGGCTCCATAGTTCCCCCCTTCCTTCTTCCCTTTCCCTCCCTCTAACCCCCTCCTGCAGACTCCCTCTCAGTGGGCAAGAGCTGAAGTTGTGACCTTGTCACCTCCTTCCTTATCTTGGACTTGCTACCTCTGAGGAAAATCTGGGGTGCTGTCCAGTCACCAACCCCACCAGTGCAATCTACTGTAGACAAAGAAAAGAGGCAGAGGACACTCAACTTCAGAGTTCTGCCTTCTAAGAGAAACATTGATGGGATGGTGAATTCTCTGGTTCTAAGGAGGATTTTTTCATTCTTTTGTTGAGAGGAGTCTGGCGATATCCTATAAGACACCCCTGAGGGATGATAACTCCTCTTTCCCTTTCTGCTTTTCATTTGCCCTGTTGACTCCCCTTTCACAAGTGCACCTGGCCCCAGTCCTCAATTGTAAAATGATGGAATTGGATTGGATGACCTTGAAAAGCCCTAGCATTTCATCTCTTAGCGGGGTAGTGCTGCTCAAGGCAGTGCCACATGTGAGCCATGCCTAAGGATGACTTGCCCATCAAGCTCCCCAGAATAACTCACGCCAGGCTGAGATTCCAGGATCTAGACCTTCTTGACCTCATCAGGTATCCTACTTAGAGTGACCATATCTCCTTTACAGGTGGGCCTGGTGGCACTATCAAACTCTATTCCAGTGTCTAAGCTCCTTGAGAGTCTTTTGTCTGGAGCTTCCTGGGAGAGGGGGCAGGGCAGTAAATCTTCTTTCCCATTAAATGGGCAGGGTAAGGTGGTGAAACACATCAGAGAGCACAACTTGCTGTTTAAAACCCTCACCAATCTATATCCCTCCTATATTGCCTGCTGGGTCCCCTAGGAAAGCCCCCAAGTGAACTGAATACCTCCTAAATACTCACGTCCCCACAAGAGGAGAGACAGCTAAAGTCCAAATGAGGATCAGAAGAGTGAGCCATGCAGATTCTCCCTCTGCCTAGCTGTGGAATTTAGGGCCCTACTGGTTTCTCCAAGTTAGAGATTGGGTCCACTGGTCAGGCAACCCTCCTAACTTCCTCTCCCTGACACCCACCCAGTTCTTAGTGCCAAATGCTTTGATCAGTATTATCATTCAGCTGGGGAAAGAGGCATGGAGAGGGCTTGGGGTCAGTGGCCCAGTCAGCAATCATTTGGCAATCTCCCTGGAGCATGCTCAGCCTCCTGAGTGGTTCCCAAGGTTAAGAAGAATCATCTGCAGGCCAATGGCTAAGCTTTGGTTTGAAGGGTCTAGAGGGAAGTGACAGGAATGGTCAGAGCATTGAATTCAGAGTAACATAGCATGAGAAGCCCTAATTTTTGTCTTCTATGCTGTGCCACTGACCCTCTGTGCCTCAGTTTGCCCATCTTTGAAATGGGGACAGGTGCCTTTTCCTATGCATTTGGAGTATCTGGTTATGAAATGCAGTGCCTGGGGGCTATTCCTAGCTTATGGCTTTCCTGAGCTAAATAGAAATGCTGATAAGGTCTTTCAAGGCCTGGATGACACTTGTATTTCTTCCCGTCAGATGATGTCTGTCCTCTCTGTTGGACAGTCTCCCCCGCCCAATGCCATGCTCCCTTCCTTCACCCTTACTCTGGGCTCCTGCTGTTTGCCTCCCTTGGCTATCTGGCACTTCACGGCCTCACTTGTTCCCCTTGTCCACTGCCCTTCCTCAACCCCAATCTGCCCATCTCCCATCACTCCCTAGACATTGTGTGCCCCATTCTGTCATAGGTTCAAATACCCACATACACAGATCTCTCAGGAACAAATGGGGCCCCTGGTCCCTCCACACCTCCTTCTGTGCCGTTCCCCACACAGGCCAGCATCTCTATGGGGATATCCTATCCCAATCCACCTACCAGCTACCCCCCTGTATGTGGTGCTCCAGTTCCAGGCCTCCTTTCTATCTCTTTCTTTTTCATTTCCTTTATCTTTTTTTAACGTTGTATGAGTGAAGAGGTATCCCTGTGTGTTGTCTTGGAGAACTAGTCTCATACCTGAGAGGAGGATGGGGGACAGACCCCTCTCTGTGTGGAAGGGACTGGAAGCCCTGGGCTCCAGTATTGCTGCCCAATACCAAGACTGAATAAAGTATATGTGCCCTGAGCCTGTCCAGCCCCATGTGTCTATTTCTCTTTCTCTCTTTTCTCCTACTTCCTCCATTCAGTCTTTACTGAGCTTCAGTTCTGCCCAGGGTAGGTATGAAAGATCACATGTGTCTCCTTGTCCTTGAAAACCTGAAGTCTAGGTGAGAAGACAGAACCACACCTCAACAATACACCCTTGCCTCTAGTCAAAGCCTCCTGTTCCCCAGATTCCTCCCCAACATGATATATGAAGTCTGTTAAGAGGAGTTAAAACCTTTCATTTACCAAATCATTAGATTCTGGAATTGGATGGGACCTTGGGGGCAATCTGGTCGAATTTCCAACTAAAGCAGGAGACCTCTCTCTACATCAGCTCTAACAAGCAATCCATCATTCACCCTGTTTGAACACTTCCAGTGACAGAGGGCCAATTCCCCACCAAAGCTGTCTGTTCCATTGTGGAACTGCTCTCCTTTTAGCAAGCTCCTTCTGACATTCAACTGAAATCTGCCTGCCTTCATCTTCTACCCCTTGCTCACTATTCTGTTCTCTGGGGCCAAGTACAATAGAATTCATGATACCTTCAAATACTTGAAAATGGGTATGATGACCCCCCAAAAATCTGTTCTCCAGGCTAAACATCCCTGTGTCCTTCAGCCAACTTAATAGCATAGCTACCAGTTTCCTTCATAACTTGTTTGCCCTCCTCCGAACATAATATGTCTCCAAAAGGAGAACCCTCAGACTTGAAAAGAGCAAGCTGAGGGCACAAATTCTCGTGAAATGGGAATGTGGGGACTGAGAGGCATAGGAGAGCGGGAGGTGTAATGAAAGAGTCCTGCATGTGGAGTCAGAAGGTCTGGGTTTGAATCCCTCACTGCTGCTTTATTCTTGTGTGGCTTTGGACAAATGTCAATTTCCCCTGTAAAGATGCTGGACTAGATTCTTTTTAAGACCCCTTACAGCTCTTACATTTTTTAATCCTATGACTCTGAAGTAGAACCAGAGGGAGGGTGTACCGTTCAGTTCTGACAATCTATATTCCAAGGTCCGTTCAAACTTAAGCATCCTCAGATTCTGCCTGCATCTGGGATGATATAAGATTTGAGAAGTGAGGGGGAGGGGAAAGCCCATCTAGGATCATGGTGACACCTGCTGGCTAAATTGTGGTAGTATCCCAACTTTTGTTCAATCCTGAAAACAGAGGGAAGGGTGTGAAACCAGCTATCCCACCTTAAAGAAGGGAGAAACCGCTGTAATCAATGAATGAAACACATGTTCATATAACATAGAATGTCAGAGCTGGGAGGAATCCTAGAACATAGACTGTGATAGGTGGGAGGAGTCTTGGATAATAGACTGCTAGGGCTGGGAGGGGCCTTGGATCATAGAACATCACAGCTGGTGGGAAACTTAGAACATAGACTGTCAGAGTTGGAAAGGACCTTGGACCATAGAATGTTAGGGCTGTGAAGGACGTTAGAATATAGGTTATTGGAACACAGGACCATAGGATATCTGCATAGTAAGAAACTTAAGAGATCATCTAGTCCTGTCTCTCTATCCAGATAAAAAGACTGAGTTCCAGATTTATCAACTATTTACTGAGTTGCAGCTGTGTGACAAGTTCAGTAGAGGAATTACAAAGACATGTAAGACAGAGTCCATAAGACAGATCTCGACTTTCCAGAGCTCAGGAATCCATTGGGACTCTAGGTCTCCTGTAAAACTAGAGAAAAAAAAATTACTTAAAAAATACTATAAAATCAAGTGCTCTAAGGTATAGTATGTAGCCACTAAGGCATTCAGAGGAGGGAGATCACTGGTCTAGAGCAGCCCAAGAAAGTTTCCTGGAAGAGATAGGCCTCAAAGTGGGAGGTTTTCAAATCACCATTTGACTCCTCAGTCACCAACAGCTCCAAAATCTGGAAATTTACAAAGGAGAGAGGAAGAACAATCACTAGATTTGGGCTCAGAGGCCCTGGGTTTGCTTCCTGGCTCTGACTCTATTGGCTGGGGAAACTGGGAAAAGTCACTTTATTCCAATCAGCCTGTGATTTCTTTTCTCAGATAAGGATTGGACTAGCTGGCCACTGAAGTCCCTCCTGACTAAAATTCTGTAATCTGTAAAAACAGGAAGAATGACAATCCTTTTGTGACTTACCTCACAGCCCTGTTGTGGGGTATAAAAAAAAAGTAGCTTATTTATATAGCTTGTTAAGGTTTACAAAATACTGTCCCACAGCAACCCAGAAAGTAGAATTCTCTTCTATTTAAATGTCTAGCTAACACACATTTACATAGTACCTTCTTCAACCATATCATTGTGCCTTCCTTCCTGGAGTGTTGGGGCATTGCTTCTGGAACCAAGAGGTAAGTGGACCAAGAATTGCTGTGGACTGGGGAGATCAGAGAATCATGGGATTTAGAACTGGAAGAAACCATAGGGATCATCTAGTTCAATTCCCTCATTTTCCAGATGAGGAAATCAAGTCCTAGAGAGGGAAAGAGGGCTCTTGCCTGAGGTCCCGCAGGCAAAAGATGACACTGGATATTCAAACCTAAGTCCTCTGACTAAATCATGAGTATTGGGGCTTAAAGGATGAGGCATAAGTACCATAGCCAAACCTATTGTTCCCCAAGGCCCAAAGCCAATTTTAGGGGGCTGAGGGTCATCATGGGCCTAGGGATAGCAGGATCATATACGTCACACTTTTACAGGAGAGTACCACTGATCCTTTTCAGTAGATCTCTCTTGATGCAGAGCTTGGAGGTAGCATCAGATTTTGTTCTTTGGCTATCTGTAGAATCATAGACTGTCCGAGCTGGGGGGAAAAACAACAGCCTTGGAAATCACTGGGTCCAGCTCTTTTTTTTGTTTGTTTTGTTTTTTTTGCAAAAGGTGGAACTGAGGCCCAGAGAAATTAAATGACTGATCAGAAATCACATAGCTAATAACTTCCAAACACACATACACACATACTCCTTAATTACCTGTTTCTCCAGCCCAGGTCCCAGGTGCTCTGACTATAAGAAGATTGCTGAACACTTGAAGCTGGAAACAAATTACAGATGGAAGAGGAACAACAGAGCGAGAGGGAGGGATTGCCCCATACCTACACACACTCCTTCACACTGCTTGTTTTGGGTGGATTGAGGAGGGATCAGTCTAAACCTTCAGAGGTGGTGGTTAGAAAGCTGTGGGACATATATAACCCATATCAAATTGCTTACCATTTTAAGAAAGAGGAAAGGGAGGGAGAAAAATTCGGAACTCAAGATCTTATAAAAATGAATGCTAAGAATTGTCTTCATGTATAATTGGGGAAAATAAAATATTATTTAAAAAAATAAGACTAGGGGACAGGACATTTCTGGGTGGGATACCTCTTCTCAGAAGAAATCAGCCTCCTTCCTTTGATTCTTTCCTGGGATAGAGACAGAAAAAGCAAGGAAGAAAAGTAGGAGGTAGGGGTAAAGGAGAAGAAACGGTTAGAGAAAAAAAGAGAGGAGGAACAAGAGGGAACAGGGGAGGAAGGAAGAAACCAGAGATGGCAGGATATCAAAGCTAGGAGGACCCTAAGAACAGAATCTTAGAGATAGCAAGGAGCGGACTTTAAAGACTACTTAGCCCAACTCACTCTGTAGATGAGGAAATAGGTTAAGAGACAGAATTGACTTGTTTAGGATTACCATCAGTGGCAGGGAAAAGAGAAAGAAGAAAAGACATAGAGAAGAGAAGAGCAGAGGAAAAGAGGAGTGAGGGAAGTGGCTACTTCTAAGCTGGACATTTGCCTGAATTTCCCCAGCTTCACTGAGCTTCCTAGCAACCAATGGCCACCCTACCCCCATCCTCTGGTGTTTCCTAGCAACCAACGCTCAGCTCAGCTTTTCTTGGGTTTCCTAGCAACAGAAGGTCAGGCCACCTTCCTAACAGGTGGGGGGTGTTAGACCCTCCTTGCAAAGATCAAGATTTACTCCGGATCAGTAGTAGGGTGTCTCAGGTCAGTGGTGAGGACCCTGCACCTGGAGTCAGAACAAAGCCTAGAGAGAGGGTCCTGAGTGACTTTGGGAAAGTCCCTGACCCTCTTTGTCTTTTTTTCTATTGTGGTGGTATCCTGGGCCTTGTTTCTCTGCAGCTGGGGTAGAACAGATTGTTTCAGGCTCCTCCTCTACCCCGCTGAACCATCCTCTCTGCACATAGGTTGATAGAGGATTTTGCTTAAAGATTAAACTCTGCTGGCTCTGCCTGAGAGGACTCCCTGTGGTATTCAGCAACGTAGGGAGGGTGTGTAATTTAGCTAACATACACCAGATCTAAGAGGGACCCAAAGTGACAAGGCAGAAAGGGAATGAGGAGAGTGATTGTGGTAGAACACACCTGGAGACAAAAAGTCCTGCCGTAGATAAGCCGGCCCCATTGGGTTCAGGCTTCCTTGCCCCAGGCTACCAGGGGATCCCAAAGAGGCAATGGAGAATATGCTCTAGGGTATTCGGATGAGGCCTGGTTAAAGAGGGTACAAATCTCCCCAACCCACTATTGCAGTGCTTCCAGAAGACTGACCTTTAAGATTCCCACTGGCCCAGGGACTTAATCCTATCCGTGGAGAATAGGGAAGGAGTAAGGGAAAGATGAAGGAAAAAAAGACAAGGGGAAACATAAGAACAGGAGACTGAACAGGGGGCAGATAGAGGGAACAGCTCCCCCAGACTAGACACTCGGGAAAAGGGAAGCTTTGGGAAAAACTTAGGAGAGAAAAGAGGCTTTTAAAATGTGGGGAGGGATATCTCCAGAGCTCCCCCCAGGCTCCATTGGAGTTATATTGTTCCCAGATGTTTGGATAGTCTTATTGACAGAATGGGGTATCTGTGAAAGGGGAGGTGACTCAATGAAGAGATTCCATTCTAATTTAAGGAATGGGGCTCAGTGGGTGGGCTGGGGGGTCGGTTAGCTGATGTGAGTTCATTGAGAAATGAGGGCTCATAGAAGGATGACGCGAGTTTAGCGAGGGGATGGGGAACAACGCATTGTGGAAGACAGGGTCTCGAGAAGGGGGGAGGGAGTTCCATGAAGAGATGAGGGGGTGCTTAGTGAGAAGATGGGGGTTAAATTGCCCAGGAAAACCAAGTACCAGCCAACTCCGCCCAGCCTGGCAGCTCCCGAGAGTAGCGGGAGGTGCCATGTCTAGTAGCTACCTGGGGCTGGTGAAACAGTGCTATGGACTCCAGCACTGTCACCCCCCACCCTCCACCCCACCTCCCACCCTCCCTCCGCAAAGTGGTTCATGCGCAAGCGCCAGCTCAACCAGCACAGGGGAGGCTGCGGGCTTCGAGGTGAGCGCAGCCCGCCGCGCTCCGACACCCCTTCAGTCCCAGTCCCAGCTTTCTCTCCCAGGACTAGCCCCAGAGCCAGCTCCTTTGGCCCGGGGGTTGCCTTTCCTCTCCCGTCAGGCCGTGCCAGGCAGTCGGGGGACCCCAGGGAGGCAGACGGTGCTCTGAGGTCGAGTATGGCAGTACCCCTGGCCTAGGTAAGCAGTATGGGGGGTCCAGGGCGTCTCATCAAGGCATGGAGGTGCCCAGGTCCTAGCCCTGGGACCAATAGCGGGAGGAGGGGACCCAATCTAACCAGACCCGACTCTGCTTTGGGAGAAAAAAAAACGAGGTGCTAGTCTGGGATTCCTTATATCCCCGTGGGATGCCTCACATCGGGGCAATGCACCACTTCTGTGCCTCAGTTTCCCCGTTAGAAGAAAGGGTCGGGCAGTCTGATGGGCAGCTGAAATATACCATAGGAATAGAAATACACTTCCGTCTAAAGGGAGAAGGGTGGGAAGCTCGTAAGAGACACTCCTTGGAGCATTTTGTAGGGGGCAGGGGTGGGCAGGGGGAGGGAACAGAAACCTGAAGCGGAACAAGATCTCTCTCTCCAGAAGGCCCTCACCTTGGACAGAGCCCTGAGCAAGGGCTGGAGGAAAGGAAAGAGTGGAGGACCAAAACATGAAGAGAGACCACATCTCTATTTTTCTCCATCCTCTACTCCTTTTACCGCCCCCTCCCCTTGTCCCTTCTCTCCCTCTCCCATCCTAGAGCTGACTCACAGGTTGTCTGCCGTAGTCAACATCCTTGTGTCTCTCCACCTCCTAATCCTCCACTTCCCCCTCCATCAGTAGCTGACTCAACCTGTAGCCATCATAGCTTTACTAAACCCCCTCTCTAGTTTTCCTCTTCCTCTCTTACCCTCCCTTGGATTGCTGATTCACCTGTAGCCATCAGCCCTTCCCCCTCAAACATTCCCCCCCTTCCCTTTCTCCCTCCTTACCCCGCCCCCATCCCACTGCAGCCAGCTTTCCCCCTCCCTCCTCCATCTCTGGCCAGTCTTGAGACTGTTTCCATGGCAACTCTCACCCTAAGCTTTCCACTGGCTGGTCCTCCCCGTCCCCCAGTCCAGCAGCAAAGATCCAGAATAGGGGGAGGAGGTGGGGCCAGAGAGATAGGAGAGGAGGCTCCAAGGTCACCTTCTTCCTCCTCTTCCTAAGGAAAGAGCAGGGCATTTAGAGGAAAGAGGGCCAAAATATGAGAAGGCAGTATGTAAAAAGGACAGTGTTATTAAGGAAGGCCCAAACACACCTCCATTTCCAGCTTTTAGTTCTCTGATCCTGCAGCTGCTCGCCTGCCCCATCGTCCCTCCCTCCTCTCCTTAATAAATGAAGGCTTGCAATAAAGCCCTGCTTCCAGCCTAGGAGTCCCACAGTGCTCCCCAATTCTTAACCCAAAACCCTCTTCACATCTTACCCTCAATGCAGCCCCTTTGTTCCCCTCCCATGCCCCCTCTAGAAGGGCAGTCTCTCCCCCTCAGATCCCTATCTCCATCCATCCTTCCTAGGCTCTGCACTGCCACCTAAGGTCTGAGAGTGAGGCCCATCTCTCTGCCTATAAAAAAAACCCCTAACTGGCCAGATCTTCATACTCCCTGAAATTTTGAAATTGAATTGAGCACATCTAGATTCTAATTCTAGTTTAGCCGTTCCAAGCTGCATGATCTTAGGAAAGATTTCAAACATATAAAGGCTGTCCTAGGGCTGAGAAAGCTGGCTTTGTCCTTCTGCCTGTCCTGGGAAGACAGAGCAGAAAAAATGGGGAGAATAACCTGAAGGCAGATTTCAGCTTCATCTCAGAGTAAGAACTTCCTAACCATCACCTCTGTACAACAACAAAACAACTCACGTGTGTGTGTGTGTGTGTGTGTGTGTGTACACTTTAGAAATAATGATAATGACTTGAGAAATAGTGACTTGCCTGTCCCTAGAGGTATTCCAGCAAGAGCTAGATGATCCATTTTTAAGGAATGTTGTAGAGAATATCATAGATTTAGTGCTAGAAGGGGACCTTGGAGGTCATCTAGTCTAACCCCTCCCCCTCATTTTACAGATGAGATGAAGAAACTGACACCCACAGAAGTTAAACCGCTTACCCAAGCTCATAGACAGTATGTAGATTTTTAACTCAGGTCTTCTAACTCCAAGCCCAAGATCTGGAAGGATGTCTTTGTGAAGAGCAGATTCCTGTGCAGTCTCTGGTTGGACTAAATGACTTCTGAGATCTCTCTCCAGGTCTGCGATGCTTTCATTCCAATCACTAAATCTATCTCAGTCTCAATTTCCTCCACTGTGAAATGAAGCTGTTGGATTAGATGGATGATCTCTAAGGCCCTGCTTAGCTCAAACTTTCTCAGTTCAAAGATCCTTTACAACTCTGACCCTGAAAAAGTGTGATTCTTCAATTCTTAGATTCTATAATCATAATTTACTTAACATTCAAACTCCAGAAGGCTTTGGGATCTAAATGCAAATAAGTATGGAAAGGGAAAGTGTTGGGAGATGGGGCCATACCTTATCTATTCTTAGGCAAAATCTTGATGGTGTGTGTGTGTGTGTGTGTGTGTGTGTGTGTGTGTGTGTGTGTGTGTAGAGTTGGTTTATCAAGTCAACAAACCGAATTCAATAAACATTTGTTAAGCACCAATGGTTCTTAACCTTCTGAGCATCGGTCTTAGGGATACAGACTGGACCAGTGATTTTATTGGTATAAGGAACTCTTTAGGGAGGCACCTCCCTCTACCTATCCTTATCTACCCCTATGTAACTTAAAGTCTTAGAGTTGCCTAGGTCATTGAAAAATTAAGTGACTTTCTCAGGGTCACAACAACAGTGGAGTGGGGGAGGCTTGAACAGGTCTTTCTGACTCCAAATTTAGTTGGGTATCCACTTTGCCTCTTGGACTCCACTGGGGATAAAAAACTAAAAAAGCAATATGAACATGACTCTCAAGAAGCTTACAGCATGCTAGGGGAAACATAAATAAGTCTAACGAAAAACAATGTGATGGGAGAAGAGACTCAGACAAAGCGTTATCAGATCTAATTCTTGCACATAGGCCATTCAACGGGGCCTTTGGGATTCAGGAACACAGAGGATTGTGAGGAGAAACCCAAACAAAATGCAAGAAGGTGTTGAAGAACCTTCTTTGAGTTGTCTGGGAAAAACAGAGGGAAGAAAGCCAGGATTACTGGAACGCAGAAAGGGACCTCTCAGGTACATGCAAAGGAGAAAAGGCATTTTCCGCTGCAAAGATGCCTTGATGATCTGTTGTAAACAGATTTTCCCCAATAACAAATACAGCATTACATAATTTAGAGCAAAAATCACCTTTTCAACAGGGCTGGAAGATCCCTTCCTTATAGATTTCCTGGTTTTACAGATAAGCAAACTGAGGCCCACAGAGGTGAAAAGATTTACTCAAATTCGAATAGCTTATGAGGAACAAATGGAATTCAAAGTCAAACCTTCCAACCTTCTATTACACCAAAGTAGAATGGGGGCAGAATAGTTGGAGGAGGCTTAGGGAGGAAGAGGGACTTGAACCAGGCTTCATATCCCATTTGGTATAAGTTAGGAGTAAGGCCTGGACCGAGGGCTTTTGGGAGCTCTGACCTTAAGCCTTAATGTTTCCTCCCACTCTTAGACAGAAACATGATGCCTGCCCGAGAAAGGCCGTGTGCCTGCGGCCGTGGTCCCCATGAGGACCATGGCAAGTGGAATGGGGTCCGTTCCTACTTGCACCTCTTCTATGAGGACTGTGGAGGTGCAGCCCACCCTGAGGAGGTGGAGGACCCCACTCCAAATAACCAGGACACCTGTGACTGGTCCTCTTCCTTCTGGAAGGTAAGTCTTCTCCTCCCCACCCTCCAAATTGCTGGACTTCCTGCCTTAGCCCAGAGTTTGAATAGTCGGGATTTTAGGAACTCAGAGGGAGAGGTCACTGTAGATTGGGGTGATCAGTAAAGGTTTCTAAAATGAAATAATATTTGAGGTATGCCTTGAGGGACAGGTAGGATACAAAGGGGAGTTTTCAGGGTGAGTCAAGGCTCCTGGGTATGAATGAATGTGGGGAGGGGGACCTCTGGGGGAAAGACTGGCTTGGCTGGAATAGGTCTTCTTGACTCTGATACCAACTCTCTATACACTGTGCCAGGTTGCCTCTCCATCTATTCAAGTTCACTAAATTGGCAAAATTGATACGATTAAATGCTGTGGGACTATGGGCAAACAGGTGTGCTATTACATTGTTGGTGGAGCTGCGAATTAGTGAATCTTTTTGGAAAGCAAACTGGTAATATGTTGATAAGAGCAACAAGACTGATCATACTCTCTGATTCAGAGATCCTACTATCCATAAGGAAGTTATACTGGAATAGTCCAGTGGATCTCATCAACATGGGTACTCTATTCACTCATGTGGATTGCAGCTCATCCATGCTTTCTCACCCCATACAAAACTTGTCCATGTTTTCTGTAAGTCATCCATAGAGAATCTACCCAATATGCTACAAGTCTTCTCTGGTTCAATTAATATTTCATGGATACCAGTAGTATTCAGATTATCTGTATTTTATCTCTCAGTCTTGGTACATGAACAGTCCATCTCCTTTTCCAGTGATTCATGTCCTTGTGATACCTATTACATCATCATACAATGGCGTCATCATTGGTAATATGTTCCAGCCTAATCACACCCACCATGGATCTTTCCATTGCTGTTTGGGTCAGCCTTTTGTGGCTATGAATTTTCTGAGCTTGTATTCCTTGATTCACCTGGCCAAGATATACATGGCACTCAATTATTTCTACAGACTACCCCTCAAGTGGAATATCATAATCTGAATGATATTCATTTTTCATCCACTTGGTTTTTCCTGTATGACTGCATAGTTCATATGGGTACTATGAAAAGGAATAAAAGACCAACCTATACATTATTCACAGCACCCTATACCATCCCCACCCACACCCCCCAAAGCAGGAACAAGGTAGTATAATGTAAAGGAATTCCACACCATTGGATTTGATTGATTGAGGTCAGAGTACTTGGGTTCAAGTCCCAGTTCAAATCTACTACTTAGGTAATCTTAGGATGTTACTTATCCTCATTGGGGCTCAGTTTCCTCGTGTTTAAAATGGCTAGAAGGTGGGAAGACAGATGGACTACCTGATCTCTAAGGTCCTTTCTGAATCCTATAAAAACCACTTACAAAATCAAACCAACCCATTTTTACTGACAACCCTAGGTATGGGTGTCAGCCACTTGCCTCCCCACAGCCCTTCCCCCACTGCCTGTCTTCCTCTTCCCAGGGAGTTGTGTCCTTGTCGCTCCTCTTGCTGCTCCTGGGAGCCGCTGCCCTGACCACGGGCTATGCTGTGCCGCCTAAGTTGGAGGGCATCGGAGCAGGAGAGTTTCTGGTTCTGGACCAGCGAGCAGCTCAGTACAACAAGGCTCTAGGCACTTGCCGCCTAGCGGGTAGTGCTCTCTGTGCTGTTGCTGCCATCCTGCTGAGTACTTGCATGCTCTTGGTCCTGTTGACCCGACTCAAGCCAGAACCCAAGGCAGAGCCTGTGGACAGGGAGGATGAAGAAGCACAGCAGCGGGCACCCATCTTATGCCAGAGGCCCCAGAGCTGGTGGGGATCTGGGCTTCCCCTCCACTGCCATGAGTATCCCCTTTGGTCCCTCAGGGGTTCATCCTATCCAGCCCAAGTATAAGTCCTAAGCCTAACTCAGGAGCAGCCCAATTGTGGGAGGAGGCATCACTGAGTCAGAACTTGGGGTCCCTGCCCTTTGGGGCTCACTCTTCTGGTCTACATCCCTTTTTCCTTTACTGCTCCTTTTCCTTCCTGATCCCAGTGGGGCACTTGACTCAAGGCTACTCACCCAGCCCCAGCCCCAAGAAGCTAGACCAAGGGGTGGAAATGTCCAAGGTTGGGGACCCCTGCTGTTCCTTCCCCCATCCCTACTGGGGAATGGCTAACAGGTCAGGGTTCCACAGAAGAACAACTTAGCTCTCTCTTTTTCTAGCCTGGAACCTGGATCTCATGAACTCACTCTGCCACTGAAGAACTGTGTGATTTTGGGTAAGTCTCTTCTCCCTGGGGTTGTTTTCCCTTACATTCAAGAGCTAAAAACTCACTAAGGTTTTTTCTAGCTCTGATTGTCTATGTTTATGTATTCTAACATTATGTGTACCTTCCAGCTCGAAAATTCTATGTTCCTTCCAGCTTCAGCATTTTATGGTCTGTGTTTTAAAGTTCTATATTCTAAAGTGATTTCCAGCTCAAACATTCTATGTTTTAATGTTCTGTGTTCTAAGGTCGCTTCCGGCTCTGCCATTTTGTGACTCTAACATTCAGAGTCTTTGTCTCTTCATGGAGAGAAACATCTGGGTGGGCAAAGTAATTTGGGGGGGGAGATGAGATAGGGCCCCTCTGTATGTATCCTTTCCCAAGACTGTTGAACTTCCCTCCCTCCCCATCCCCCAAACAGATGGTCCCTGCTTCCTATAACAGGCCATCATGCAATAAGAATCTCTCATACTTTCATCTTTCTTTAAAGCACTTACATCTATTGTCCCATTAGTTCCTCATAAAAGTCCTGTGAGAGAGGCAAAACTAGGATAATTGTCTCCATTTTACAGAAGAAGAAACTGAGGACCAGGCTGAGGAAGAGACTTTCCTATCTCAAAGAGAGTCCGTGGCAGAAGTGGAAAACAGACCCAGGTCACCCGATTCCCACTCCAGTGCTATTTCCAATGAACTAGCTCCCAGGGGTGGGGAGCTGGGCTTTCTGGATGGAGACATGAGTGTATCCCTGGAAGAAATTGATGTCTCCATGCTCTGTCCACCCAAGCCAGTTTCTCAAGTATCCCCATCCTGGGTCCAACAACAAGAGGTATCCTTTCTCCCATCACCACCAGGGGGCAACCTGTGCCCAGGACTGGCTTAGGGAGGGAGTTGGAGTTCATCCTGTTTATCTGAAAAGCCACCTGGCTACCAGGGTCTCAGCTCCACTGGTGTATGAGGTCACTGGCCTAACCCCACTTTTGCCTGACCCCACAGCCCTCTCTGTTCCCTTCTTCCCCTGTCTTCTCTCTCAATAAAAAGCCAGGATGGATCTTAAGAACCTCTTCTTTCCTACCCAGATACTGATGGCATGAAGGGCAGGCAGAGGTGTTGAAACCACACAGGGGAGGCACCAAAGAGGGTGGTAACCTAATGCTATGGGAAGCCTGGATAATGGGTACCTTGGGGAACACACTGGGATGTGGTCCCCATGGAGGGAGAAAACCTTGGGGTGTAGATATTTGGAGAACAGTCATTTTGAGATGGACACTGTGGAAGGCAGACACCTTATAATATGGATATCATAAAAGTGGATACTTTGAGATGCATAGTTACCTTAAGGTGTGGGCATCACTTTGGGATGTTTCCCCAGCTGAGGATGGGGACTTTGGGGTGTATCTACCCCAGGTGGGTATCTTGGGGTATGGGTACATTGGATATGGATACCATGGTGGGGGGACACTTGGGAACATAGTCCCATGGAGATTAGACACTGTAGAGGACAGATGTCTTTGGGTATGGACATAGGGAAGACAAGTATATCCTGGGTGCCCTGGGTGACAAGTGGTATTTCAGGGCATAATGACTAATTAAGGAGAAGTGTGGAGAAACTTGACACCTCCTCCCTCTTCTCCACTCAGAAAAACCTTACCTCTCTCCCCCCCTTTCCAGAAATAGAGACATGATCAGAAAGATGAGAGAGACAATAAGGCCTCCAGGTTTAAGAAGCACCCCCAGCCTCCTTGTGCACCACAAATTTTGCATTATAGTTAATCAATGAATCTATCTACAAGCACTTCTTAGACGCGTACTAAGTACCAAGCACTTCTCCAGGCTGGGGCTACAAAGATGAAAAAGAGCTCACATACTACAGCTCCGTGTAAAGAGACGTGTCATTAGGGGTGACTGGGGATTCCTAGTGAGGTAACAGTTACCCCACCTGTTCTGAATTCTCTTGCCCAGATCCCTGGGAATATTCAGCAATTCAGATACTATCAGGCAGCTGTGGAAAAGGGCAGAGGACAACTGACTCCACAAGAAGAGCCTCCCCCTGGCCAAGAGTGAGTTAAGGGAGCTGTCCTTCAGGTAGCCTAGCCTGCCAACCCTAAGGTAGGCCCCAGCCCTCACATCCCCTAGAAACACTTGAGACTGCCAGGTTCGGGTTTGTGGTAGGGAAATGAAAGTTGTATCCTTAGAGTTTTTCCTAACCAGTTCAATTCTTTTACTTGGTATAAAGACTCCTCTTTGTGGGTCAAGGCTATCTGCTCCCCCTTAGGAAGGAGGCATTACACTTGGAAACATTTCTTTCTTAAACCCCACCCCCCAATCTGTGCCCTCCCACTTCCTAGCACAGCCCCCACCCCCAATTTGGAGCCCGTCTAATCAGGCCTTCCTCCCCTGATCCTCAGACCACTGTACTTCCACCCCCATCCCTGTGCAGTGAGTCAAAGTTCCTCCTCAGAGATCCAAGGACAGGCTGTTCCCAAGACTGAGCCTGATGGTAGGCATGGATCAACAGCCTATCCCCTTCCCTCCAGAAGACAAAGGGACAGCTCCAGGGCCCTAAGTGCCAGGATCAGCCCTGGCTCAGCATTCCCACTAGATTTAGGCATCTAGCCTGAGATCCCTAGATAATCAAGAGAGAGAGGGAGGGACAAATAAAGAGAGAGACAGATAGAAAGTGAGATTCAGAGAAAAAAGAAAAATTCATCCATAGTGAAGATGTTTCTGGATGTTCAGGAAGAATACTCTCTACCCATTCACCCAAAACCAATTAGGATGGAATCTTTACTGGTGTTGAGAGTGGGGAGTTCTGAGCAAAAGTGGCCTCAGCCTTCCCCTATCTTTCCTTCCTCCAACAAGCTCTGGGAGAGATATCTCCTATACCGGCCTGGTTCTTCTTCCAGCCTTGGTTATCTCAAGGCAGCCTATGTAGTCTAAAATGACTGATCCATGTCTGGAATTCCAAGACCCTGACCTCTGACCTGCTTTGCTAAACCCAACCCAACAGCTCAGCCTGAGGATAGTGACCACATGATCTCCAGGCCTCCCAAAGAATTCCTGCATTTCTATAGTCTGACCATCTCCCAGACTACAGAGGGGATCCATAGATCAACTTCTCCCAATACCTGAATCATTGCATAGCTAATCTACTGGCAAGAAACCTGGCTATATAAAACCTGGATTTGAGTCCCCATCTCGACACAGCCTTGAGCTAAGTCTATCCCGTCCCCTTTCTTAAGTCTCCTAGTTTCCTCTTTGCCTACTCATAGCACAGAAGTGACCACAGATTCTCAAAGTTCTTACTAACTTAGGAAGCCTCCAAGGATGGGCCTGCTTGGTCCTCTGAGGAGAAGCCCAGCTAAGAACAGGAAGGTTTCTCATCAGGGTCATGACTGCCAGAGAGCAGATGCGCAGTCACAAGGTCCTTGGGAACTATCTCCTGAGGAGGAGAGAGGCCACTATCCATATTGGAGGAGAGTTCCCAGAACAGTGAGTTCACTGTTCTTTTGAAAGTGATACAGATCATTCTGGACTACTGAGAAACAATACCCCTGGGAAGAATGTTCTTCGGCATGCCCTCAAACCCCAGGATAAGCCAACCATCCATTGACATAGGAGTGGAATCTGTATGTGTGTATATGGGTAGGTATGTGTCATGGGTGTACAGATAGACTGGCAGAGTGATTTGAGGGCCAGCCTCAAAACTAGGAAGACATGAGTTCAAGTTCTATGTTTGATAACATGCTGTAACTAGTATCCTTGGATGAGTCACTTAATTTCTCATTGCACCAGGAAACTTTCTGAGATGATAAATTACAAAAAAGGTTGTTGCTTTTCATTGATGAAAGGCATTTCCATAGTGGAACTATGCCAAGGAAATCCCAGATCTGGACAATGTCCCTTCTTCTCTAAATGAAAAGGCAGCACTCAGGCATTTGGGTTACATGTTACATGAGGGTTACGTGTCCAGACACAATGGCAGGCACACAGAGTTTTGTTTCAATTCAACAAACACTTATTAAGCACCTGCTAGGTTCAGCTAGGAGGTAGCTAAGTGACTAAGTGGATAGAACAGTGAGCCTGGACTCAGGAAGATCTGAGTTCAAATCCAGCCTCAGATACTTACAGGTTGTGTGACCTTGGGCCAGTCACTTAACCATATTTACCTCAGATTTCTCATCTGTAAAATGAGCTGGAGAAAGGAAATAGCAAACCAGTCCAGTATCTTAGTCAAGAAAACTCCAAATGGGGTCGCAGGCTGAGAAGGGCAAAGGATCAATCCAGACAATACCCTAGGGAAAATTGATAGGGGGCAAGACTAGTTTTAGTTGGGTGGATCAAAGTAGGCTTCATAGAGGAGATAGAAGCAGAGATGAAGAGATGGTACTTTGAAGTACAAAGGTCACAGCAAGTAGAGATAAAGAGGAATTCTGAACCATAGTTCTCTCTGGCAAAGATGAAGGGTCCTGCATGCACAAGTAAGCCCACAAACCCTTGGATACTTACAATTATGCCACTGTCAGCTTCACACCTGCCTTATAAGCATCATTCAAGAGGGTTTGCCCAGATAAGTAACATCAATTGAATAGCTTAAAAAAAAAAATTAGAGGGATCTTAGCAAGTCCTCTCCTCTCTGTGCCTCGGTCACCTCACTTGGGAAATGGTGGTGATAATCCCTGCCCTGCCTGAAGGCTGAGAACTAGACTAAATGATCTGAGGTTCCTGCTAACTTTAGTATCCAGGATTCTATAGAAATTAATTTGTATTTTGAAAATTTCATAGAAGACCTCTGAAACCATTGAAGAAAATCCTAGGACTCAAGGTAAGTTGTTGATTAATTAATAGGCAAGGGCCACACTATCTCCATTCTCTAACAGTTGAAAGGGGCTGACCTGAAAGCAGGGCATGTGGTTTCAATGTCTCTAATCTTTCTTTCTCTCGTCTCTCTCTCTCTGTCTCTCTCTGTCTCTCTCTGTCTCTGTATCTCTGTATCTCTGTATCTCTCTCTCTCTCTCTCTCTCTCTCTCTCTCTCCTTGTGACTGTTACACTAAACTTCAAGACAGCTCAGTGGAATGGGAATGAAACATATAGTCTGAAGCCATGAGGTAGCTTTCTCTGGAAGAGGCTGATGAGTCCAGAGATGCTTATGGGCACATAAACATACATATATATAGATAAATAGGTACCCATAGAAGGAGTAAGGAACCTGCGTATACAGTCAGGTATGTCTTCATACAACAAATACAAATGGACAAACACAAACACAAAGCGACACGTCCATAAACATATATTCAGACACACACGTGCTTGTGGAGATACACACATACCTGCAAACAATCCCATGCATACTGTAGCTATGAGTACACAGGCCCCTTTGGAACATCTATTCTGTGATTAACAAACTCGGATCTATCCGATGTCTCACTTGTCACAATCATCCACCTTTCGGTGCTTGGGGAAACCTGGGTCTTCCCGGAAAACATAGAAAGCCTGGTCACTCTCCCCAGTTAAGGTTATCCCTTCACTCATGCCCTCCACACTCCAGCTAGAAAGTGAAGTTGGCATACTCCTTGCTCCTCATTGCCACTTACCCCTGTGCTGCCATCACTCTGCAGTCTTTGTTAATTTGAGATGTATTCTATCCCTTCATGTCACCTCCTGGCACAGGTGTAGGCACTATGCAACATCCTGCACTAGCAGCTCACAGCAACTGGTATTTTTCTTAAGCCTCCAGGAAGGGAGGTTTTATTATTATTACAGCTATGTTATTAATTATTCAGAAAGGAAGTATCACACTTGTTTTGTCCACCAGGTAGTGCTAAAGCCAAGCCATCTACTAGTCAAGTTATTTATGAGTTCCCATTCACCACCTCCAGCTTCCTAGCAAGCCAAGTGACTCAAAAGCCTGAGGAATTAAAACTTATATTGCCAGTATGCTGACTTTTCTACTAGGGGATGATGTGATATCATTCAGAATGGCTCAAACATTAGGAAAAAATCTGTAACCTACTACACTTCTGGAGCTTCCCTTCTCAATCAATCATTCCCTCAAAACCATATCATATACTCACTTAATTCAGTGATATATTATGGTACCATGAAAAGAACCATGGCCCCAGAGTCAGGGAATCTGGGTTCAAATCCTACTGTGATGCTACCTGTATAACTTTGGGCAAGTCTTTTTACCTGCCTGGGCCTCAGTTTCCTCATCTGCAAAATGAGGAGATTGAATTAGATGGCCTCTGAGGGTTCCTTCCCTCTCTAGATTCTAAGCACCAATGATACAACCATGAAATATACAAAATTCACTGACTACAAGGTTTACTAGGCATAGCAAAAATTCAAGGAAAATTGTTAGGGGTCCCCACATGGGGAGCCTTTGCCCAACAATCTCCAAGAAACCCCTTCCTACCATTTCCTGGACTCCCATTTTTCTTTCTGGCATGCTGAAGGAACAGTTACAAAGCACTGAGCTCCCCTATAACTCAAGTGAAATTCAAGGAAAGGGCCTGCATACCTGGGACCCCAACTATGATATGGGGCTATAAGCAAGGGAAAACAGAAGAAGTATTGGAATCACCTCCCCCATCCCAGAATAGTAAAAGTGAAAAGACAGCTAAACAAGGAGCTGGCCTCTCCATCCTAGGCTGACTACCAAACGCCTTTTTTCAAAAGTTGATAGTTTCTAATCACTGACTAGCTCTCTCCTCCACAATCCTGCTCTTTGATCATCTCTAGCTTTTTTCCCTCTGGGCTGTCTCAATCACAGTAGTTCTCCCTCCTCCCTGCAAATCAGACAGGAAATCTCTCTGTGTTGTATGGCAACAACACAGTCCTCAGCTGCCCCTGAGCAAACAGCTCCCAGGAAATCATTGGCCTCTGGGGGAAAGGGCAAGAGGGCAAAAGGCAGGCCTCTCGACCCATGAGCAAAATCTCACCACGTCTCCTCATCCTATCCTTGGGCCTTCTTGTGTTCCAGAGTGAGCAAACGCTTTCCCTGCCTGGCTCCCTAGCAGGGGGAAACTGACTTCTTGAGAAAATGGATGGCAAGTGAGAGGGAGGAAAGATAATTTAAAAGAATATAATAGTACTTTTTAAGTTTTTCATTTTCGTCCTCACTTCAACACTGGGAGACAGTCCCTATTGCTATCCCCATTTTACAGATGAGGAAACTGAGACAGATAGAAATTCTATAACTTGCTCAAGATCACACAACTAGGGAGCATCTGAGGTCGGATTTGAAGTCTTCTTGACTCCAGACCCAGTGCTATATCCACTGTACCACCTAGTTACACACAGTAGGCACTTAATAAGTGTTTGTTGAATTGAAGCAAAACTGTGTGTGTATGGTATATGAGTGAGTGTGTGTGTGTGTGTGTGTGTGTGTGTGTGTGAGACAGGTCTTCCTGACTCTAGACCCAGTATTCTATACATATTCCACTTAGCTTACTATCTTCAAGGCATCATCATCCTTTTCTTCCTCAAGGTCCATTGGGTAAACAATAATACAGTTATCCCTTCCACATGGTGATCTGGAAAATCCAGGTACAGTTTTTTGGCCCTCCCTTAGTACCAGAGAAGAAGTCTGAATTTTTTTTTTATAGGGTGTTTACAGTACCTTATTATAAAATTTGGGTTGATATTATACAATACTATACATATATATTATGCATTTTTGATGAATTTCTGAACTTTTTACATGTCATCTGAAGCTTCTGCACAACTCAAAAACTGCTCCTATGCTGATCCACAATATACAGAAACCAAGATGGGGAAAATCATGAGGCAGAAGGCATAACTGTAATTCAAACAGCTAGCGCAGTGAGTCCAGGCTGCTGATCAGAGCCCCGTTCTGATCTCCTTGGCTTCCAGGTGATTGCCTCACCTTTCTCAGAGAGTCAGTACCAGACTCCCAGCTATCCTCTTCAGTCATAGCCCTACCCTCATCTCCCAAATTCTTCAACTTTCTTAATATCTTGACCTCTCTCTTCACTCCACTTAACTATCGGGATGGTCCTGCTTTAGTTCTCAGCATCAGCCTTAACTGTGTGGCCACTATAACCATAACCTTTGATTCCAACTTCCCTTTTCTGATCATAATCTGTTCTTCTAACTTTTCCTCTGAGTCACCTATTCTGTCTTGACCAAGACCTCTAGTTACTGTTTTTTCCTATTCTTTTTTAAAATTAAATTTTCTTTTTTTAATTAACAAATCTAGTTTTCTCTCCTCTCCCTTCCCATTCCATTGGAAAAGAAAAAACCAAAACCAAAACCTTATGACAAAGGTTTTTTCCTAAGTGACATGCCTACTTGGGACAAATAGGCATATTCAAGTAAAGCAAATTGCCTCATTGGCTGTGTCAAAAAAAAATGTTAAGTATCATTCTGTGCCCTGAATCCCTCAGCTCTCTGTCAGGTGGTGGGTAGCAGGATTCATTATCCCTCTTTTAGAATCATATATAGGCTTCACTGATCAGAGTTCCTACAGCTCTCAAAGTTGTTTATTTTTGGTAGTACTATTGTATAAATTCTTCTCCTGCTTCTCCTTTCTTCATCAGTAGATTAGTCTTCAGAATTGTTCATTTTCATATTATTGGTGTTATAATAGAACCTTTCCCCCTGGCTCTGCTCATTTCACTCTGGATCACTTCATACAGGGCTTTCCATGTCTCTTTGAAATCATCCATTTTTCCATTTCCCATCCATACACCTCCCTGTTTTCCCTCTTCAGCCTTTCTTCTGGCCCCTTTTTCTTCTGTAGTTGGCTAATTTAACAATACACTCAGGCCTGTAGAGCTGGCTGTTGTCCTTCTGTGTCATCAATGTTCACCTTTATCTTCCTGAAATCATCCTTCGGCTATCCTTTCAAATTTTAGAGAGAGGGTAGATCTTCCTTCATCTCTCACCCATTCTGGAAATTCTTGTTCATTCATTGTCCTAGAGCTGGGGTTGTTTTTGCAGTCTTGTTCCTTCGCCCAGGGATTTCTCCTCCTTTTTTATTTATGGTATTAGGGAATCTTTCCTGCTTATTCATATAATTAATCCTTAGAAAGGCAGTCCAGAAAAATGGACTTGGAATTAAGAGGACTTGAGTGCAAATCTTACCTCAGATATTCACTATTTGACTGTGGGCATGTCACTTAATCCCCTCAGTTTCAGTCTCCTCATCTCTAAAATAGGGATCTCACAGGGTTGTGGTGAGGATCAGATGAGAGCACATACTTATAATATTTTGCAAACTTGAGGTGTTAGTTATTACTATTGTTTTTCTTTGACTTTTTTCCTAAAACAGCTTCTTTTCTTTTCTCTCTTTAATTTGTTTCATTTGTCATTGTTTTAAAGTAGGACAGAGAATTCAGGTTTAACCAGGACCACCCATTCTCCCATCTTGCTGAAAGTCCACCACTGACCCCCTCACACTCCCTGTAATGGCCCATCCTGACCCTCTCTCTCTGCCACCTTCCTTTACGTAGTCAACCATCCTCTCCTCCTTTACTCTAGGCTCTGAGGAAAAAGTGACCTTTATCCTTGGCAATTTATTCCACTTATCCCAACCCCTACAGTCTCCTTATAGGCAGCTAGGCAGTGCAGTGAATAAGAGTACCAGTGCAGGAGTCAGAAGGACCTGAGTTCAAATCTCACCTCAGACACTTGACAGTCACTAGCTGTGTGACCTTAGGCAAGTCACTTAACCCCAGTTGCCTCATCCTGGGCCATCTCCAGTCATCCTGATGAACATCTGGTCACTGGATTCAGATGGTTCTGGAGGAGAAGTGAGGCTGGTGACCAGCACTGCCCTCCTTCACTCAAAACAAAGTCAAGTGCAAGTCATGTCATCATTTTTCTGATAGCATGGTCCTCTTCGACAATAAAGGATGAACTCACTCACAGTCTCCTCTGAGAAGTTTGTCTCATCAGTCATAGGATCATAGGGTCTTACATTAGAGCTCAATCCCCTCATTTAACAAATAAGAAAACTGAGACTCAGAGGGTTTAAGGTACTTGCCCAAGGTTATACAGTTAGTGAATATCTTCTGGAGGAACTGAAACCAGGTCTTTCTGACTCCACAAAATGTCCATTCCGTGTACTTTACAACCTATCACTCTCAACTTCAATTTTTCCCAGTCTAGTGCCTTTTTCCCTAGGCTGCAAACATGCTCAGGTCTCTGCCATTTTAAAAATTAAATCTTGCATCTTATACCTCTTCTGTCTTTCACTTAATCTCCCTTTTCCCCAAAGGAGAAACCAAAGTGTCCTGCTGCTCAACTGGTCACCTGTGGCCCAACCTGGCTGCAGTTTCTGTCTTGCAGACCTTGTTCTAAAGTGGAATGATAGGGACTGGACCCATGCTTTCGTTAGTATGGAGAAGTCCCAGGTGAAGACACTCCCTCCACTAATGCAAGTAGTCACTTTCTCTGTAATTTATAGTTTAAAAAGTTGAAAGGTTGCAACTTGCCTGGAATATTGGGGGGCTAAGTGATGTGGTTAGGCCATACAGCCAGTATATGTCAGCAGTAGGACTACTCAGGATTTCCTGGCTTCCACACCAGTTCTCTATTCACTTATACTCATTGCCTCTCAGTCATGGTCTGATTGAGTTAGTGGAACTTTCTAGTTCCCCAATCCCCAATCATTGCCTCCTCTTCCCCTCCCTCCCAGGCCCCTCAGATAAAGCTCTTCAATCCCTCCCCTATTCTGCCAGTTTTCCTTCTCACAATCGCACTGGTACCTAGGTCTCAAGGGCCCTAGGGGTTTGATGGCTTATCAGCAAGAAATGGATCTGATAACCTTTTGCCTAGATTTCTTCTCTTCCCTATCTCACTTGATCTGATGTTGTATTTATCTATGTACATGGGAAAGTCTTGTCACTTCTCCTAAGCCTCAGTTTCTGCATCTATCAAATGGGGTGATATTTACCATGCCTATCTCATAGGGTAGTTGTGAAAAAAGTGCTTTGCAAAACCTACAGAGCTTTATGAGTGGGAATGAGGAATATATTCATCCATTCTCAACTCCCCCTCTCACTTACCACCCGCCCACTTCCACCACCACCCCTTGTAATCATGTTTCCTACTCCACCATTCTCCAGAACATGTTTTGTCCAAGGGAGTCAGAGCTTTTTTAACTGATATATCTCCATCTTTTTATCCTCCAACTTCTGCAGCTTTTGACACTGTTGATCACACCCCTCTTCCAAAAGCTCTTTTCCTCTTAGCTTTTGGGACTCACCTTAGCCAGGCTCTCTTGGTTTTCCCACCTGTCTGTGTACTTCTTCTCAGTCTCTTTTGTAGCTTCTTCATCCATCTCTAGCCCCCAAAACACGGCTTCTGTCTAGGGACCTTTTCTTTTTTTCTTCTATATTTCTTCCCTTAGTTACCTCATCCTCTGCCACTGGTTCAATTATCTATACTAAGATAACTCCCAAATCTATACATCCAGCCCTCCTGGGTACCATGCCCCATTGTCATCTCAAGAGCATCTCAAACTTGACATGTGCAAAATGGATTTCCTCAGCTTTTCCCTTAGCTAAGTCCAGCCTTCCTTCAGGCTTCCCTGTTTCTGTTGAGAGCTCTACAACCTCGAACCTCGAAACGTCGGAGGCATCCTTGACTCACCCCTCTCTCATATCCTGCCTTCCAGAGTATCTTAGGTGTGAAATCTTGTCAGTTTTCCTCTACAATATTTCTTACACCCATCCCTTCTTTCTCCTTCATGACTCCCACTGTAATTCAGGCCCATGTCAGGCCTGTACTCTTGGAACAGCTTCCTCCTCATTGTCACTGATTTTAATCTTTTGATCCATCAATAAACATTTATTAAGTTCCTACTGTGTGCCAGATACTGCTAAATGTGGTGATACAAAAAGAGGGAAAAGACCATCCTTGCCCTCAAGAAGCTTACAATCTAATGGGGGAGACAGCATACAAATATATGTATAAAGCAGACTATATATAAGATAAGTAGGAAATAATTAATAGAGGAAGACATTGGGATTATGAGGGGTTAGGGAAGGCTTTCTGAAGAAGGTGGGATTTTAGCTGGCATTTAAAGGAATCCAGGGAGGTCAGCAGTTGGAGCAGAGGAGGAAGATCCTTCCAGGCTTGGGGGTCAACCAGAGAGAATGAGTCCTTCTTCTTTCCAATGCACTCCCCACACAGCTGCCTAAATAATTTTCTTTAAAAAAAAATATTTATTTTAATAAGCATTTACAATTTGTTCCTTGCACTGCCCCCCTCATTGAGAAAAACAAAGAAGGCCGGGAGGGAGAGAGGGAAGGAAGGAAGGAAAAAACTCTCATCTTAAACATACATAGGTCAGCAAAACAAATTCCCATATCAGCCATGACCGGTACGTGTGTGTATGTGTGTACATATTCATACATTTTATTTGCATGTTATATATACAAGCACACACTTATATAATTATAAGTTCTCATCATCTCTTTGGCAGAATATGGATGATGTGTTCTGTCTTCATTCCTGGACCTAAAGTTGCCCAAAGTATTTTCCTGAGGTTCTCAGCAGACCCTTAAGGCTCGTGAGGTCCAGGTGCTACCTTCTCCATAAAGCCTCCCCAGATCCAATGGATCAGATTTGGGTCTTCTCTCCCTCCTCAAGTTACCAGGCATTGATTTTCTGTGTACATGTTATAACCCTTGGTAATGGAAGCTCTTTTAAGGAAGACACTATATTGTCCTGGTCTTTGGCTCCCCTGTGCTTAGCACAATGCCTGGTCCACAGAGTCACATGAACACCCTTATACACTCCCTCTAATTCTGCCCGTGACATTGAGGGGTATGAGCATTTGAGGGCACATCTAGCTTTATGGGAACAGAGATGGGAGTTAGGTTGGAGATCTTGACTTCTACCCCTGATTTTGGTCTCAGCACCACTGATGCAGAAAACACTTTGGAGAGAGCTCAGCTTCCTGCCCCAGACCCCTCATCCCTTAGGACAAGGCAGCCCAGACTTGGGACCTCTCTAGTAAGCTTAGTCTCTTGGCTGCAAGAATCCTTGCGCTTTGCAAGCATCCTGTCCCAGGAAGGGCCCTCTGAGCACACAATTACAATACCATAACAGGGAGGGAGGGAAGGTCAGCTAGCCCAGGGGCGTAATGGACAGTCTGATGCCTTGAGCAAGCACCCAAGGACTGAATGGAACCCAGGAATCAGCACAGCTGTATTATGGGTACACACACACACACACACACACACACACACACACACACACACACACACACCAGGGCAAGAAGAATTCACATGTACACAATCAGCTCGCCCAGGAACACAAACGTGCAAGTATATAGAGCACACTTTGAACCCATGCACGCATAGAGAATCCATCTGTAAGGAAGGCGGTGCAATGGACTTGGCATCCAAAGTCCCAGGCTCATGGCCATGCTCTGCCACTTGATAGCCTGGCATGCCCATAGGCGGGTCATTTCTCACCAGAACTGAGCTTCCTCATCTGTAAAATGGTCTGATAACCCTTACATGCCCCCCCCCCCAGAGCTGTTTTGAGGAAAGTCATTTATTAGGCATGTCGTTGTTCTCGAAACATTCTAGGAACACCAGAATGTCAGAGCCACAAAATTATCAGCCCTTCATGAACAGAGGAGAAAATTGAGGCTCAAAGAAATTAATGCATGTTAAAGCCAATTCTAATCTGGGGAACTGATTATTAAATTTTTAATGTGCATGTTTATACAGAGGATGGCATGTATGAAATTCAGTGCTTGATTTATAAATGTTAATAAAGCAGACAAAACTTTAAATACCTATGTTCACTTTTTTTTGGAGAGCTGATTGTTAAACATTTACAAGCACACCCCTGCCAAATGCTCCAGCAAAAGCCACCTGTCTCAGGACAGTTACCTCCATATAGAGGTAACTGGCACCTTCACCTGTTCAAAGTTACAGACACAAACATACAATTCCCTTGACATACAGTAGAGTGCAGAGAAAAGAATAGTGAACTGAGATTCAAGGGACAGGTTTGAGGGCCAACTTTGCCACTAACTCCCTCTGTGACCTTGGAAATCCCTTCCCCACTCTGGGCCTCAGTTTCCTCCTCCATTTAAACAAGGTAATCTCTGGAGCCCCTTTTAGCTCTAACATCCTGTGAGCACAGATCTTTCCTGAGCTTATTTGAAGGAGGGGAGGCATGATCCCTGGAACCCTCTGCTCCCTCCATTCCCCTGAAGTCTCAGGGCCAAAGAAAGGTTAACAACAGCCAGGAAAAGGGAAAAGACTTCCTGGGGGAGATGGTGTTGGGGGGAGGGGTGACTAACAAGGGCAGCCTCCTGCTAATGGGGGCGTGGGAACAACCCCTGGGAGGGGAGTCCAAGACATTGCATAAGAGCAGCGGATGTCTGAGGAAGGAGAGCCAGAAATGGAAAATTAGGCTCCTGGTACTCCCTCTGGCCTTCGGCTTGGTCTCCATCAGAGAGGGGCCAGAAATAATACTGCTGAGAAAGGAGAATATTCTGTGTCTCTCCCACCTGCCACCCCCAAATGCCCTCTGTCCATTCACAGAACTCACAGGGTGCTACTACCCAAGAGTTCAGTCACCAGCCTCTGGTATAAAGCTTGTCTCACTAACCCCCCTCAGAGCCCCCCAGGTTTCCTTTTCATCTGCGTCTGCCCTGGTCCCACTAAGCATAGGACTAAGCAAAAAAGGGAAGGCCCTGGAAAGGAGATGATGGATGAACTGAGGAGACCCTGAGCTTCCGTTTGATGACTACAAGGTCAGAGCAATGGCAAGGACCTTAAAGATAATCTCATTTAACCTCTCCTTCCTCGTTTTACAGAAGAGGAAATTGAGGCCTGAGAGGTTAAGTGACTTACTCCAGGTCACACTGGTACTAAAGTGTAGAACTGGGATTCGGATCCATGTCTTTTAATGCAGCATTCATTCTGTTCCACCATACCGGCCTTCTCCTAAGGGTGAAAAGCCAGAAGGGATCTAAGTACCTAGAACACATTGTATCATAACTGAAGAGAACCTTACAATAGAGAAGGCTTGAGCAAGAATAGCTGACCTTAATTGCTGGCCTTCTTAGTGGGGGGGAGAGAAGGGAGGGAGAGAATTTGCAACTCAAAATTTGAAATAAAAAACTTAAAACTCTTTTTACATGTAATTGAGGGAAAAATAAAATGTTAAATTTTTTAAAAATTATAATGTGGAGAGCAAAACCAAAGGAAGAATAACTGACCTTGTCTTTAAGGTTTGCAAAGGGCTTTATATACATTATCTCTTTTAATACTTAGTAATAACCCAGTGAGGTATAATGCTAATATTATCCTCATTTTACAGAGAAGGAAACTTGGGAGGGGGAGGGAAGGTAGGGATCCACAGCTAGCCCAGGGTCAAACAGTTACTGTCAGAGGTAGAATTCAAACCCAGGACTTCCTGACTTCAAATCTAAAGCGTTATCTACTATAGTAGGTTCCACTTGAAGGGCTTTAAAATGTGAAATGTTCGATCTGGGGATGTTAGAGTATTAAATATTAGAACTGGAAGGGACCTGAGAGATTCATCTAGACCACCTGGGGTTTTAACACCAGTGATGTACAACGGGAAAAGTACTGGCTCGCATTTTGGGATGCTAACAGGGGATTTATTGTCTTTGATTATGTTTATTTGTTAGAAGAGTTTTGTTTGAGCATGTTTTTACCCCCTGGGAGTGGGGGGGGGGGGTGGAGAAGGGGAGGAGAAAAAAATAACATATGATCATGAAAAAATAATTTAATTGGATAGAATACTGCCTCTAGAATCAAAAGACCCAGATTTAGGTTCCATCTCTGAGGTGTGCTACCAGTGTGATCTTGGGCAATTTACTTAACTTCCCTAGGCCACTATTTTCATGTGTAATATGGGGGGAGGGGGAGATCAGATGCTTCTGTGGTCCTAGGTCTATGATCATCTGTGGTTCTGGGGTGGGGTGATATACCTAAATGGGGAAAGGAAACCATACCCTCGCAGGGTATACTGCTCTGAATCATGGTATCCTCTCCCTTCCCAACTCCACCCCAAGTCCATCCACAAAGTCCCCAGTAACCTAAGATAAGCATTTATTTATTTATAAGCATTGGGGGTATATGGAATCAGTGAGTTCAAGACTAAGGCTCAGTCTCTGAATCAGAGTTGGGGTTCAGTGTGGGGACAAGTCTCACTCAGACTGACCTTGACTTCAGCAGCACCTGCTAAAACCAACTGGAGAACAGAAAAAGACAAAGAACACCCCCTAAAGAGATGGGTTGGGTTGTGCCTCCAGGAACTTCCTGTGATTACCTCTGGAGGTTGTCAAGGCAATGCAGTCCCTTAGGGTATGGGGGAGGGGAGGCCCACGTGACAGGAGGTGGGCTGGGTGAAGGAAAGGGGGGCTACCCTTGGGAACAAAGTCAGACTGTGAAGCCAAGAGGCCAGCTCCTTGCGTAAGCCCTTCTGATGCAACCAGCAGGCAGACAATTCCTTTGACCGGCCTGGAGCCTTTCTGAGAAAGGGAAACCAGGGAGTGGGATCCACCCCCTTCCCTCCGCCCAATCTCCAGAGCTGTGCCAGGTATTGTGGTAGGGGGAGGGGAGAGGAAGGAAGCTGGGAAGGAAGGATCATGGGAACATAGTCTTGAAATCAGAAGGTGCTGCCTGTCTTTCCTGGGACTCTCATCCTGAAGGCTGTGGGGACAGCCCTCTGAGTGCCCAGGGTCACATTCTTTTTTCTTTTATCAATTTTTTTATTGCTTCAATATAACACATATTTATTTTCTCTCCCTCCTATCTCCCCTGAATTGAAAAGAAAAAAAAAATCTTTGTAACAAATATAACAACCATAACAAACAATTATGACAAATAAGTTCCCCCACTGGCCACATCACAAAATGTGTCCCCCGAGCCCATTCTCTCTGCAGTAGATGCCCCTTCTTGACTTAGCACGTTGTTGCTATTTCTGAGTCATGCCTCTTTCATGACCCCATTTGGGGTTTTCTTGGCAGAGATAATGGAGTGGCTTACCATTTCCTTCTCCAGCTCATTTTACAGATGAGGAAACTGAGTTAAATGACTTGCCCTGGGTCACATAGCTATTAAATGAGGCCAGATTTGAATCTAGGGAGAGGAGTCTTCCTGACTCCAGACCCAGGCTCTATACACTGCACCACCTAGCTGCCCCACTTGTCAGGACTGATGCATTAAAGATTTCTGTTTCCAGTAGGATTTAGATTAGATCACCTGTAATGTCCCTTTTGGGTCTTGGATTTTCAACTCCGTGAGGATAGGCTCATCTGTCTGGTCTAGTTTAAATATACATTCTTTAAGAGGGAACAAGGATGGGATTAATATTTTCTATAGGTCCTACATGTCCTATATTTGCTAATATTGCTATATATGTTACATAACGTGAATACTTTCCAACTTGGGAGATAAGCTTTACACTAATATCTTTCTCCATCTGACATTCTGTCCATCTTTTAAAGACCATCACAAAGGCCATCTTGTCCATGATAGTCTTCTTGCGCAGCTATGAATTTCACCTTCATTCACCTCCACCAATCTACTTTTCCCTCCTTATTATACATTATTTCCCTTCATGCACTGTATGGTCCAACCAACCTCAACTTTTTGCTGTTCATCATGTACAATCAGTCCCGCCTCCAAATCTTTGTTCTGGCTATCTTCTTCTTTTGGAATGCAATCCCCCCTAATCTCCACCATTTAGAATCCTTGGTTTTCTTCAAGACTCAACTCAAGCACCACCTTCTACATTAAGCCTTTCATTGGATCCTAGAGGTGGGTTCACATGCTACCTCTGCCCTCAAGGAACTTTCCAATGTAATGTGGGGAGAAAACAAGCAAAAATATACAAATCAGCTGGTTGGTTGTTGTCCTTCATCATCGAAGAGAACCAAAATGAAATCACCACTGTAAAGTGAAATTTCAGTGTGTCCAACTATGACTGATCAGACCAATACGAGCTCGGAGAGCTCTACCACAGTATGGGCACAGATAGTCCATATGAATATTTGAAGTGGATATCCCAAATTTGTGCATCCTGCATTTACTTTGTGCTGTCTCAATTTTGCTTTTTTCACAGAGCGCAGCACCCTTTCTGATGTGGGCACGCCATGCTGAGTGGTCCTGCGCCAGTGTTTCCCATGTTGCACAGTCAAATCCAAAGTTCTTGAGAGAGACCTTGATAGTGTCCTTGTATTGTTTCTTCTGGCCACCATGTGATCGCCTGCCCCATGCAAGTTCTCCATAAAACAGTCTTTTTGGCAAGCATACATTTTGCATTTGAACAACGTGGCCAGCCCATCAGAGTTGTGCTCTCTGAAGCATAGTTTGAATGCTTGGCAGTTCAGCTCAAGCAAGGACTTCAGTGTCTGGTACCTTATCCTGCTAGGTGATCCTCAGAATCTTCCTAAGACAGTTCAAATGGAGATTCAGTTTCCTGGCATGGCTCTGGTAGACTGTCCATGTTTCATAAGCATATAACAATGAGGTCAGCTCTGTAGACCTTCAATTTGGTAGTCAGTGTAATATCTCTTCTCTCCCAAATCTTTCTTTGGAGCCTCCCAAACACTGAGCTAGCTCTGGCAATGCGTGCATCAACCTCATTGTCAATGTGTACATCCTAGGAAAGTATACTACCAAGATGAGTGAACTTATCCACAGAATTCAAAACTTCTCCATTTGTTGTAACTGATGGTTCCACATATGGATGGTGTGGTGGTGGCTGATGGAGCTATATACAGGATAAATAGGAAATAATCAACGGGGGAGGGTTAGGAATTAAGAAGGGTTGGGAAAGTCTGCCAACAGAAGGCTGGATTTTTGTTGAGACTTAAAGGAAGTCAAGGAGGTTAATAGTTGGAGCAGAGGGCAGAGAGCATTCCTGGCATGGAGGACAGACAGAAAGAATGCCTGGAGCTGAGAAATGGAGGGTCATGTTCTGTGAACAGCCAGGTGACCAGTGTCACTGGATGGAAGAGTAGGTGTAGAGAAGTAAGGTGTAAGAAGATGGGAAAGATAGGAAGAGGCTAGGTTACAAAAGGCTTTGAATGTCAAACGGAACATTTTATATTTGCTCCTGGGGCAGTAGGGAGCCACTGAAGTTTATTGAGTATGGAAGTATATGACAGGTCTTGCATTTTAGGGAAATCACGTTAGTGGCTGAATGGAGGATAGATTGGAGTAGGGAGAGACTGGAAGCAGGCAGATGCCCCAGAAGGCTATTACAACAATCCAGGCATGAGGTGATGAGGTAGCATACATGCTGCATGGAGTGCTCCCCCTAGGCTCAGTTTCCCATGCTCCAGGGCCTGTACTCCAAACCTTGCCACCCTAGCATCCTATGACTTAGCATGAAATGCACCAACTCTCCACTCTGTAGAGTAAGATACCCACTTTGTCATAACCTGCCCCCTCTACCTCTCCAATCTTCTTATGCCTTCTACTTCTGGCCTCCTGGCTGTATATTGAACAAGTTGCTATCTCATGACTAGCATTTTTATGGACTCTCCTCCATACTGGAATGCTCTCCCTCATCATCTCTGCCCTCTGGCTTCCTTCAGGTCCCAGCTAAAATCTCATTTTCAGGAAACCTCCCCCCTCCTCCTTAACTCAGGTCCCTTCCCTCTGAGAGTATCTCCAGTGTATCCTGTCTCTAGTTTGTTTGTACATAGCTGTTTGCATGTTGTCTCTCAACATTAGACTGAGTTCCTTGAGGGCAGGGCCTACCTTTTGCCTCTTTGTATCCTAATGCAACTTAGCAAATTAGCAACTTGTAACAGTTACCTGTTACACAGCAGAAGCTTTGTCATTCAGTCAAGCCAATTCTCCCTGATCCCATTTTGGAGTTTTCTTGACAAAAATACTGGAATGCTTTGCCATTTCCTTCTCTAGCTCATTTTACAGTTGAGGAAACTGAGGCAAACAGGGTTAAACGACTTGCCCACATAGCTAGGAAGTGTCCAAGGTGGGATTTGAACTCAGGCAGATGAGTCTGCCTGACTCCAGGCCCAGCATTCTATCCACTTTGTCACCTAACTACACTAGTAGGAGCTTAATAAATGCTTTTAGACTGACTGGCTATATGACCACAGGAAAGTGATCTCTCTGAACTTTGTTTCCTTGGTCTTTAAAATGGAACTAAGGGTTATTGTGAGGAAAGTACTTTGTAAATTGTAACACAACACACTTTTTAAAGAAGGGAATTATTTCTATGTTCCTCTCCCCAGGTTAGACACTGGGGGAACATAGAAGATATATTGCTGACATCCAGGATATCTAAGATTCACAGGACCACAGGTATAGAAATGGAAGGGAAGGCCCCTCATTCAAAGTCCTCATTTAACAGAGGAAAAAACCTGCTGACTGAGGTTAAGTGACTTGCCCAAGGTCACACAGGTAGTAAAGATCCAAGGCAGGGTGTGAGTCTACATCTAACTCCAGAAATAGCACTCTTTTTCACTAAACTACACTGACTCCTCCTTCTAGGCTGGGAAGTTTACCATCATAATATTCCTCGTCCCACTCCCCCTCCTACACCCCAATACCTACACTGGGAGATGTCTGGTTCTCTCCCTCTACATACGTTCTGGGTGCCAAAAGTGAATCAATTCCTGCTAAGGCCCCCACCTCCCTGCAAGGCTAAAATTCCCACTCCCTTTCTTTCCTTCCTCCCTCATTACCTCCTTCCCTTTCTCTTTTCCTTCCTTTCCTTTCTTTCTCCTTCTCTCCCTCCTTCTCTTTCTTCTTCCTTTCCTTCCTCCTTTCCTCCCTCCCTCCCTTCCTTCCTTCCTTCCTTCCTTCCTTCCTTCCTTCCTTCCTTCCTTCCTTCCTTCTTTCCTTCTTCCCTTCCTATCCTCAGGTATGGAAAGGGTAAGGGGCCCCAAGCCTGGCTCCATTCTTCCCTTTTTAACCACCTCAAGTTTTCCTAAAGTCCTCTCAGGCATAGTTTTTGGGAGACAGGGAAGGATTGGGTCAGCAGAAAGAGTGCTGGTTCTGGAGTCAGAGAACCTGGATGGAGTCAGGAAGATCTCAGTGAATCTCACTTTAGATACTAACTGTGTGACTTTGGGCCTCAGTTTCCTCATGTATAAAATGAATGGGTTGGATTAGAGGACCCCGAAGTAAGTCTATGATCTTAGGATGTACAAGCTGACCAGATGATAATAACTAATTTCTTCTAGTGATTTAAGATTTACAAAGTACTTTCCTCATAAAGTAAGGAAAGATGTAAAAGGATGATTATCCCCATCACAGAAAGCAGAAATAAAGATGTTGTAAAAACAAAATATATCAATAAGAAAAATTTTAAATGAGGGGTTGAAGAGAGGACTGGGCTTTGAATTAGGAAGGACATGGGTTGAAATCTCAACTTCCACACTTAACAGTTTGGTGGCCTGGGCTCATCCAGCTTGGGGTTATAGGCCTCACAAGGCTGATGGAAGGAAGGAAAGTGTTTTGTAAATATTAAAGCCCTAGAGAAATGTGAGTTAGAATGATTAGATCAGCCTTGGGAAATTTTTTGTGGGGTCAGTTTCTCTCCTGCCAGCAACCAACACCACACACCCCTTCCTCCCCTCCCCCCTTCCTCCCCCCCCCCCCCCTTCCTCCCAGCAACCAGAAGGGCAGGACCCTGGACAATACCTGGGCAGAGCAGTGCCTTCAGCTCCCCTCACTGGGCATGGGGAACCAAGTCCAAGCTGAGAAAGTCATCTTTAGGGAAAGATGGTATCTAAGGTCATGAACTGAATGAGCTCCAGGAGCCTAGAAGCAACCCAGGAAGTAGTAAAAGCTGTGACTAGGATTCAGGAGACTTGGATTCTAATCTAGGCTCTGCCACTGAAGCCATCTCTGAATCTTAGTTTCTTTCTCTGTAAATTGAGAGGGTTGAACTAAGCGATTTCTAAGGCCCTTTCTATCTCTAACCCTCTATAAGATACAACTTTTGTCCTCTAGAATAATAGAATTTAGAGCTGTAACTGAGGTGGCCACCTCATTTATCCCCCTAGGAGAAAAGTGACTTTCTGAAGGTCACTAAGCTAAGTAGCAGGGTTGCTTTCCCTCTTGGCCTCAGTTTCCTCCTCTGAAAAATAGGGGGTGAGGGGTTCATAGAACTTAACTGAATGATCTCTAGAATTCCTTTTGGCTGTGGGGTCTTCTGAGACCATAATTCTTAGATAGAGAAGTCATTAGATGGGGAGAGCTGAAGGACAGAGCTGGGCAGGAGAAGAAAACAGTCTAGGGATTAGAAGGATCCTAGCGGGCAGCAAAACAAGCTTGTGGGGACAGGAGGTAACAAGAAGAGAGCAAGGGTCATAAGCTTTCTGACACTTTGCCCTGAGGCTTGGCATTCTGGGCCCCTGCCCAGCACTAACCTTGTTTGCCAGGGAAGCACTTTCTCTGGTTACCAGGATATTGCATCAGGATGGTAACTGACTACTCTGTCATCCCCACCTACTCTGTTTCTGGGTGGGGTCCAGGCTTGACTCTCCATGCCCTTGAAGCCTCTCTGAACAGCTCAGCTGGGGTTGGATGTTAGACTACTCTGCATGACTCCAAGCTTGACCAGGTCATTTGAGGTTTTCTAAGTCTTCTCATAGAATCCTAAAAATCCAGAGTGTTAGACCTGGAAAAAAATTTAAGTGAGTGTCACACACGCCTTACCCTGATGGAGTTCGAAGTCTAATAGTCCAAACATATACTTTTAAGAATCAGAAGACTCAGGTTTGTGCCCTAAGGCTGACATTTATTTACCAACCATGTGGATGAATGTCATAGCCGAAAGTTAGGTAGGCCAACCTCTGGATAGAGTATAAATTCTCTCTACCACAACCTTGCCAAACAGTCATGCGCTCTCTTCTTGCAAACCTACACTGATAGGAGGAGAAGACCCTCTGAGTTGCTGGCCCAAAGAGAAACAATTACTATTTATATTCACTCTGAGTCATGAGGGCCCCCAAAATAACCATTAAGTGGTGCTTGGGCAGGGACCTATTGTTGGCCAATCAGAGAGAGCCAGAGTGAACTGGGTTTGAGACATGGTCTCTAAGAAAGAAATCTAGCCAATAAACCCCAAGATAATTAGATAGGTTTCAGCCATCAAAATTTACCTTCCTTTTGGGCAGAACACTCTCAGATAAGGGCATGAAAGCCCATATGGGGACAGAGAGGAGAGGAAAGGAGAAGAGGACAAGCTGAGTTGCCCAACTGGAAGTGGTCAGCTGGGTCCCCTTTGGGGCAGCTCAGACTACTCACAGGTTGTGGTTTGTCCTTCATTCTCGAAGAGGACCATGACATCAGGAAGATGATGACATGATTTGCAATTGAATTGCCATCCCTTGATTCACTTCTTAAACAGACCTAATCACTAAATGGATGTTACCTCACTCAAAGTAAGAACTCAGAAAGAACTTAGCTTAAAAAGGTCAAGGTCTCCTACTGCATCCTGGGTCATCTCCAGTCTTCTTGTTTAATATCTGGCCACTGGACCCAGATGACTCTGGAGGAGAAAGTGAGGCTGGTGACTTTGCACAGCTCTACCTCACTCAAATCCAATTCAATTGCAAGTCATGACATATTTTTCTGATGCCATGGTCCTCTTTGAGAATGAAGGACAAACCACAACTCTTTTAGGTCTTCAGGTGTGGCTTGTTGACTGTTTACAGAACAAGTCCTTTTATTAAGGGGATTTGTTCTGTGAAGTTGGATTCAGTCAAAGTGCCTCACTTGAGGACCTAGAGGGTCACATGTGGCCTCAAGGGTGCAGGTTCCCCACCCTGGGCTACAGTTTGTTTTGTTTTTTAATATGAAGCTTAAATCAGCCTTTCTGCAGCATCTGCTCCCTCCTTCTAGTTCTTCCTTTTGGGGGCAAGCGGAACAAATCTAATGCTGCTTCTCATAGAATTATAAAATTTAGTTCTGGAAGGGATTTTGAGATCATCAAGTTCAAAACCTTCATTTTACAGAAGAAGTAACTGAGGCAGAGAGGTTTAATCATTAATCCAAAGTCATACAGGAAGGAAGTAGGAGAGCTAGGATGGAAAACCAGACCCTATTATTCCTAATTCAGTGTCCCTAAATCTAGGCTGCTTCTCCCATTCCTGCTAAATTTCTTCATTTCCAGGCTAACCATACTATCTCTCTAGTTGTTCCTTCAAATGATCTTCCCACAGTCTGCTTTCCAGTCCTTTCCTCATGCAGGTAGCCATCCTTTACGTACAATGTGCTCATCAAGTCTTGGCTAACATGTCTTCACCTCTCCTCTCTGCCCTTCCAAACATTCCCTATTCTTTAAGACCCCCTTCCAATTCCAGTCCCATTTTATCTGGAACAGGTGAGCATAGTTGGCCTGGTATTATCTGTTCCTTTTCCCTACATGGGTCTTCCTTCAATTCAATAGATATTAAGAGCCTGTTCCATGTTAAACACATAAAAAATGACATTTTCCCTGCCATCAAGGAGCTACTATTCCACTCTCCAACTAGACTGTGAGATATCTGGAGGCAATGCTACATAATATTCTTTTCCAGTGCCTTCCTGAAGCAGGAGCACAGGGCTAGGCACACAAGTGAGCTCAGAAAATGGGAGCTGATTGACAGGGGAATCCTGAGTGTGGGAGAGCTCTCCAGTCAGGGAAAGTCCTTTGTAGATGCTGGGATGTTAAACTGAGCAGTACCTTTCAAAACAGCATTGTCTTTATAGACATTAGAAGGTTCAGTTAGTGCCAAAGGTAAGGACCTCTCTCCAGAGAATACAATTTACTGTAAGGGGTAATCTCTAATAGATTGGGGAGGAACTGCAGCATTAAAAAAACATCCTTTATAACCTCAATGCAATCTATACCTAATAAGTGTTTGTTGACTTGAACTGGCTTAATCTTAAATATTCTCGTTTCTCTAACTCCCTAAGGTTTATTCGCAACAAACCTGGGAAGTAGGCAATGCAAGAATCCTTCTTGCTATTTTACAGATGAGGAAACTAAAGCTAAGAGAGAGTGGTTTCCATCCAGCCAATAAACATCAGAGCCAGAATTTGAGACCACATTTCCTACCCGCCAAGTCCAGGCTCTTTGCATTATACCATGTTACATCTCTATGGGATTCTCACAATCCTCTTCTTTCCCTGAAGGAGGCCTTTCTGGTTGGCTGAGAAGCTGACCTTGGTCTGGTTTGAGATGGAGTTAAGCTTGAGTAAAATATAAGAGTCTAACTTCAGTCCTGAGCTTCCTAAGCAGACTATCCCCCAGGAAGCCCTGTCTGGACTCAGATTCCTGATGCTTCTCTGTCCTCAGCAGCTCCTGATCCAGTACTTTTTCAGGGGTATTGGCTCCAAGGTCACACCTGATGAAGGATGTCTGCAAAGCACAGGTGACCAGAGTGGCTGACAACACCTGAGCCTCAGAGGACAGGAAATAGACTGAAGGAATGAGTGGCCTCTAAGATGGAATCCTAGCATGTCAGAGCCTGAAGAAACCTAAGAAACCTTCTGGTCCAATTCTCTCGTTTTACAGAGGAGTCAACTAAGACCAGGAGAGAAGAAGGAGGGGTGAGGGCTTGCCCAAGAGTGTTTAGTGGCAGAGATGTGTCTAGACTATGAAGTTCTTAATTGAGACTTGAATTTTTTTTTATAACTACATTTCAATATAATTGGGTTCCTTTGTAATTCTATGTATTTATTTTATACATTTAAAAACATTACTCTGAGAGGGATCCATAGGCTTTAACAAATTGCCAGAGGAGTTCCTGACCTCAAAATGGTTAAGAATCTCTGGCAGAAACAAGTTCTCTTGACTTGTAGCTCAAGTTACCATAGGTCTTGAGTGGGATTACCATAGGGGTCTTCAAAGGAATAATGGCAAGGACACTAGGTTTGGAGACATGAGACTTGGATCTGAATTCTAATTCTACCACTAACTTGCTCAATGAACCTGGGAAAATTGCTTTCTCTTTCTGGGTCTCAGTTTCCTCAGCTGTGAAATGAGAGTTGGACTCTGTGATCTCAAAAGCCCCTCCTGACTCTAATAATCTAGGAGCAAATGAAAAAAGTCTTCAAAAAACAAAGGAATAAGGAAAGTTATGGCTCCTCTATGCCTGTTGTTAGGAGGCATGTAAAGTATAATTTTACTTTACACCTATTATGAGGTTCAGTGTATAGAGCTCTGGGCCCAGAGTCAAGAAAATCTGAGTTCAAATATGGCTTTAGATACTTACTAGCTGTGTGACCCTGGCAAGTCACTTAACCTGGATTTACCTTAATCCACTGGAGAAGGAAATGGCAAACCTCTCTAGTATCCTTGGCAAGAGACCCCCACTGGAACATATTGGCATGCTATGGTCAGACATGACTGAACAACAACATGTGTATTATATGCTATATGGATAGATGGCATCTGGAGCATTTTGATCTCTTCTGGTGCCATATTCATAAGCTGCAGGACATTCAAGGCTCTACAAGTGTCTGGATTTCAGGACTTCAGGAAGGACTCCAGGATGACCTCAAGATATGTTTATTCAGAGATTGGTTGAAAGAATTAGAATGTTTAGAAATGACAAGTATTTGAACAGTTATCCATGTGGAAGAGAGGTTCAATTTGTTAAGCTTGGCCACAGAGGATAGAAGTAGGTGAAATTGATGGAGAGTTTGGAGACCCAGATTTTTGGCTTGATGTGAAGAAAAACTTCACTTCCACACTTCTCCACCATGGGGTTAGATATATTCAAAAGTGGAATGGGTTGTCTCTAATCTAGAGGCAGTGAGTTCCCTCCTTTCTGGAGATCTTTAAGTAGAGGTCAGGTGACTTCTTAGGTTTGATGTAAAGGAAATTCCTACCCATGATGGACTGGACTAAATGACTTCCAAGTTTTGAGGTTCTGGGATATACTGTTGTGACAAAGATCAAGATTTGAAGGAAGGTTCAATGATGAGATCTCATCTTTCCTTTCATTCTGTATGAGCCCTGCTCAAAATAATAGTATGCCACACCCCAAACTTCTCCCCTCCCAAAGTCTGGTCAGAATTTGCATGTAATGCACTGTTCATCAGAGTCCGAAGTGTGGAATTCAGGGCAAGTGGGACCTTGGGGGGGGGGGTGAGGGGGAGGCTTTAGAACGTAAAGTGTTAACAGCTGGAAGGGACTTTCCTCTAATTTCCTCTGAAAAGAGAAGTGATTTCCCCAAGTTACAGCAGCAAAGGGACTTAAACCACATCTCTTGCCTCCTATCCTAGTGCACCTGCTAGCTGGTAAGGATAGTTTCAGGAGAGATGGGGTTTTCCCCTGCTGGCCTCAGGTAGGCTCAGGGGTGGGGTAGTCTGGGCCCCCAGGACATCAAATCTTCCCTCTCAGACTCTTGGGTGCCGACAGGCGCTGCGGTAGTGCGCGTGGCTCTGAGGGGTCGGGAGGTTGCCTTCCCCACCCGCGGATATGAGCCCTCGGCCCGACGGGCGGGGCTGGGGGGGATGTTGCAATCAGGAGGCGGGGCGGGATGCGTCCGGCGCCGCGGGGGGCGGGAGGTGGGGACCCGAGATTAGCTCAGCTTTACATCACCCCAGGCCGGTGACTGGCCCGAGCATCTGCCGAGACACTTGTAGAGCCAGCTGCAGAGGCTCCGCACTGACGGGTCAGCGGCGCAAACATGCAGGGGCTGTGGGCTCTCTGAGCCCTTCCCCAGCCCCAGCCCCAACCAGCCGGACCCAAGTAAATGAGTCCCCTGACCTCGTGAGCCAGGTAGAGCCGCGACGTGGAGGGGGACCAGCGCAGAGGCAGAGCGAGGTCGGGGGTGGTCCGAGTCCCTGCGTTGCTCCCTAAGTGTGTCTGGCTACTGTACGGGATGGGAGAGAGTGACTTGGGCTGAGTGTCCGTATGGGGCAGAGGCTGAGGAGTTGTGGATCTTTGTGGTGTGTTGTGTATGTGCTAGTAGCTAGGGGAGAAGCCTGAGGGAGTTGTGTAAGGGACAGTGGCAGAGAGTTGCGGTCTGGATCGCGGGTGGGAGGACCATTGTCGAAGTTCTTTGTTTGCGTTTTGTTTGTGTTAAGAGCGCCGGCCTGGAAGCAGCGGAGAGGAGGGTGTGTGTGGGTTTTTTGTATGTGTTTACATGGAGGACAGGCAAGGTAGTTATAGTGGTCAGGTTGTATCCTGCGGTTGGGGACGGGGATGAGAATGTCACCAAAGAGGAGTGTGTGTGTGTGTGTGTGTGTGTGTGTGTGTGTGTGTGTGCGCGCGCTCGCGCATATGTCAGCGTTTGGATCACCGGGACTCGGGTGTGTCAGGGCTCGGGTGGAAGTTGTGTCAGTGGGTGATGAAGCCTGGGTGGGTGCCTGGCCCCAATGCCTCAGGGTTCTGGTGCCTGAGATGTGTCATTATCCCTGTGACGTGTGTCTGCAGAAGTGTGATGAGGTTGTATGTGTTTCCTGTGTAGACTGGGTATGAGGGCCGATTTGTTTCTTAACAGTGCAGCTAGTCATAGACTTAAGAGCTGAAAAGGACCCCAGAAGTCATCTAATCTAATCATCTCGATTTGGAGAGAGGAAATGACTTTCTTTATAAGTAGTGACAGAATTAGGATTTGAACCCAGGTCCATATCCAGCATCCATTCCACCAGCCTACCATGATCACTATGCCCTGCACCTCAAATTAAGAACAATAACAGCCTAGACTCTCTAGTGTTCTATAGTTTAAAAAGTCTTTTCCTTGATAAAACCCTGAGGGTAACTAGCTACTGCTAGGATTTTTGTCACCATTATATAGAAGAGGCACAGAGAGGAAAAGTGATTTGTCTCTATTTAAGCTAGTAAATTTCAAGATCTAGCTAAGAACCAGGTCCTCTGAATTCAAATTAGTGTTTTTTCCACCACAATAAACAATTCTCTCTCTCTCTCTCTCTCTCTCTCTCTCTCTCTCTCTCTCTCTCTCTCTCTCAGTCTGCTGAGGGGCCAGGTTTGATGTGTACAGCACCACTAATAACTTTCTACAGGGGTATGAGAGGCTGAGCTTCCCTCTTAGGGGATGCCAGAGGGGGTCTTCTGAAGCTGATCCAACCCTTCTGATGCCCACTGTCCTCACTGTTTCCAAGCTATAGCAGGCCACTCCCACCCTTGGCACATGCCCCAAGGGCACATAGCTTCCGGTCTCACGGGAGTACTGGCTGCCTGTTTCCAGGGAGATATCATCTCCTCCTCCCCACCCCCTAGAGAGGTTCCTGGGTATGACTGTCTGAAGTATTCGCCTTTGGGGGATTCGATTTGTCTGTCTAGCTTCTTGTCTGTTTTGTCTTCTCAGTGTGTCAGGCTCTGCCCTAGCTTTCCTGTCCATGTCTATTAAATATATTGGGGGAGGAGGTGGTTCTGCCTGGTGTGTCTATCAGTCTTCTTGTATGTTTATTGGGCGTTTCATCCCCTTATTTTACAGATGAAGAAACTGAGACCCAGTGACTTTAAGTGACATACTCAAAAGATCACATAGGTGTTTTTCTGGGGTGTGTGTGTCTTGAAAGTTTTCGATGGAAGGAATAAAATAAGAATAAATATTTAATAATTGTTCGTTATGTGTCAGATACATTACTGTGCACTTTGCAAATAACTATCTCATTTGGTCCTCGTAACAACCCTGGGAGGTAGGTGCTATTCTTATCCCCATTGTATAGTTGAGGAAACTGAGGCAGACAGCAGTTAAATGACTTGCACAAGGTCACACAAATAGGGAGAAAGTGTCTGAAGCTGGATTTGAACTCAATCTTCCTGACTACAGGCCCAGCACTCTTTCCACCGTACCACCTAAGGGAAAGGGTCATTTGGGTGTGTGCTTGGGGTTCATTTGCCAAGGTGGGGAGGGAAGAGGAAGGATGAATTCATGTGTTGGGTCATGCTGTGTAGGTTGTGTGTATGTTTGTTGATCCCCAGGACTCTAAAGCTGAGTACCTGACACTGACTTACAGCAGCAGGAAAGGGAAAGGCTGGCTAAGAGAACAGAAGAGGATGTCAGGAAAGATAGGATGGCTTCCTGGAAACCATCTTGAATCAGAGAAAGAATAGGGCTCTTCCCCTGGGAGCCACCTGGCATTTGATTTCTGTCCAGGCTAAAAGCAATAGCTCCACCCTGAGACCCTGAGAGGAGCATAAAGGGCCCCTGGAGGAACATGAAAGGGCTAGGGATTCAGACCTTGGGTTTCAAGCCTGTCTCTACCAATAACTTGCTAGGTGACCTGCATGTGTCATTTCCCTTTTCTGAGTGTCACTGTCTCCATCTGTCAACTAGAGGATGATTTGTGTCTCATCTGCCTCAGAGAGCTGAGGATCCTGTGAGACTTTGTGAGACTGTGAGTCTCGTCTTTGATGCACACTGTGGAAAAGGTGTTGACTTTGGAGTCAGAGGGACCTAGGTTTACATCTTGCCTCTGCCGCTCGATTCCTATGTAACTTTGGACAAGTTACTTCAGTTCCCTGGGCTTCACCTATAAAATGAGAGCTTTGGGTTCATTGACCTCTGAGGTCCCCTGGGGCTCTACAGTCCAGAGAAGTTTAAATGGAAGATACTCTCCTCCCCCCACCATGGACCCTCACTCAGCCAGGCCCCTGAACATGCTGGGTTCTCACAGTTGTCTGCCTGCCTTTTTTTACATGGTGCCTTGATGGAATCACACATTTGGACCCCACTTTGGCTGAGAACGGTGTCAGTGGAAACTCCCTCCACTAAGGAAAATCAGCAAATTCCCTGGAACTTATTGGCCCAGAGAGAACTACCCATGCACTGGAAAGTGAAGTGACTTACTTCCCTGTGCTTATATAATCGTTATGTGTAAGACCCAGGATTTGAAACTAGATCTTTCTGACTCCAGGGCTGGCCCATCCACTCTATCCAGCTTGCTGTTGTTCAGTGTGGTCCACCCTTCTGTGGACCAGAGCACACCAGTACTGCTCACGGAGTTTACTTGGCAAAGATACTGAAGTGGTTTCCACTTTCCTTCTCCAGTGCATTGGGTAAGTGACTTGCCCAGGGTCACACAACTATTAACAGTGTTAGGCTGGATTTGAACTCAAATCTTCCTGACTGCAAACTCAGTGCCCTAGTCACTGAACCACCTAGCTGCCTTTCCTGAGAGAGCAATAATAATTAAATAGGCTACCTCATAGTTGTGAAATTTTAGTCTTGATTTTTGCTAATTTGTTGTGTTCCCTTGGACAAATCTCTCTCTCTGAACCTCAGTTTTCTCCTCTGTAAAATGGCCTTTTCCAGCTTTAGCATTCTGGTTTAAGCTCCATTTCATCTCTTGACTTCCCATGGTCTGTATCCTAAGATCAGTTTCAATACTGATTATTTTCTATTCCATGCCAAAATGTTACATGATGTTTTTTATTGTGTTCTTTACTCTTGAGCCACACAGTAGCCACACACTGTTTATAGGCATATCCTAGGATTGAAAGCTGGAAGGGATTGTACAGACAAGGAAACTGAGACCAAGAGTTTTTAACTGACATGTGCAGAATCACAGAGGTAGTAAATAGAAGTGCCAAGATTTGAACTCAGGTCCCCTGACTCTAAATCCAGGGATTCCATAGGTGACACCCTGAGATATCCTCGGGATCTGTAAGACCTCTCATTTCCAAATGTCCTCTTTAAGTCTCTTCATCTTCTTGTCCCTAGATGAACCTCACTTCAATGACACTCTCTATGGATTTTCCCCGGAAGAAAAAGCTGCTGGAATATGATGATGATGATGATGATGACTCCGTTCCAGAGCAGCCCCCCCTGAAGCAAGCCCATCGAGACACTCATCTTTGCCCAACCCCCTGCCAGCAGCCCCTCATCAAGCCCCCAGAGCCCACCTCTGATGCTCCTGCTGCCTTTTCTAGGCTGGGGCCCTACATACTCCTAGAGGCCCAGGATGGTGGCAGGGCCTACCGGGCAGTGCACTGCCCCACAAACACGGAGTACATGTGTAAGGTATGTGCCACTCTTTTCCAACCCCTCAATTCTTCCACAACATTGAAGAGCAGGGGCAAAGAATGTCCTGTTGGAGAGGTCAGCTTGTGGGAGGGCATATGGTTGAGACCAGAGGTAGTGGTGCAAGGGTCATGCTGAGCCACAACAAAGGGTCTGGTGCCAATTTCTAGCTTGTTGCCTGCTGGCCCTTAGATTGCCCTTAGGGTATGAAGTGGAGGCTGGAGGAACCCAAAGAATTTCAGGAATGGCAGGAAGACAGAGGCCTGTCTCTGGACATTCCCATCTTCAGATCCTAGAATTTGGCTCATCAAAATATAGACTAGGCTATGTTGCTGGGTATACTCTTAGAGGCAGCTGATGAAGAAATGGTTGGGGTGCTGGGCTTAGAGTCAGAGAGACCTATGTTCAAATCTGACCTGAGACACTTTCTAGCTCTCTGACCCTGGGCAAATCATTTAACTGCTGTCTGCTTCAATTTCCTCAACTATAAAATGGGGGTAATAACAGCACCTACTTCACAGGGTTATTGAAGATAAAATGAAATCATTGTAAAAGAGCAGTTAGGTGGCTCAGTGACAGAGCACCAGGATCTAGAGTCAGGAGGAGAGTTCAAATACCACCTCAAACACTTGCTAGCTGTGTGAACCTGGGCAAATCACTTATCCCTGCTTGCCTCAATTTCCTCATCTGTAAAATGAGCTGCAGAAGGAAATGGCAAACTACTCCAGTATCTTTGCCAAGAAAACCCCAGATCATGTCATGCATGAGATGACTGAATAACAACACAGTGCCTGACATCAAGTAGGCCCGATAGAAATGCTTATTCCCTTCCTTCCTAGTTGGGACACAGAATGTCAGAGCTCTAAAGGGCCTTACATGGATCATAGACTCTGTTGAGTTGGAAGGGACTTCAGAAATCTAGTCTAACCTGTACCTCTCCACAGCATCCTCAATAAGGCATCATCTGGTTTCCATTTTGAAGGTCTTAGACCTGAGTATGTTAGGGTTTCAGTGGACTTTGGAGCATTAATGTTTCTATGTCTAGGTTTCAGGACCCACTAAGGTTCAGAAGATTTAGTGCTGAAAGGGATCTCAGAAATTATCTGGTCCAGGGATTCTTAACCTCAGATCCATGAACTTAAAAAAAAAATTTTTATAGTGGTAGTTCAACATAATTGGTTTCCCTTGTAATCCTAGGGTTTTTTATTTTATGGATTTAAATTATTCTTCTGAGAAGGGATTCTTCAGCTTCACCAGGGTCCCTGCTAAAGGGGTTCATGACACAAAATAGGTTAAGAAATCCTACTCCAGTCCAGCCTGCTCCTTTTACAGAGGAGAAAATAGAGGTCCAAAGGGTCTGGTTAATAGCTGCCCTTAGAGGTAACCAGCTTGTGCCTATCAGGAGACCCCATACCCTAACTAGTGACTTGTCCAAAGTCATGCCACCAGTCCTTGCCTGAATTAGAAGATGGCACTCCATTATGGCTATTCTTTTTTAGATCAAGGGTTCTTAACCTGGTGTGAGATAGATTTCCGGAGGTCTGTAAATCTGTATGGGAAAAAAATTATATCTCGTATACACTAGCCTCTAATTGAAATTTAACATTTCCTTCAGTTATGATGAAAAACCCCCACCATTATTTTGAGTAGGGGTCCACAGGCTTCACCAGAGTGCTGGGGCGGGGAGGGTGGGGGGTGGTGTGTGGAGGAGTGGTCTATGACACAAAGCTACCTGTTTTAAAAGATAATCTGCTGTTTGCGTTCATCTTGCCCCTGTTCATTGACATATTAGACTTCTAGTGTGACCTAGGACAAAGTCAATTCTCTCTGGGCAATAGTTTCCACCTATGTAAAAGAGTTTGGGGTAGGTGACTTTCTAGGATCTCTTCCATCCCCAGTAGTCTAGGAGACTGTATTTCCCTATCTTGTTAATACCAAACTTGGCTGGTACCTGCTTGGTTTTGCTGGTGGGTGCTGATCCCTGGTGGACATCATTAGAATTGCAACTAATCCCAACCTTGCTTTTTTAGGTGTATCTTGCTGGTTCCTATCAGGAGTTGCTGTCTCCCTATGCCCACGTACCCCGACACCCTCATGTAGCTCCTGTGGCTGAGGCAGTTTTGGGCAAGCATCATGTCTATGTATTCTTCCCAAGGGCATATGGTGACATGCACAGCTACGTGAGGGAACGAAGACGGATCCCCGAGCGGGAGGCAGTCTCACTCTTCCTCCAGATGGCCCAAGCTGTGGCCCACTGCCACCAGCACAATCTGGTCTTGCGAGACCTCAAGTTGAGGAAGTTTGTCTTTGTCAACCAGGAGAGGTGAGTGCATGAAAGCAAGCATCCCCATCCTGAACACCCCCTACTATCCTCCCCCAAGCCCCTCCAAAGAAACCTGGCTTCCTAGTCATTCAGCCTCCGGTTTGGCTTTAATCTATCAACCTATCCATCAACGATTGTTCATTAAGGACCTACTATGTGCTAGGTGCTGGGAATACAAATATAGCGAATGAAACAATCCCTCCTGGCAGAGAGTAAGCACCCAGACTATAGTGAGGACCACATTTGCCCCCCTCCTCTCATGCCCTTTGCAGCCTGGAATCATAGAACACAAGATGTTAGCTTATAATATATGTGTATTGGAATGAAGTAACCATAGAACAGACTGTTGAAGCTAAAGGGAATCTCAGAGACTTATCAGTCAGTCCATAAACATTTATTAACATCTTACTATATGCCAGACACTGTGCCAAGTTCTGGGGGCATAACAAAAGGCAAAAGCAGGGTCCCTACCCTCAAGGAGCTTCCATTCTAATGGGGAGACAACATGCAAGTAACTCGGCACATACAAGATACATATAGAATAGATAATAACTAATGCATGTATAGTATTTACTGTGCACCAAGCACTGTGCTAAGTGCTTTATAATTATTGTCTGATTTGGTCTTCATAGTAACTCTGGGAGGTATGTGCTGTTGTTCTCCCCATTTTACAGATGAAGAAACTGAGGGAAACAGAGGTTAAATGACTTGCCCAAGGTGGCACAGGTAGGGCTTGTCTGAGTCCATATTTGAATTCAGGTTTTCCCAACTCTAGGTCCAATGTGTTATCTGTTGCACCACCCAGCTGCCCCCAAAAATAGAAAATATGAAAAATGGAAATAATTATAATGTAGCATATATATAATATAATAATTATCTAAGGAATTATAGAGGGAAAGCAGCCTTCTTATTATGATGATAGGGGAGCCAAGGCCCAGAAGGAAGGGAACAGTTAGTAACCTGGCCTTCTCTTATTCTCTCCCCCGGACCTAGGACAAAGCTGGCTCTGGAGAACCTCGAGGACTCATGTCCGCTAATGGGGCCAGATGACTCCCTATGGGATAAGCATGGCTGTCCAGCCTATGTGGGACCTGAGATCCTCACCTCCCGGGACTCCTACTCGGGCAAGGCGGCCGATGTTTGGAGCCTGGGTGTGGCACTGTACACCATGCTGGCTGGACGCTACCCATTCCAGGACACAGCTCCTGCCCTGCTCTTTGGCAAGATCCGCAGGGGTGCCTTTGCCCTCCCTGAGGGCCTGTCTGCCCGTGCCTGCTGTCTGGTCCGCTGCCTGCTCAGGCGGGAACCCAGTGAGAGGCTCACTGCCCAGGGCATTTTGCTGCACCCCTGGTTCCAGGGAGGGGGAACCCCCCCTGAGGAGCCTGGAGTATGGGTAGCAGAGCAGGTGGTGCCAGACAGCCAAGACTCCAGGGAGGAGGAGGCCAGGCAGGAAACTGAGGAGGGGCTGTATAGTTAGGCCCAGAGGGGCATCTCCTCTGTTCTGCCCTAACCCTGACTGGCCCCACTGGCTGGGGCAGCTCAAGCCTCATGGAAACTCCCCTTCTTCCTTTTTGAATCAAGCCAAACCCCACTCAAGTGCCTTAATGGTGGAGAAGAAAGGAGGCAGGTGTGTGTGTACATGATTGGTACCTGCTGCACACACTTCACACACACATGCTAGTCTGTGCACATACTAGTTATATGAAGTTTTGGTGCACACATGTGGCAAACTCAAGCTGAACATGTCCCGCTCCACTTGCATGGTGGTGCACATATTGTTATATGGACATAGCTGGTACTGTACAAATACCTAGAAGTCATGGCCTTAACTTCCTGATTTGAGTGGCCAGAAGGCCCTCTCGGGCCCTTCCCCTGCAGACTCAGAGCGCTGGGAGGAAGGATACTGGAGGAAGAGCCAGGCCATCAGCCAGCCAATAAGAAAACAGTAGGAGAGGGCCAACTTGGGGTGGGGAGACTGGAAAGAAGGTATTATCCTGGGCAGACTGGAAGGTCTGTATTGGGGTGGGGAGAACAAGTGAGAAGGCAGTCATCTCAGGTGTCAGGCAAAGTCTTCAGTCCTTGGTTCTAGAGCTCCAGGGCATATGAGGAATTATAGATCTGGGCCTCTGATGGTAGACCAAAGAAGGGTAGGATGAAGGACTTCTAAGGTTCCAAGAGAGGCCCTCAGCTTACTGACTCTGGGAACTGTGTTTTCCTTTCCCTGTCCCCAAACAGCAATTCAACATTCCTTCAGGCTATGTGATTTCAGAGCCAGTCAAAGGGTTCAGTCTGAGAACCAGGCTCTCTCTCCCCAGGGGCCTGCTCCAGTGCCTGGACACCTGCTTCCTCAGTCCCCCTGGGACCTCCAATTGAGTCTATGGGGAAAGGACATGATATGCAGCATCTATTTTTGTCTTTTGACTAATAAAGGACATTTTTAAAATACTCCCATTTCTCCATATGGTTTCCTTGGCCCACCTCACTCCACCCCTTTTTCCCTGGCTTAAAACTAGCTCCTCAGAGAAAGATCTTGTTCCCTAAACCTCAGGGGGGTACGAGGAGGCTACGGGTGCCCTGGAACTACATCTAGGTGGGGGAGGCCTAGCTGGAGTCTCATGAATAATAATGACAACTACTGATCTAGCCTTAACAACCACTCCATGAAGTCAGCTGTGCAAGTATTATTAGAAGAGTCAATACATTCTTTTTTGATGTGACCTGGGAACTTCCTGAAAGTAAACTCCCTCTGCATTGTAGACTGGCACCTTCTCTGCAGCTTATGGTCTTGGGGACACAGAGAGATTGTTACTTGCCCAGAGTCACCTAACCAGAATGTGGCAGGGGCAGGACCCTGAGATCACTTCTCCTGTTTACTGCATCTTCCTGATTCCCGAATAAAATACATTCCTGGCTTGCTTTAAGGACAATTTCATCATTCAGAAACTGAGGGAAGTCACAAAGGGAGCTGCTTTCCTGGACCTGATTCCAATCAACAAGGGGAAGGTGGCTGCTGAAATAGAAATGATGATAACCCTGGGGGAAGTGACTGTTCCACCTCAGATTTCCCAAAGAGGAGAAGAAAGCTGGGCGCAGACTAACATGAAGCTGCGTAGCTTTTTAAAAAATTTTTAATTTTAATTTTCAGTTCTAAATTCTCTCCACCCCTTCTCCCCACCCATTGAGAAGGCCAGAAATAGAATACCCATTATACATACGGCCATTCAAAACATTTTCACATTAGCCATAATATGAAAATTTCAAGGGTTCAGAGAAAGGATGTGTGGTAACCCATGACCTTTAGGTGAAGTCAGCCCACGAGGCATGTGAAGTTCTCGAGAATGGAATTTTGAAGACAAAGATGAGAGATTTGAATGAGTAAGAAAAATGAGACTTGTCTAGGGAGATCAGTGTAGATGCAGAGGGAAGGTGATTCAATTTCATTTTTAAATGTTTTATTGATGCAATTTTCTTTTTTAATGTCATTTCCTATTGACTTCTCCAATAGAGCCCTTCCTTGTAAACAAATAACAGTGATAATAATAAGCTGCTGTTTTTATATGGCTTTAAAGTGTGCAGAGCACTTTACACGTATTTTATTTGAGTCACACAAGAACCCTATTATCCCCATTTTACAGATGAAAAAGTGGAGGCACAGAGAGATTAGAATTGCTCACAGTCACGTTGTTAGTAAATATGTAACTGCAAGTTTCAAATCTAGGTCTTCTCGAGTCTTACGTTCAGCTCTCAGTCCACTTTGCCATGTTGTCATTCTAAATGAGGATATTCAAGCAAAATAAAACATCTTGGCCCTTTGGTCTTCTAAAATCATTACTGGTCACTGCTGTATATGGGCATTCTGAACTCTTCCAATGTTGTTTTCCTCTATGCTATTACAGGCATTGAATGTGTTCTCCTGGTCCTACTTATTTTACTCTTCCTCTGTTAATATAAATCTTCCCAGGTTTCTCTGAATCTTTGATTTTAATAATTTCTTATGCTCCAGTAGCATTGCTTTATGTGTGGATGCCACATTTTGTTCAGTCATTCTCTGATAGACACTCACTGTTCTAGTTCTAGTTTCTAGTTCTTTGCTACTTGAAAAAGTGCCTGCTATAAATATTTTTGTATATAGGGGACGTTTTCCTCTGTGGCTCACCTCCTACGTGTATATACCTCTAACTTGGAGTTTAAAAAGACAGGTAGAGGAAGAGCTATCTTACCACCTATAAGGGATAGGAAGTGGCAAGATGGTACAGTGGAAAGAGCATGGGTCCTAGAGACAGGAGGGACCAGGGTTCAAATCCTGCCTCTGTCACATCCTACCTGTTCAATTTGGGGCAAATGGTCACCTCTCCAACAGGCCTCAGTTTCCTCATCTGTAAAAGGAAGGGGATGGAGTAGATACTGAGATTTCCTTGTACTGGCAGATCTAGAATGTGTTCCATTTGGACTCTATATTGCATATCATTTAAGATTCCCCCAAAATATTTATTCTCCCATTTAATACCTCCTTCTTCGTCATTATCCCCTGTCTTTGGAGGTTCTCCTTCCCTCTGATTAGAGAGTTTGGAGGATAAACAAGATTCCTTGAAGGACGTCACCAAACAGACCTATCTTTATTCAGTTACCAGGTCATTAGACATTTATGAAGCACCTACTATGTGCCAGTTGTTGCTGTTAAGTCATTTTTTTCCAGTCGTATTGGACTTTTTGTGACCCTGTTTAGGATTTTCTTGGCAAAGACATTGGAGTTGTTTGCCATTTCCTTCTGCAGCTCATTTTACAGATGAGGAAACTGAGGCAAACAGGGGTGAAGTGACTTGCTCAGGATCACACAGCTGCTAAGTGTCTGAGATCAGATCTGAACTCAGGAAAAGGAGTCTTTCTGACTCCAGGCCTAGTGCTCTATCCACTGTACCACCTAGCTGCCCCATATATCTATGTGCCTGGCACTGTGCTTAAGTATTAGGTATACGAAGAAAGGCAAAAGACCATTCCTGGAGAACTGCTCCCAGATCCTTCACTTGAGGGGGCACATGTAGCTAACTCATCATTTCCCACTTGTCTTCACTCCTCTGACTGCTAAAACCCTGAGCTAGGTTATTCTTCCTCTCTCTTTGAATTTCTTCCTTTCTTTTTTTTCAATTTTGGTTACCTGACTTGTTTTATAATTCCAACTACACACATAATGTATATATATAGACACACAAACATATATATCAGGCAGTTCAGTTTTATTTAACATAAACTGTTTCTTATTTTTTTCCTTTTTTCCTTAATTTTTATCTTCAGTTTCAAATAATCTCCTTCTATCCTTTCTCCCACCCATTGAGAAGGCAAGACCTACCATACCCATATACATAGGAAGTCATGTAAAACATTTCCACATAGCCATGTCGGGGTGGGGATGCAAGAAAAATAAAAGTTAAAGAAAATATGCTTCAATGAATTTCAGAGTTTATTGGATAGCTCTTTTCAACACCAGTCTTTTGGAACTGTCTTGGATTTATTGTTTTGACCAGAGTAGCTAAGCCTTTCTCAATTGATTACTGTTACAATATTGTTGCTGCTGTGTATAATGTTCTACTTCTGCTCACTTCACTTTGTATCATAAGTCTCTCATTTGATCCTCCTGACAACCCTGGGCAGTACAATGCTAGTAAGGTGGAATTTGAAGTGACACCACACCCAGCATTCTATCCATTGGGCCACTTGCCTGCCTATAAAATATGATGAACATGATAAATACAGTGAAGTATGGAAAGACTAGGGTCAGTTAGGTGGTGCAGCGGGTAGAATGCCAGTCCTGGAGTCAGGAAGACTCATCTTTCTGAGTTCAAATCTGACCTCAGACACTTAGTAGCCATGTGACATTGAACAAGTCACTTAACCCTGTTTGCCTCAGTTTCCTCATCTGTAAAAATGAGCTGGAGAAGGAAATAGCAAACCACTCCAGTATTCTTGACTCAAATGAGGTCACAGAGAGGTGGACATGACTGAAAAACGACTGAACAAATGGATGATGGAATATAACTGTGCTATAAGAAATGATGAGTTGGCTGATTTTAGAAAAACATGGAGAGATTTGCATGAAATAATGAAGCAGAATCACAAGAATATTGTAGACAGTAACAGCAATAATATTCTAAGAACTAAGTCATTTTGAGAATTACAAATACTCAAATGAGCAACAAAGGATCGATGAAGGAAGATGCTACCTACATCCAGAGAAAGAACTGATAAATAGAAATATACATGATATGGTTTTGCAAATATATACATATTTGTGTCTAATGGTGACTTTCTGTAGAGTGGGATGGAGAGGGAAGGAGAAAAAAAGGTACACAGAAGAGAACAAAAGAAAATTTAGACGGAAGCTCAGAAAAGCAGGGTAGCCTTGAAAACAAGCTGTAATATTTATTATATGATTTTTTAGAAAAAGTAAACAGTGTAAATTCTTTTTTTTAATTTTAAAAAAGTAAATGGTGCAAAATGGAAATTCGTGGTTTTATAGTTAGTCCTCTCTTTTGGTTGCACTGACTACATGAAAATGTTCTTTTTTTTGTCCATTTTTAAGTTCAAAATGAATTTAAAAATTTGAAAATACCCAACAAATGGAAAGATATGAACTAATTAAGAGTTAAGCAGAGCAAGGAAAACAATATATCCAACAACCACAACAATGTAAATGGAAAGAATAACCACCACAAAATAACTGAATATTCATATCGTGAAAGTATAAAGAACTAGTTTTGACACAAAGTGAAGATATGAGAAAACATCTCCCCTTGCTCCTTGGCAGGGAGGAAGGGGAGCGTCCATGAATGTAAAATGTTACTTGTACCATCAGATTTTTTAAAAAGTTTTTATCAGTTTTGTTGAATTAAATTTTATTTTCTTAAAAAATGTCTTTGAAAATACGGAATGGCTCTCTGGGACAGAAGGGTTACAAGGTAAAATCTAGGCAGCAGGCTAAAGATGGAAGATATCAACACAAATCTATCATGATAAAATAAAAATTAATTTAAAAAAAATGATGTTTAGCCTGTTAACAAAGTCCAGTGACAAATGCTAAGGAAAAGAAAAAGAAAAAGGGTAGTAGGTTGTTGGGTTTTTTTTTTTAGGAACCTGAATTGTTGGTACGAAGACAATGAACAACATAGAGGGGAGCCTCTCCACTCTTATTTTGTTGTGGTTTTTTTTCTGCCAAGGAGAATGATTTTTGGTTTGGAAAAGGCAGTACCAAAATTGTGAATAAAAAGTTGATTCACAAAATCCTAGAAGAGAAATTTTAAAACCTTCTATATTTCTGTTACTCTTTTATTACTTCCTCAAGGTCACATCATTCTACCAGACCTGATTCTCTGCCTAGCTATGTGAATTTCCTCTCATTGGACCTGTTTTTCTAACCTGTAAAATGGGGAAAAGGATTAAATGGGCTCCAAGGTAGCTAGGTGGCACAGGGGAGCTCCAACGCCTGGAATCAGGAGAACCTGAGTTCAAATTCGGCCTCAGACTTACTAGCTGTGTGACCCCTGGGCAAGTCACTTAACCCTGTTTGCCTCAGTTTCTCATCTGTAAAATGAGCTGGAGAAGGAAATGGGAAACCACCAGTATCTTTGCCAAAAAAAAAAAAAAAATCAAATGAGGTCACGGAGAGAAGGATACGACTAAAAAAAAGACTGAACAATTAAATGAGATGGTTTGTAAAGCTCTTTAGAGCTATAAAAATAATATTATTATTATTTCAATATCGTTATTATTCCGATTCCAAGACATCCTAATCTTCGTACCTTTCTCCGCACCTCTAGGTCTCCATCCTCCGCCCACCCTCCCTTTGTCAATTTCTCCAATTCCTCTGTTACCCAATGAGGTTTCTCCGATTCGTAACTCCGCCTCCCCCGGCTCCGCCCCCGCCGGGCCCTGCACGTAGCTGGTTCCCCGCCCCTCCGCCTCTGCCCTTACTTGGGGCTGGCCCTTCCTCTTATTTCCTCATCCTTCCTCCTGCTTCCTCCCCTGTCCACGGGCCGCAGCTAAGCCGGGGCCGGATCCGGCGGTGAGTGGAGCCTACGAGAGCCGGAGAGGTAGCCCAGGTTGCCGCCGTCCGCCGGGGCCCGGGAGGAACCGTCCGCGGAGCGCCAGCTCTGCCCTGGGCCCCCGCGACCTACGCCAGGGGCAGCTCTGGTAACCTGCACCCAGAATCGAGACCTGGCCCCAATCAGGTCAGCGCCCAAGCCTCCCCAGGTGTCTGTCCCCCTTCCCCTGCCTCCCACGGCCGAAAGTTTCCATTCCCTCTTCCCCTCCCTGGCCCTTCTCCCTCATTTCCTGGCCTCGAATCACTATCTCAAGCCCCTCCCCTTCCCAAACTTGGGGGCCCCTGAAAACGATAGGCCGGACGATTACCCGCTTTGGGCCTGTTTCTCCACTGTAAAATAAGGGAACTGAAATCTAGATTCTTGAGGCCCCTTCCAGCCCAGACACTCTGTATGCTAAGCTCCCTCCGGAGAGCTATGAAATTCTGTGTTCCAAGGTCTCTTCCAACCCTGATGTTATGTATCCTAAGATTTCTTCCAGCCCTGACATTCTGTGTTCTAAGGTTTCCTCCAGCTCTAACATCGTGTTCTAAGATTCTTTTCAGCTCTGATATTGTGTTCCAAGGTCTCTTCCAGCCCTGAAATGTCATTTATTCTAAGCTCTCCAGCTCTGACGTTCTGTGTTCTAAGGTTGGGAAATCCAGCCCAGATATTATATATTTTAAGGTCTCCTCCAGCTCTAACGTTCTGTGTTCTAAGATTTTTTTCAGTTCTAACATTCTGTGTTTCTAAGTTCCTTTCAGCTCTGACATTTTATGGTGTGGACTCCTTTCTAACTTTAATCCTGTGTTCCCATGATAGATTGGGGTTCCCTGAGTCCCTGTAACCCCACCCATCCCCATCCCTTTTCAGATTCACTGGTGTTATTGTCATTACCACCAATTAATTCAAGGGCCTGCTTTGTAACTGCCTGTTGTTAGCTTTTCTCCCCTCACCACTGGCATGCCAGTGGTACGTAGGAGATAAACTCATTTGAATACCAGCCAGAGTACAGTAGAATTAAGAGGGTGAATCTGCAGCTAAAAAAACCTCAGAACTCATCATCCAGATGAAAGCTGCAAAGGTTTGTTAAACACCAAACAAGTGCAGAGTTGATGTGTTAGAGATTTAGGGGATATACTCTGATCTGTGGTAAGAGATACACAGCTTAGGGAACTGGTAGGCTGGTACTGGGGCACAGGAACCCCTGAGCTGAGATAGGAATGGAGGGAATGACAAATGGTAATTGTTTCAAGCAAAGGTGAAAGTATGAGCCAGGGCTAGGAGTCCAAAAAAGAGCTGAATCACTTCAGATTAGGGAGGAGGCCATTTGGGTGGAAGGTAGAGAAGCAAAATTTGTGAAGGCAATAAAACTGGACTTTGCACGCAATTGAGAGCTTAATAAATGTTTGATGTACTGAAAAAGTGAAGCAAGGCTATAAGGGCGTTGGCTATCATATTTACACACCATATTTTAGTAGAGATATTGAGATATAGAGCTAGGTTTTTCTCAGATGAGTGCTGTTGTGTTTGTCCTTTGTTTTTGACGAAGACCATGACATCAGGAAGATGATGACATGGATTTGATTTGAGTGAGGCAGGGCTGTGCAAGATCATCAGACTCACTTTCTCCTCCAGTGCCATCTAGGTCCAGTGGCCAGATTTTCACCAGGACAACTGGAGATGGCCCAGAATGCAATGGGAGACCCTGGCCCTTTTAGGCTAAGGTCTTTTCAGGTTCTCACTTTGGGTGAGGTAATGCCCATTCAGTGAATAGACCTCTTTAAGGAGTAAGTCAGAGGATGGCCTCTTTAATTAAAAAAAAAAAATCAAATTGGGAGGGGAAGACCCTCAGGATTGCTAACCAAAAGAGAAACAGTACTATTTACCTTCACTCTGAGCTGGGAGGGCCCCCAAAACAGCCGTTAAGTGGTGCTTGGACAGGTACTTGCTGTTCAATCTACAAGCTCCAGAGTGAAAAGGGTTTAAGGTTTGGTCTTTGAAAAATATAGCTAGGAAACCCAAATTAACTAGCTTTTGGCCATCAAAATTTATCTTCCTTTGGAGAGGAGAGGATAAGGATGAGGGAGAGGGAGAGGATGAGCTGAATTATCCAACTGGCTGGGTCCCCATTCAGGCAAGGGAACCATGAAAGGTCTCAGAGCTGGGAAGGAATGTAGTTGGAGCTGTGCATTAGAAAGATGACTCTTGGCTGAGTATATTGGCTAAAACGAACATTTGGAGGTTTTTATAAAAGTCCAATGAGACTTGATAGGGCTTGCCTAGAAATGGTAGAGAAGAAAGGAGGAAGATAACTGTGAAAGAGACTGAGGACATAAAATTGAAAGTGCTTGGGAGAACTAATCAGTCCAATCATCAAGACAATCTGGTGTTGGCTAAGAAATACATTGGTGGATTAGTGGAATAGATTAGGTACACAATACACTGTAGGAAATGATCATACTAAACTGATGTTTGATAAACCCAAAGATTCAAGCTTTTGGGACAAGAACTCACTATTTGACAAAAACTGCTGGGAAAACTAGAAAGCAGTTTGGCAGAAACTAGGTATAGACCAACATCTCACACCATATACCAAGATAAGGTCAAAATGGGTAAATTATTTAGACGTAAAGGGTGATACCATAAGCAAATTAGGGGAGCATGAAATAGTTTACCTGATAAGGAAGAATTTATGATCAAACAAGAGACAGAGAGTGTTATGAGATGTAAAATAAATAATTTTGATTACATTAAATTAAAAAGGATTTGCACAAACAAAACCAATGTAGCCAAGATTAGAGGGAAAGCAGAAAATTAGGGGGGAAATATACAGCAAGTTTTCTCTGATAAAGACGTCATTTCTCAAATACATAGTGAGTCAAATTTATAAGAATACAAGTCACTCCCTAGTTGATAAATGGTAAAAGAATATGAATAAGCAGTTTTTAGATGAAGAAATCAAAGCTATTTGTAGTCATATAAAAAAATGCTCTAAACCACTATTGATTAAAGAAATGCAAAGTAAAATAACTCTGAAGTACCACCTCACACCTATCAGGTTGGCTAATATAACAGAAAAGGAAAATTACAAATGTTTGAGGGGATGTGGGAAAATTGGGATGCTAATGCACTGTTGGTAGAGTTGTGAAATGCCATTCTGGAGAGCAATTTGAAACTATGCCCCAAAAGGCTATTAAACTGTGTATAATTCAGCAATATCACAGCTGCATCTTCCTGGCTTAAGACTGATTATCAATAGTAACTGTTGCTGTTTCCCTCCTAGCCTAATGTAGTTATTTTTCTTTGCCTCATTAAAGGGGCCATCTTCTGACTACTTTTTAACTGGCCTATTCACTGAATGGGCGTTGCCCACCCTAAGTGAGTACCTAAATAGATCTTGGCCTAAAGAGACCAAAGTCTCCCATTGCATCCTGAGCCATCTCCAGTCATCCTGATGAATATGTGGTCACTGAAACCAGATGGCTCAGGAGAAGGTGAGGCTGGTGACCTTCCACAGTCCTATCGCTCCAAACAAAGTCAAGTGCAAGTCATGTCATCATTTCTCTGATGGCATAGTCTTCTTCGTCAATAAAGGACGAACACAACTAGGTCTATATCCCGACATGATTTAAAAAAGAAGGAAAAGGACCTATCTATACAAAAACATTTGTAGCAGCCCTTTTTGTGACAGCAAAGAATTAGAAATTGAGGGGATGCCAATGGAGAATGGCTCAACAAGTTGCTGTATGTGATTGTGATGAAATGCTATTGTCTTATAAGAAATAACAAACAGGATGCTTTCAGAAAAACCTGGAAAGACTCCTACAAACTGATGTAAAGTAAAGTGGGCAGAACCAGGAGAACAGTTCATATGGTAACAGCAGTACTGTATGATAACCAACTCTAAATAACTTGGCTGTTCTCAGCAATATCGGGATCCAGAACAATTCCAAAGGACTTAAGGATGAAAAATGCTATCTACCTCTCAGAGAAAAACGTAGAATCTGAATGTAGATCAGAGCATGCTTTAAAAAAAACAAAAAAGTTTATTTTTTGTCTGTGTTTTCTTTCACAGTGTGGCTAATATGGAAATATGTTCTGCATGACTGTACATGTATCAACACATGTATATAACATATATCAAATTGCATGCCTTCTCAAAGAGTGAGGAGGGAAGGAGAGAATTTGTAACTCAGAATTTTAAAAAATAAAGGTTAAAAATGGTTTTTACCTGCAATTGGTAAAAAAAAAAAGTACAATTTAAAACAAACAAAAAAAGAAAGTATTTGGCTAACAATTAGTTATGGGAAGAGAGGAAAAAGTAAAAAATGACAGGGACATTTCAAAAGGAAAAATATTCTCAGACCAAAGAAAAATTACTTTTGAATTTTCCTGTTTGGGAATTATGCCCCTTCTCCTTCCTTGTTTGCTTGAGTTCTCTCATGACTTCTAGGGTAAAGGAGGGCTCTGGATGGTCTCTCCACAGACAGCCTGCTGATTGGATCTGAGTGGGATGGGCACAGTCCAGCCTCATGGAAGAGAAGACCCAGAAAGGTAGAGCATTGGGGATCGCATTGGAAGACTTGGTTAAAACCCAGTTTTGACATTACCTAAAAGAATATTGTTGCCGCCTAGTCATTATAGCCTTCTTGAACTCTTCATGACCCCATTTGGGGTTTTCTTGGCAAAGATACTGGAGTGGTTTGCCATTTCCTGCGCCAGCTTATTTTAGAGATGAGGAACTGAGGCAAACAGGGTTAAGCGATTTGCCCAGGGTCACATAGCCAGCAATAGCTATCTGAGGTGGAATTTGAGCTCAGGTCTTCCTGACTCCGGGGCCCTATCCACTGCATTAGCTAGTTGCCATATCCTAGATGTATGACCTTGGGCAAATTACTTCCTTTCTCTGAGTTTCATTTTCTTCTATAAAATGAGGGTAATAATAGCAACTCTTCCTACTTCATAGTGTTGTTGGAAAGAAAATCCTTTTTATATGGAAAAATAATATAGAATTGGGAACTAGTGTTGTTGCTGGGGACCTCTTCAGGCTTAGGTCTTCCATTTCTATTTCCCAGGACTGGGTGGGGTTTGAAGAAGTCAGGATTAACTTTTAGTTCTCCCCTGTCCCTTTGGAAGTGCCAAGCCTCTATGGCCTTTGTCAGGCTTTAGATTTACCAAAACCAGGGCCTCTCTGGAGATCTGTTCCTGCCCCTGAATAGAGAACAGAAGACCTTTTCCCCTGCCTCCCTGCCCCAGATGAAAACTTTGCCTAACAATCTCTTTCTCCCACATCCTTTACCCCCTTTGCAGTGGAGGAGATGGCCCTGAAGCTGGTTCGGGCTGTGGCTGGTGGGGATGAGAAGATGGCAGTGAGCTGTGCCACCTGGCTGGCAAAGCATCGCGCTCTATTGACACTGCAGCTTAGATCAGAGGTCTATCCCAAACAGGAGATCAAGTAAGTGCTGGACAGTGGACTGGGCAGAAGGGAGAGTTTGTCAGATTGTCTTGTGGTGGGGAGGGCACATTGATCTCTGAGGGAATTCTAATTACTGTCTCTGTGAACTTGGGCAAATGACTGTACCTCTTGGGGACCTTCTCTAAAGCCTTTATAAGTAAGATGAGGGCATTGGGTGAGATGATTAGAAGTAGTTGCTAGGTTGTGCAGTGGTTAGAGTGTGGATCTGGGCTCAGGAAGACCTGAGTTCAAATTCAGCCTCAGATACCTACAAATGGTGTGACCCTGGGCAAGTCTGTCTCAGTTTACTCATCTGTAAAATGAGGATCCAAGGCCTGTTGTTAGGATAAAATGAGAAAATATTTATAAAGAAATTTGCAAACCTTAAAAGAGCTATATATGAATGCTAGCTATCATTATTATCATTACCTTTAGGGTTCCTCTCGCTCCTAAGTTCTAGCTTTCAGATAGGATGGAAGGTAGGAAAGTATCACAATAGGTTAAACTGGTAAAAAAAATAAAAATGTAGAAAAGCTTCCGATTCTGTCCTTTATTCCTAAGGGAGGGACCAGTGTGGGACAAAACTTGAGGGAGAGTCTATCCCAAAAAGATGCTGAGCAGTAGGCTTGATTTTAGCTCAGGAGACAGGGAGAACTTCGCAGTCCAGTCCCTCTAGTACTGTCCCAGGTGGGGATGGCTGTGGTCACTTTTCCTTAATAAGTTGTGAGTTCCCAAAGGGCAAAGGCTCCTTCTGCCTTTGCTCTTGCACAGTCATCAAGGCCAGGGTCAGCCTAACTTAGCAGCTATATTGCTTCCTAAGTTGGACCATGGTGTGAGTGGTTCTGTCCTACATCTCCAGGTTAGTCTCACTGGGAGAAATGGTCCAGATTTGGACACCATATTTTAGGAGGGATATGGAGACAGCATGGTGTAGCTGATAATAAAGTTCCTTTTGAAGTCACTAGGACCTGGGTACAAACAAGCTCCTCTTCTGCTACCTGCTGGCTGTGCGACCCTGGTCAAGGTGCTTGATCTTCTAGTGTCCCAGGAAACTTTCTGAAGAGCACAACTTATGTAACAGATGACTCAGCATTGGTAGAGAAAGTTTCCTTGTTGGGGACACCTTTTACCAATAAAAATCAAAATTCTAGACCTCCTCCCACCCTATCCCTCCCCCCCAAAAAAGGCACATAATCCAAAGCAGGATTATAGGGATAAGAGGGAACTGGAAATCAGGCCCTAGAGGGGAGAGTGACAGAGTCGGAGAAAATATGAGAGAAGAGAGAATGAGAGACACATAGAGAAAGAATTAGAGACGGAATGAGAATGAGAAACAAAAAGAATGGAAGATCGAGAGAGTATATCTGTCAGTCTGTCTTACTGCTGTGCTTGGAACTTGAGCACTTTTGTTGGGATGAGGCCAATGTGACTTTTAACAACAATGATGCCTTTCTATAATACCATACTTTTGTACACACCTTAAGTAAAGAATCAAATTCAGTCCTTTCAATAGTCCCATAAGGGAGGCAGCCTCAAGAGAATTTAAGAGGTCAGATACCTTGCCCAAGGTCACACAGATAAAATGGTGCAGAACCAGGACACCGACCTAGGAACCTTCCCTCCTCCCAGCCTTCCCCGGGCTCTCTCCAGCTGCTTGTACCTGTGGGATCTGGGACCCTGCATGTTTATTTGTTCCAAGAAAAATAGACTGTGACTATGTGTATTATAGGGGTACAGGGGAGAGGAGATTATATTATGTCTGTGTGTGTGGTCAGAGTTTGTCTTCCCAGTGACAGTATTGTCTCCCTACAGGTTATGGGTGGGTGTGGAGGATGCCCAGATGCACACTCTTCACATCTGGCTGATGGTGCAGCCCACTATGACAGTGGCTTCTCTGAAAGATATGGTATGAACAGCTGGGGCTGGTAGCCAGGGCTGGGTTTGGTAGAGCTGGTTTTTAGGAACCAGAATGGGCTTGATCACTGTAGCCAGACTGGATCACTTCCTCAACCTGAGGTTGCCTCAAGGGCACTGTGAGGTTAGGGATTGGGAGAGATATGAAGGGGGCAGGGAGTTCTTCCTCTGCCATAGATACACTCAGTCTAAAGCTGTTTAATCTTAGAGAGAAAATGACTTTTTTCTCCATCTCCATCCCTCATCCTCCCTATCCTTAATACACAACTCCCCACTGACCTCTTCTCCCTTTTCCCAACTTCTTCCTCTCTCCTCCCCATCCCAATCTCCTTTTTTCTCTTCTCCTCCCATTTCCTTCCCTCTCTTATCTTTCCTATCCTCTCTTTTCCTCTCTCTCCCTTTCCTCCTTCCCCACTCTTCCCTTTTCTCCCTACTTCTTTTTTCTCCCACTTTTTCCCCTTTATCCTCCTCTTTTCCTTCTCTCTTCCTCTTCTCTTTTCCTACCTTCTTTCCCTCTCTTGCTTTTTCCCTTTTCCCCACTGGCCAGGTCTTTCTGGACTATGGCTTTCACCCAAGCCTGCAGAGGTGGGTAATTGGCCAGCGGCTGCCCCGTGACCAGGACACACTTCATTCCTATGGGGTGAGACAAGATGGCGACAAGGCTTACCTCTACCTCCTGTCTGCCCACCACACCCAGCTTAGCCAGCAGGAGCTACAGCGCCAGCGGCAGCTCCGGGTTCTAGAAGGTAACAATTCTGGGGGCCAGTCCTAGGCTCTGAGACTGAATCTGGGGACAACTAGGAGAGGACATGAGGGCATCTTCCATTCTGTCCACATAATATGTAGCTAGAATATATGGGTTGGGAGCCAGGAAACCCAGGTTTGAATTCTGTTTGTGCCATTCCACTCTCTGGTCCTCTATTTCCTTATTTGTAAAATGGAAGAAATACTACCTAGGCCTTTTTCAGGTGCAGGGCAGGATCATATGAGCTACTTGATGGATAAACCGTGATGGGGATGGGGATACAGATGGGGTGCCTCTGATGCCTCTTCTCCTTTGCAGACTTGGGCTTCAGAGACCTTGCTCTACAGTCTCGAGGTCCACAAGAGCCCCGAGCTATGGAATCTCAAGAAAAAGTCCCCCCTGAGGATGCTGGAACTACTGCTCCCTCTACTGTGGAAGCAGCCCCTGATCCCTCTGTGGTAAGGGATTGACTGCTCCTGCCTGTCCTCTGGCCCTCACCACTGAAACCCTCTTACCAAGCCAACCCTTTTCCTGCGTCTTTGAGTCCCATTCGTAGTATCAGTCCATTAAGCCTCACTGGTAAATGCTTGCTACGTGCCAGACACTCTTCTAAGTGCTGAAGATAAAATTACAAAGATTGAAACAATATCTACGTTTAGGGAGCTTAACATTTTCATGGGGAGGCAGTGAGGAAGGGTATGTGTATAATACTTTATATATATACAGGTTAAATGTAAAGAGAATATATATAAAGTACAAGATATTTGGGGAGGGAGGGCACCAGCAGTTGGGGGGACCAGGAGAGGCTTCATGTGGAAGGTGGTACCTGAGCAGCATCTTAAAGGAAGAATTCTTTAGGATACAAGTTTGAAGAAGGGGATTTTCTGGGGGGTGGGGGTGATAATGAATTCATTTTTGGACAGGTTGAGTTTAAGATTTCTCCAGGAAATCCAGTGTGAAATGTCCATTAGGCAATTGGTGATTTGGTACTGAATCTCAGAGACTGGGAGAGACTGGGGCTGGATATATAGATCTGGGAGTCTTCTGTATAGTGATGATAATTCAACTCATGGGAATTGATGAGATCACCAAGAGGGAGAGTATATATAAAGATAAAGGAAGATGAGCCAAGACAGAGCCTTGGAGAACACTCAGAGTTGGGGGCTTGATATGGATGACCAGTCAGAGAAGGAGAGGTCGAAACGTAGAAAGAGAGAGTAGATAGGTAGAAAAGAGAACCAGGAGACAGTAGTGTCATGAAACTCCAGATGATTTTCTCTATCCACCGTGCTTCATAGCTGCCCAAGCAAGAGGCGTAGATAGTTGGGTTTTTTTTAGGAGTTTGGCAGTGAAAAAGAAAGGAGGAACATAGAACAGGATCTTGGCTGGATAGTGGTCTAGTGAAGGTTTTTTAAATATTTTGAAGAAGTAAAGCATGTTTGAAAGTAGGGAAGGACCTAGTAGATAGGGAAAAGTTGACAATTCCTGAAAGGTGGGAATGATTGAGGATGCAGCGTACTGGAGAAGATGAGAGGCTAGGATCAAGGGTTGCTGTAGAAGGTTTGGCATTGGGAAGGAGAAGGGCCACCTCTTTGTCAGAAACTAGAGGGGAAAAGGAGAGTGCGAGAGATGATATCAAGGGGGTTTGAGATGAGGAGAGAAGATAGAGCTCACATATAATAGCTTCAGTTTTCTCAGGAAAGTAGGTGGCAAAAACAGCTGCCTTCATGGAGAGTCAGGCTGCCTAGCATCCCCAAATCCACTCCAGCAAAAACCTGAAATTCATACCAGACTGAACCAAGAAATTCAATGAGAAACCATACTAAGGGATTTTCTTCCACCCTAGAAGGGCACAGAAAGTCAATGAGGATCCCCTAGGCAATTGTAAAGGGGCTGTCAGGGCAACCTTATAGCCCAACCCAATAAGCCAGTGGAGGGCTAGAGACTTGTATAACTTGCAGGGTCTTGTGTCTAGAGACAGCAGCTACCAGAGTGGGCCTGAGATGCCATAGTGGGTCCTGAGGATCCAGCATTCTGAACCTCACAGATCCTGGGTTGAGGATGAGGTGTGGGTGCTTAATCCTGGGAAGATGAAGTCAGCCCAGGAACTCAGGGGATCCAGAGAGAAAGCAGGAAGGAATGACTACCCCACTAAAAAATACAGCTGGCCCACAGCTCTGATCAGGAACTAAAGATGGAAAAATGAGTAAATCAAAGAAGACGCTAATCCAAATAAAAAATATTGTGAATCTAGAGATCCCAAAAGAAGAAGCAGGTGGTTCCATAACAGATTCAAGCACAGACTCATGTTAAAAAAAAAAAAAAGGATTTTCTGCAAAGATTACATGAATAGCTAGAAGAAATGAAGCAGGACATTTTTAAAAAATGGGATAAAAGCTGTGGAGTAAAGAATTGGAAGGAGAATAAATAGCTTAGAAGAGAAAATTATAAACTTTACCCAAGTAACAGATTCTCTGTAAACTGGACTATACCAAACAAAAATCATTGACTTGATAAGATAGCAGGAAATATGGAATAAAATCAAGTTTTTTTCAATAAAAGAAAATAGATGATATCTGATATAAAAGAACAGCTGGACTTGGAAAACAAATGAAGTAGAGATAATTTAAAATTATTGGGCTCCCAGAAAACCAAGTTTTGACGGAATGAAAAAGCCTGGACCTGTAAAAACTGTGCAGATCTATTAGAACCAGAGGGCAAAGTGAAGATATGAGGAATCCACTGGTTACCTTCTGAAAGGAACCCCCAAAGTCCTGGGAATTAATGCTGTAGCCAAACATCCGTGTAAAAAAAGAGACTGCAAGTATCCAGAAAGATACTAAGGAACCACAGTTAGGATCACACAAAACCTGGAAGGTTTTATGAAAAATTAGAGATCTTGGTTTGCAGTATTCCAAAAGGCAAAAAAATATCAGCTTATAGCCAAGAGTATCATTACCACAAGGGGAAAATGGACATTTGGTGAAATAGAGGATTTTCCAGCATTTCTGATGAAAAGATCAGCACTGAGTAGGAACTTTCAAGTGCAAATGTAAGCATCAGGAGGAAACCTGGAAAAGGTACATTCCTTTGAGCGTTTGGAAGGGTCTGTGTAGGATGTGGTAGTGATAATATTCTGAAGAAGGAAAAGAAACAAGTATCTTTTCAGAACCTTAATGTCTTCTAAGGATATTGAGGGAATTAAATGAAAAAACAGAGGTCTAGCGGTGGATTACTAATGAACAGAGGATTTTAAGAGTGGGGAAAAGAAAGGACAGTAAAAGAAACAGACTTAAAGGAAAAAGAATAGCATAGAACATACCATTTCTTATAATTGAGTCTGTGAAAAGAGGAGACAAACATGGAGGGAAAAGGCATCAGATAAACCTCACTTTAATCCGAAATAGACAAAGATTGAATACCCACAAATAATTTGATATAGAAATACATTAAACTTAACAGGGAAATAAAAGAGGATGGGAGTCATTAAGAGGAAGTATAATTTGAGGAGGGGGCTTGCGTGGGGCGGGACAGTGACAAGCAGAACAAACTTTCTGAGCCTGAAGGGGGAACTAAAAGGAAAAGAACTAGAATGTAAGGGGTGCCCGTTAATTTGAAAATGGCCGAACAACTGTGGTATGTGAATACAATAGGATATTAGTGCTCTGTAAGAAATGACTAGGGGTTTATACGGAATGCTGGCTAGTGTAACCCATTGTAGAATCAAGTGAGCAGAACCAGGAGAAGAGTTTTTACAAGAACAACAACATTGTAAAGAAAAACAACTATGAAAAACTTAAGAGCTCTGATCGATCCAATGACCAACATTGTCTCCAGAGGACCTATGATGAAGCATGTAACCTACCTCCTAAATGAAAAGTGATGGACTCAAGGTACAGAAAGAGACACACATTTTTGGTCCTGATATCTGTGTGTATTCATTTTGTGTGACAATGCTTATTTATTATGAGGTGGTTTTTTTTTGTTTTTAAATTGGGGATAGAGGTAGAGGATGGTTAGCAATACTGATGTCCCCCCACATGCATAGAAGACATCAAAATGGAAGAAACCTAGATAAAAGGATCATTTTGACAGTAATGTGTGGAATTTATTATATATTTTAAAAATACTTTGAAATAGAGATCATGGTTTTGGAAACAGTTTTTGTGTATGTATGTAAAAATGCTTTTTTTTTTTTTTGGTGTCTAAGTTCAAAATAAAAGAAATTTTAAAAACTTAAGAAGCAAGGCCCTCAGCTGAGGGGGAGAGGGATGAGGGAGGTGTGGGAGTCTTGATAAGAGAAGGTTTGGAATAAATTCTTTGAGACAGTACAGTGAGGGCTCAGTTGGGTAACATGAATTTATAATATATCCAGTCGCCAGCCTGTGGATTTCCGAATCTCCATTCAGGAAGAGAAGAAACTAGTGTTTACTAAGGCTTACTATATGCCAGGCACTAAGTAGGGGCAGAGGGGAATAATCTATGACTGAGGTTTGTCAAGGGCTGAACAGTGAGTGATAGGAGAAAGGATTAGAGAAGAGAGCACAGAACGGGGTGAATTGACTGGAGTGATGACTGGAAAGGGAGGTACGAGAATTCAGAGCAAGGGTAACAACCTGAGTAAGCCTTGAGGGGGTGGAGGAAGTGGTGGTTTGGATGAGGGGTAAAGGATTGATTTAGTAGGGGTTAGTCTTAGAGAGATGGAATGTTAGAAAGCTATGGTCAGATGGGGGAACGTCACTTGTGGGTAATGGTAAGCTGAGTGTGTGACCATCCCTATGTGGCTGAAGTAGAGTAAACTGTAGGTCATGAGAATTGAGAGGACCGAGGAATTGGGAGGTTAAGAAATGTGGAAGTTGAAATCCTCTAGTATAAGAGTGGGAGTGGAAAAGAAGATCATGTGGGCCAGGTGATAAACTTGAGACAGGAGGGAGAGTGGCTTGGGGGCTGGTACCCAGCGGCCGCCGCCAAGATCTGGACTGGCTAGAAATATTTTATCACACCCTCCTTCCCTCTTCCTGCCCAGGCTGGCTGGGAATGTCCAGGGTGCACTTTTGTCAACAAGCCCACCAGGCCAGGCTGTGAGATGTGCTGTGAGGCTAGACCCGAAGGTTACCAGGTGCCCAGCTCCTACCAGCCAGATGAAGAGGAGCAGGCCCGGTTACAGAATGAGGAAGATGGCCTGCGGCAGTACCACCTGGTAGGTCAGGGAGGACCCCAGAGTCCTCGGGGAATGTCCAGGCTGGGATCCCTCCCTCTGTTCCCCTCATTTGAACCCCTCAGGAGCAGATCTGTCCCACATCAAGGAGATTTTTCCAGGCCCTTCTTGCTCTGACCATAACAAAAGGTATTCTGCTTAAGAGAAATCAGGGTGGATTGAGAAGTCATTGGGTCATAAGCCTGCATGGCCTGTGGACTTGTGGATTTGCTTGTTTTGCACATTCTTTACAGCAAAGGCTGCCTTCTGAGCCTGACCCTCAAAAAAACTGCCTCAGGAATGCATGGGCACTAGGAGACCTGAGTTCAAGTCTAAACTATGCCCCGAATGTAGCAATGTAGCACATTCTCTCTGTATACTGTGCTTCTCTTAATACAGTCTGAAAGTGATCCTTGGCTTTTTTAACTGGTACATCATACTACTGATTCATTTTGTTGGAGCTTGTGGTCAGCCCAAACCCTCAGTTTTTTTCCCACATCTATTTCTATGTGGCCAGATCTTCCCTGTCCCGGATGAGTGCAGTTGTTTTTTTTAACTGAAAGTCTAAGAATAGAACTTGGTTTGGAGGAAACAACCTCACAGGTTGGAAGGATCCTGGACAAGAAGTTAAGACACTTGGGCAAGGTTCCTCAGCAAACTGTACCCTGGAGGCCAAATCCGACCTCACACCTGGTTCTATACTGCCTGGAATTTTTAAACAAAATTTTCTTGTATTTAAAATTACAGAAACCAATTCAGAAGTAAGAACATGTACAAAAATAGGCAAATAGCTTGATTTGGCACTTTGGGTATAGTTTGTAGACCTCCTGCACCAGGATTTTAGTCCTTGGAATTATGAAGGCTTAGTATGTGACCATGGGCAAACCACTTTCCCTTACTTAGCCCCCTTTTCCTAATGTGTAAGAAAAAGGGATTGGATTAAAGTCTCTAAGATCCCATCAAGCTCAGACATTTGTATTTTTTTTAAGAAAAATATTTTATTTATCCTTTTTTAAAATAAACATTACTGTTACTTTTCCATGTCCCTCACCCTAAGAGAATCTTCACTTATAGTTAATTAAGTAAAACAAACTGGAAAACATTGAACTTGCCTCATTGCACACCCATAGGCCTGCACTTCTTCAAGGAGAGGAAGCAGAGGCCTGCTTTCCCACTGATCCTTTGGAATTAAGATTGGTTGCTGAATTTCTCAGAGTTCAAATGTCTTTAAAAATATTTTTTTTGTTCTGAGCTTAATCACCAAAGAGTGCACCTCTCAGTATACAAAGAATGACAAAAAAGGACTCTCATTCTGTCTCTCTGCATATATATATATATATATGTATGTGTGTGTGTGTGTGTGTGTGTGTGTGTATACATATGAACTGTTACATAATTGTGGTAGGGGGGTTTTAAATCAATTTTTATTGATACCTCTTGTTTTCACATCAACAACAAATCATGACTTTTTGGTGATGTTTTTCATCATGTTATTGTTGTCTTTATGTAAATTGTTTTTTGTAATAATTGCATCGATATCTTTTGTTTTTGTTACCTACTTTTCCCAAAATATTCCTATCATACCCCCTTTCCAGAGAGTCATCTCTTATAATAAAGAATAAAAAAGAGGGAAATTCCATCAAAACTAATGACCCATCAAAAATGTCTGATATTGTATGGAGTATTCCATACCCATAGTGCCCCACCTCTGCAAACAAGAGGGGCGGGTGCTGTGGCCGGGGCCAAGCTTGGTTATCAAAATGATTTCATGGCATTTAGTTTTGATTATTTCAGTGCTGCTCTTTCCATTTTCGTTGTTGTAGTTGTGATGGAGGGGTTCGCTCTGTAGTAGTTCATACCAACTTTCCCCAGTTTCTCTGCATCCTTCATATCCATCACTTCTCGTAGGGCAATAATATTCCATCACATCCACATACCATGTTTTGTTCAGCCATCCTCCAGTCCATTGGCACCCACCTTTCTTCTGGTTCTTTGTGGTCCCCAAAAGTGCTGCTATAAATATTGGAGTAGGTGGGGAATCTTTCCAAAGCTCTCCCTTTGGCCTCCTGGTCTGATGGCCTGTGTTCCGAAGTCTTCTCTGTCCAGCAGTCTTATAACGCTGACAAAAGAATGAGTCTGGGAAAGGGGGAGGGAGTGGGATATTAAGGGAAAATGTAGGCTCTGTCAGAACAAAAGATATCCATACAAACTGAGTTAAATAACAATGAAAGGAGGCTATTCTGATCCGACAGATGCATAATGAACCCGTGCTGCCTCTCAGGTGATCCTGTTCCTTCCCAGGGACCTTAGCTCTCTGTCTCGCTATGACTCCTTTCTCTCATTTGCTCAGAGGAAGCAGCAGCAGCAGGAGGGGAACTACCGTCAGCTCCTGCAGCTGGACCAGCGGAGCCTCGTGCTGAGCACGGAGGCAGTGGAGTGCCCCATCTGCTACTTGTCCCTGGGGCCTGGCGAAGGAGTTGTCCTGCGAGAGTGCCTTCACTCCTTCTGCAAGTACGGCCCGGCTCCCTCCCACCTGCGCTCTGCCAGGCCGGCCTGGGCTATTCCCTGCTGATGGCCAAGCCTGGGACGGGGCCTGGAAGGAAGAGACTTGTCCCCGGTCCAGTCCCAAAGCCTGAGGGGTTGGAGCAGAGTGTGGGGGTAGGACAGTACCACTCAGCCCTGGCTCCCAGAATCCCAGGTGGAAGGGACCAAAGGTCACCTAGAGCCATGGGTGCCGGAGCAGAACCCCCTCCCTGACAAGTGGTCATGGAGGCTACACTCTCACATTACTGAGAGGCGGTCTCTTCTACTCTAGAGCTGTTCTAATCAGTAGGAAGTTTTAACTTACATCAAACCCCACACGTCCCGGTAACTTTCCTTCCCCTCCCATCTGGTTCTTTGTTCTGGGTTGAAGCTGTTGGAAGACACAGCTATCATAGGCCGTCAGCATCCCTAGTACCTTATAATCACAACTCCTGTTGTTATAGAATCTTGAGTTTACAAAGTGCTTGCTCCATAACAGTCGTGTGAGTTGGATATTTCAAGTATTATCCCCACTTTACTGATGTGAGCCCTAAGGCTTAGTAATACAGCCTTGGAGTCAAGGAGTCTTGGGTTCGAATCCTGCCTCTGACACTCTGTGATCCTTGGCAAATCACTTTCTAGGTCTCAGTTTTCTCATCTGTGAATTGGGGATAATGATAGTGCCACCTCCCTGAGTGGTTCTGACAAGCAAAGAGTTATTTCTAAAGTACTTCATAAGTCTAGAAGCATTGGATGTTTGGCTATTGTTATCATTCTTAGTCTTGTCCAGAGAAGTACTAATTAACTGTCTTGTCCTGACTCGTTATCAGCTCAGGGATTTACCCCAGGTGTCCAGATTCTAATTGTAGAAGGTTTTCTACTAGGCTGCACTGCCTGTCTTTAAACTTCTAGGGCCCCCCCTTGTCCCTTCTGCTCTCCTTATCTCCTTCTCCTCCACTCCTTTGCCAGGGACTGCCTTCAGGGCACAATCTTGAATAGCCAGGAGGCTGAGGTGTCATGCCCCTACATTGATGACACCTACTCCTGCCCAGGGAAGCTGCAGGAGAGAGAGGTCCGAGCGGTAAGTTCTGGGGGGGTGGCGCACCTCAGGGGCTGAAGATGAGGGAGGGACCAGGGACTGTGAGGAACTCACAACCTCTCTGTGGCAGCTGCTGGTACCATGGATGGAGTGCAAGGCATGAGTTCAGACACTAGCTGTGTGACCCTGGGCAAGTAACTTAACCTCTGTGTCTCAGTTTCCTCACCTATAAAATGGGGATAATAATAGCACCTGACTCTCAGGATTGTTATAAGGATCAAATGGGAAGATAAAGCACTTAGCACAGTACTCAGCACTTGGTTGACCTTATGGGAATGTTAACTATTATATCACTGTTTTTATTACTTGTGGTACTACCATCTGATCACTAGTTGTGATAAGAGCTGTGGACGGAGAACAGAGACCTAGCCCTGCCCCTTGTCATCAGGGAGCTCATGGTCTTGTTGGGGAGACAAAACACACACAAGGACAGCATCCAATTAAGGGCCAAAGGTGTCTAATGCATAGTCAGGGATATGGGAGCTCAGGTCACAGGAAACAGGAGGGATAATCCAAGCTGAGTATTGAATGAGTAATATTCAGAGAGGAGAAGGGAAGTATCCCAGGCCAGTAATTCCGCCAAGTATTATAGAATTCTAGAATCTCAGAGCCAGAAGGGAACTCGGAGGTCATCTCATTAAGAGGTGGTTGGGTACAGTGAAAAGAACCTTGGATTTGGAATGTATTTAAGACCTAGGCTTACTTAAATTCTGTCTCAGCTGCCTGCTATTTGGATAAAGCACTTCAATTCTCTGGGCCTCCATTTTGTCATCTGTAAAGTGGGGGCAGAGGGTTAGGCTAGATGGCCTTTTAAGGTTCCTTCCAGCCCTGGATCTACATTCCTGTGATTCTTATGACAAGTAGTCATCCAGCCTTCTCTGGAAGAGCTCCCAGCATGGAGAGGCCCTCTGTCCTGGGGAAGCCTTTGGGACAGCATTGAAATATCAAGTTACAGATTAATGGAGCCCTCAGAGGTGGGTGGAGTTAATCTGGGAGGGCTTCCCGGATGGGTGACTGCTGAAAGACACCTTGTGTCTGGGACAGGCGGCCTCCCCAGTGAGGGTAAGTTGTTATGGCAGCTCCTGAGCCCGGAGGACTATCAGCGCTTCTTGGACCTGGGCATCTCCATCGCTGAGAACAGAAGTGCCTTCAGCTATCACTGCAAGACCAATGACTGCCGAGGCTGGTGCTTCTTTGAGGACGATGTCAACGAGTTCACTTGTCCTGTGTGTGGGCACGTTAACTGTCTGCTCTGCAAGGTCAGGATCCTCCCTCCACCCCCACATCCCACATCCAGCCTGGAAGGGGTCAGATGATCCCGCAACCCAACACCCCAGACCCTCCCTGCCAGTCGCCTCACCTGCCCTTACTCATTCAGGAGACTGCTAAAGGGAGGCTAGATTACTCAATTCATCCCTCCTATGTTTGGGGAGAGGGGAGGGAAAAAAAGCTACACCTATTTCCTACTCAGGGTAGATCAGAAGCATCCTCTTCATGTAACCAGACTCCATTTCCTAATTGGAAGAGCAGAAGCCCAGAGTTAAGGTGAAGGAGGGTGGAGAGACAGGATGAAATGAGGCCCAGGGCCATGGCCCAGAGGAAGCACAGACCCCTTTACCATTACAAATACACATGGGGCTGTTACTGTGGGACCCAGCAAGAGAGAAGCTAGTGGTTCTTTTAGCAAAACAATGTTACCACCATCACCACTCATAAAACCACTGAATCCCACCATAGGACATTAGGGTCTTATAGCTCTAGGGCAGGGGTTTTTAACCTGGGCTCTGTGACTTTGTTTTGAAAAAATCTCAGTAACTATTTCAAAATAATTTGTCTCCTTATAATCCTATGGGATTTTATTTTATGCATTTAACAACATTCTGAGAAGTGCTTCACCAGACTGCCCAAATGGGGTCCATGATACACAAAAAGCTTTAATAATCTTTGATTCTAGAGACAGCAGCATCTCTGGGGATGCCCAGGGCCCTTGAGAAATGAGCTCTCTAACTCTGAGGAAGCTGGGTTGGAAAAGATCTGAAAAAAGGGATGCTAGTAGGAGCTAGGCCCCTGCAGGTGTCCAGCTGGCCATAGCATAGGGGTTACAGCTAGGGGAGCGTACTGGCCCCAGGGCCTTTCCTACTTTGCAAAATGTCCTTCAGAAGCCTGAGAGTGAGGATGTCAGAGAGGAGCAGGCCAGCTTCCAGGGGACAGATTCTGATGGGCTGCTTCCCTCCACCCACAGGCCATACACGAGAACATGAACTGCAAGGAGTACCAAGATGACCTCGCCCTGAGGGCGCAGAATGATGTAGCTGCCCGGCAGACCACAGAGATGCTCAAGGTGAGGGCAGGGATGGGCACTGCTCCCATTATCTCTCCCAGCTCTGATGTCCTGAGTCTTCACCTCAGTCCTACCCCCTTCCCCTCTCCAGTTCTATTTTTCTATCTGTAACAGGAGAGGGGCTAGATGCTAGACTTGATGGTCCCCAAAGTCCTTTCTGGTTCTAAAATGCAATGGTTCCCATTCAGGGAAGAAATGGCATTTGAACTTGGCCTTGGAGGGTGGGTGGGCCCTGGCTAATAATAATGGCTCACATTTCTGAAAGTGTTTTAAGGTTTATAAAGCACTACTGTCACAACTGCCTTGTGGGGGGGGGGGGGTAGTGTAAGAATCCCCATTTTATGAATGAGGGAAAAAACGTTCAAAGAAATTAAATGATTTGCACCATGTTCACTGAACTAGAATCATAGCCAGGGCTTGAACTTTGGAGTTCAATATGTAAAAAACTAGAGAGTTGGGGCAAGTAAACTGGCAAAAGGAACAGCATGAGCAAAGGAAGGGAGGTAGGAATTAAAATGAATTCATTGAAAACATAGGTGATATAGGGGAAAGAGCGCTGCCTTTAAAGTCAAAAGATCTGGGTTCTAATGGGAACTCTGTTAGCATGTGGGGTCACTCACAATCTGTCTGACCTTGAACTATTTGTTTCTTCTCTGTGAGCCACACTTTCCCCATCTCTAAAATGAGGTGGTTGGACAAGAATCGGGTGGGGAACCTGGAGTAGATGATAGCTAACATTTAACCGCACTTTAATATTTACCAAGCTCTTTACAAATATTATCTCATTTAATTCTCCAGTAACCCTAGGAGGAGAGTGCTGCTATTATCCCCATTTTACAGATGAGGAAACTGAGGCAGACAGCTGTTAACTGACTTGCCCATGGTCACACAGCTAGAAAGAAGTATCCAAGGCTGGATTTGAACTCAGGACTTCCTGACTACTTCTAGTTCTAGATCCTGCCCACTGTATCACCCTGCTGTTTCTTGAGAGCTAAGGTTTCTTCTAGCTTTAAATTTTACAATCTTAGGAAGCTTTGTGTGGGTTCTATGCTTGGAGTTAAGAGAAAATACAGTTATAATCCTTGTTCTCCATGAGGATGAAATCAAATAGAGGAGGATGAACTGTGTACATAAATAGGATACCAGTTGGGCTTTGTGATAGAGGCCCAGGTCACCCAGAGAGACCTGAGAGGTTTAAGAGAGAAGAGAACACTTACAGCTGGGAGGAAGCAGGGTAGCCTTCACGGAGGAAGTGGTATATGAACTGAGCCATAAAGGACAGGACGGACATGAACCCAGCAGCGAGAGGGGCGGGGGAAGCTGAGGCCAGCAAGGGGAGAAGCACTAGGAATGTCCACTACCCTCGTTTTCCAGATGAGAAACTGAGATGGAACTAGTCGGGAGAAGGTGGAGCTGTAGGTTCCTGTGCCTTCTGTGGGCAAGGGAACTGCAGGCAGCCTAGTAGAGACCCCTGGGACTGGAATCAAGAGACTTGGTTGGCTTCTAGTCTACACTAACTCTGCTACCAACTCTCAGGGTGACCCCGGGGCTAGGTCACTTTCCATTTCTGGGCTTCAGTTTCCTCACCTGGAAAAGGGAGAACATAATCCTCAGACTCACAAATAGAGCAGTGTGACCAGGGCTTTAACCTAGGGTATCAAAATTTAGTGGTTGTGTCTCTTCAACAGGCGGAACCAGCTGAGCTCAGCTCCTAGTTTAGCAAAATTGTTGCAATGGTAAGATGCCAGGTGGAGCACTTCCTTCTCCTTCTCCCTCACCTACTGTACTCTGAAGCCCATAGATTATACAGCACTAGGCCCCCCTGCCCAAGCTCCACTTAAGGGCTGATTTCTGGACCCAAGAGTGATTATCGTAGTAACTTGCTGTTTCCCTCCCAACTTGATTTAGTTATTTTTTCTTGGGCTCATTAAAGGGTCCATTCCCTGACTGCTTCTTAAACAGGCCTATTCACTGAGTGGACGTTACCTCACCCTAAGTGAGTACCTGCAAAGACCTAGGCCCAAAGGGCCCAAGGTCTCCTAGTGCATCCTGGGTCATCTCCAGTCATCCTGATGAATATCTGGTCACTGCATTCAGATGGCTCTGGAGGAGAAGTGAGGCTGGTGGCCTGCACAGCCCTCCCTCACTCAAAACAAAGTCAAGTGCAAGTCATGTTATCATTTCTCTGATGGCATGGTCTTCTTCAGCAACAAAGGATGAACACAACACCTCAAATGATTTCCTCTCTGCCTTGGTCCCACCCTGTCCCCTGTCACTTTGGCAGCCTCCCTAGCTCCAGCAGCATGGTGTAAGATTTGGGGGTTATGGGGGTCAGTTGATCTGACCTGGAGGTCTGTCTGTTGTCTTCATCCTTATACTCTCCTGCCCTCCCCCAATTGAATTAGCCAGGGCTGAGTTTTGTGGTGTCTTCCCTGAAGGGAATAGCATTTCTGGTTCTGACTCTGGTAGCCCTTGCATAACCTCATCTCCCAGTGCCATTGTGAGAGAAGCATTTTGTGTGACACACCATAGAAGAGTGAGCCATTGTTTTTAGCCAGCTGACTCCTGGGCTAGTGACCCTAACAACCAGACTCTGTTACTGTGATTGTCCTGTAGCTGATGCTGCAGCAGGGCGAAGCCATGCACTGCCCTCAGTGCCAGATTGTGGTACAGAAGAAGGATGGCTGTGATTGGATCCGCTGCACCGTCTGCCACACAGAGATCTGCTGGGTTACCAAAGGGCCACGCTGGGGCCCTGGAGTGAGTCCTGGGCCCTGGGGGGCAGGGAAAGGGGCTTCCAAGGCCCAGGAAATTTGGTGGATAGAGTCCTGGGAAAGCCAGCGTGCCCATATGACCTTTGCAGAAGTCATATCCTAGGAAGTCCAGGCCTGATTGACCTTTAAATGGGTGTGCCCTTGTGTTTCTAAGACTGATAGGCCCTTGGAGTGGGTAGGCCTTGAGGGGATCTGTGTGCTCTGTATGCAGCTGGATTTTAGCAAATGCTGTGTTGTACAGAGCTGCCCCCAACTGTCCCCAGCATCCCTAAGTAAATACTTGAGATAGGCAGAGAGGAAGCCACCTTGTCATAGCCCTTGCTTCATTCCTGTTCCTCCTTGCTAGCTTGGTTGTCTTCCCTAAAGTTCTCTCCTCCCTCTGCTAATCAGGGCGTTGGGGATACCAGTGGGGGCTGCCGCTGCCGGCTGAATGGAATCCCCTGCCACCCCAGCTGTCAGAACTGTCACTGAGGAGCCCCTGAGGAGATCCTGGCCATGACAGCACTGCCACCAGGCCACCAGGGCAAAACGAACCCTCAGGGAACTGACCTTCCCAGCAGACATCCCCAGCCCCCACCTCCCATCCTGCCCCAGCACCGCAGGCCCATCCCAGCATAGATCAGGGATGGCATGGATGTGGATTCCTGGGGCAGCCTGGGATGGGAAACTGTTACCTCCCTGGGCTACCAAAAGGCCATCACTGGGGAGGAAGCAGAGGGTCTGCATGACTCTTCATGGTGTGAGTTCGTTCCAGTGCCTTTGTTTCCTTGGTAACTTTTGGCCAGGCTTTGGCAGAAAACACCTCCAGTCCCCCACTCTGCTGCTGTTGGTACCACTGCCTGGTTCTTCGTTTAACCATGCTTTGGATAGCCGACAACAGTCACCCACATCCTGGCCATCGACCACCTATAAGCCTATAGCTCACAGGGCATCATTACCTTGTACCAGTCACAGAGATGGGTCTTTCCTTTTTTCCCCCGCTGCCAGGGTTTATAGACCAACTTCCAGCATAGTTGAGTGGGAGGCTCCTCACATGTACTGGGCTCCTGGATTACTGAGGGAAGAGAGGGGCCCTCTGCCTGGGGTAAAGCACCTTGGACCTGTGTGTTGACATTAAAGTTTTCTTTGGGGAACAGGAAGCTGTCATCTTTAAGTATACACATATGTGCCAGCTCATCTAGGGCAACCCTTAGAAATACCTCTAATAATCAAGAAGGTTTTTTTCTAACTTAACCCTAAATATGCCTCAATGCAATTTTTTCCATCCCATCCCTAGTCCCACGTTTTGGGGCCACATAGAACAAGGGAAGTGCTTTGCTCATGATCCCAGAGCAAGGTAACAGTATAGTTGTATCAAGGCTCTTGCCTTTTCTACATAACACTTTCTCCTCCTCCCTTCTCCTCCTCTTACCAAAGGGGACATGTTTTGCTCTGATCATTGTCTATTATAGTGGCTGATATTAACATAGTACAGTGGTTTGTTTATAACATTCTAAGAAGCAAAAGTCTTCCATGACCACAGTATCTCTGACTAGTGGTCCTTCAGCTTGTACTTAGACTCCTAAGGAAGTCCGTTGCACTTCTAGACAGCTCTAACACTTGTTCTTCATGTGAGGCTGAAATTTGCCACCTGCCCGCTGCTCTTCATTCTGCCCTCTTCCACAAGGTGTTATTGTTGAGTCATTTTCAGTCATGTCCAACACTTCCTGACCTTTAAGGGGTTTTCTTAGCAAAGACACTGTAGCGGTTTGTCATTTCCTTCTCCAGATGAGGAACCAAGGCAAACCAGGTTAAGTGACTTGCCCAGGGTCACACAGCCCAAGGTTGGATTTGAACTCATCAACATGAGTCTTCCTTCTAAGCCCAGTGCTTTATCCATTGGGCCACCTTGCTTGTGCTCATCCACAAGACAGCACTTCAAAATGCTTAAAGATAGATATGAGCACTTTCCACCCCCTTCCCCCAGTCCAGTCTCTCTTCTAAGCTAAATAGTTCCTTCAGCTGGTACTTGTTACGTGGCATGGTTTCTAGTGTAGTAAGAAAATGAATACCCCCATGTAATGGTGGGGTAAAGAGAGTATGTCTTACATATAAAGTAGTGTGGGGGGGAGCTGCCCCAAGTAAAGCTCATGTGTCATGTCTCATTGTTTTAACTTCTCTACCCACCTTGTGTGTGACCCCGAAGGAGAACACACTCCCCCTGTAGTTTCAAATACCTTTGCTATATGTAATGGTTGTTTAAAAGTCAGAATAATAAAACTCCATGAGAGGCATCATGTGTATTAATGGGTAGAGAAATCAGGATGACCTGCATTCAAGTCCTTCCTCTGACGCATGAGTTAGTAACCCTGAGTTAGCCATTTATTTTAACCTGTCAGTTGCAGAGTGGATGCTACCTGCATTGATAGAGGGAGTTCCTTTTGCTATGGAAATCACTATTCTGGTCCCCCAGAAATGCAAAAAGTAAATACACCAACACTGCTCAGGTCATCCATCTCTGTGTATGGGGTGTTCAGGGAGGACTGACACCTCTGGTGTGGGTGTCCATCTTCACCCAGCTCTCACCTTTGGCTCCAAGAAGCCATAGCATGAGTAGTGGCCACACCCTAGTAAAACTGCCTTGGTAGATGGACTAAACCAGGTTGAGGATAACCGACTGGCTCCAAACCCCTTGGTGAGATAGTGGGGTGTCTACTCCAATCAGGTGAAGACTCCCCTGGTGGAATGAGTAAATGAGAACAATTTGTTCCACTGGGCACAAAGGTAGCTGAAGCAGGCTCTGTGGAGCGCTTAGAGCTTGGTCAGACATCAAAGATGCCAAGGTCATCCCTACATCCTGGGCCATCGCCAGTCCTGACTTTTTGACCCTGAGAGAGAGGGTGAGGCTGATGACTTTGTGCAGCTTTGCCTCACCTAAGTCCAGTTCATTCAAAAGTCAAGACATCACCTGCCATGTCATTGGTCCTCTTTGAAAACTAAGGACAAACAACCATCTATCTCTGCCTAACAGCAACAGCTCCATCAATAGACAGACTCAGAACTTTACTTTCACCAAGGGAATGAAGGCGTCAGCTGAGTTGAGCATATTCCCCACCAAAGGCATAGTCATAGAATGATGGGATGTACTGTCTCACAGCGCCCCAGGTGGTAGATTAAAATGGGTCACCAAATGTCAAAGACAGAAAGGACCCAGTACACCCCCAAATTCATAACATTTTTTTGTGTCTGTAAAAACCTACAAGCAAAGTAGATTCTCATCAGTTGGCAGATACTAAACAAGTTATGGTACATTTATTTAACAGAATCATCTTGCATTATAAGGAATTAGGAATATGAAGACTTTAGAGAAGCTTGGAAAAACTCATCTGAACTACTGTAGAGTGATGCAGACAGAAGCGGTAAAATCATATAGACAGTGATGACAATAGAAATGGAATGAAAAATAATCGAAACTGCATACTATAATTAAAATGGCCTCGTTGGACCCCAGAAAATGTTGGGAAAATCCTTCTCTTCTTTGCACAAATTGGGGAATATCACACATACTGGTGTGAGCTGTTCTTTCTTTCCTTTTGGCCTTACCTCCCTCCTACCCACTCACTCTCACAAATTGCAAGAAAGAAAAACAAAATTCTTCTCACACTTATGCATAGGCCAGGAAAACATCCTCACGCTGACTCTGTCCAAAAATATTGGTCTCACTGTACATCTTGAGTCCAGCGTCTCTCTACCAGGAAGTGGGCAGAACATTTTCTTCATTGACCATAGTGCCTACAGCTTTCAAAGTTATTGGTCTTTACAATGGTGTTATTGTATAAATCGCTCTCCTGGTTCTGCTCTTTGCCCTCTGCATCAGTTCCTCCAAGTCTTCCCAGGTTTCTTTTCAACCATTCCTTGTCATTTTTTTTTTATAGCCACATAATATTTATACCATAACTTGTTTAGTCATTTCCAAATTGATGGGCACCCCCTTAGTTTCCAGAACTGCACTACTTTCCCTCCTTTTTCTTTTAAAATCTCTGTCTCTATTAAACAAGAGTTGGCTTTTTGGAATGGTACCTACTGAGAAAAGGTGGTGTAAAAACAAAACAAACCCTTTTTTCCCTTTTAAATGACCTGGGATTTCCTGTGTAAAGAACACCTAGTGAGGAAATTTCTCAGCCTCTTCAGCCAGTTATGTGGTGCACTTTGGATATAAAGACACTTCTTCCAGCCTGAGACCAGCCCTTAAATCATTACCTCATTCCATCTCTCAGAAACAAAATATATGAATAAAATTGTGATTTAAAAAAATAATGCAATGGCTCTCTGGGAGGGGGAGAGGGAAAACTATGGTGATATAAAAATACTTCAATAGAAACATTTTTAAACAGAATGCAGTGAAATCATAAAATAATTAAATCAAGAAAACTCACATATTTTGATATGTGAATAAAACTTAAAAAATAAAGTAGTTCACGTGCAGGTTCTGGGTCAGGAGCATTTTTCTCCAAGATTTCCCTGGAATCTCTCAATTTTTCTCTAGACAGAATGGGAGAGAGAGAGGAGAAAAAGGGGGGAGTAGAAGAGAGAAAAATAGGGGGAACGATGAAGAAAGAGAGAAGGGGAAGAGAGAAAGACCCCTACAGACAGAGCCCACCCCTTCAACAGTCAAGATGAGGCTTGCCTAGCAGGCTGCGAGCCCACTGTTCTCCAGCCTGGCCCCCAGAGCAGGCTACAGATGTTTTTAAAAACCCTCTTTTTGAGTGACAAAGACCTGCTGGTTCCCAGGAAAAATCCACCTGTCAGGACTTCCGGTCCCCAGCTGGCACATGGAAATCCAGGGAAGGAGGAGGAAAGATCTGAGTCCCTGCCTCAACTGCCTTCCTCTAGGTGTGCTCTCCTTACTGATAAGAGGAACTAGGGAATCCCCATTCCTCCCTGATTTTCACATTCTGCCATCAGACACCAGCAAAGCCAACCCTAGGACAAGTGGGAGAAGAAAAAAGATGTCCTGCCTGTCTTCCCCACTGCTTCAATCTACCCCTCCGCCTTGTGCCCAGCCCTTTTCTCTCAGGGAAGATTCTGAAATCAATTACATTGATACTTCATGAGGAATTCCATCACTCTTCTTTCCGACTGACTGGTTGCTCATTCATTCAACTAACCAACTTACACTTAACTTAAAAAGGCAGCAAGAAACAGTGGAATGACAAAAGTCAATATTCTTTTTGGGTTCAAGTTGAACTCCAGCAAAGTTGTTAGCTCCAGGACAAGTAATTTAACCTCTGAACCTCAGTTTTCTCTTCTGTAAATGGGAATAATAAACATTGGGGGGGGGGGAAGGTGAAAGAGGAGGGGGCTCTGCTTTTATGTTCTGTGAACCAAAACACTATCCAAACGCATCAATTCTTCAAGTGTGGGAACCAGCCCAAATCACGTCCTAACCAAAATTTAGTAGATTAGTTTGTCTGAGGCTCCAGACCAGACAAAACCAGTGACTCAGAATCTTAGGAATCTTCCTGACTCCACATTCATAATTATTTACTGCCTCTCACTGTAGTAATGAGTGATTCTACTGTGGCAATGAGGGAACTGTGCATTGAAAGGCTTCATCCTGCTGCTGGAATTCTGGTCCCCAGGGAACAGGTAGGAGTAGTTTTCCAGGCCATGAAGTCATGCTGTCTTCAGCTTTGGATGTGAGGTCGCAGGGGAAAGATCACACAAAATATGAGGGGTGATCTTTTCCGCGTTCCATCAGCTCTGCTACAAGGGAATTTCCAAACCAGATCAGGGCTGAAGAAGTGGTAATTAGGAGCTCAGAGCAGAAGCAGAAAACTGCCACGTTTTATGAAAGAGGAAGGGGATGTGGCTGAACCTCAAGGGCTGGGGGTGGGGGAAGGAGAAAGAAGAAACAAAACCAGAGTGAAAGCAATCCTTCCTGGTTGAGATCAGAGTGCATTCCCGTGCCAGCTGTTCCTGTCTTTCATCCTCCTCCAGACTTACAGTGCTAGGTCTTTTTTTCTTTTTTAAGAACTTAGAGACACTGGGAGGAAAAGTAAAGCTGATTCATTTTCCTATTGTGTTTATCTAACAACTACTTAATGAGATTAATTTTGCAAATATCATTATAGCCATTTCACAGAGAAGGAAACAGACCTAGGGAGGGGAAATAATTTCCCCACAGCCATCGGACTGGTTTGTGGAAGAATTGGTCTTGGACCCCTGGGTGCCAGGCTGCCAGACTCAAGACTTTTCAGACTGTACCACAAGCTGTGTTCAGTGTGACATTTAAGAGGCACAGAAAAGATTGAGGCCATGAAACCAGAGCAGTCCTTTTCAGCTTTCTCCCATGCCATAACCCATTTTATCAATGCTCTAGTTCTAAGGCAGGACATTCAAGGAAAACAGCGACTTTTTTAAAAAGAGTAGTTTTTATTGATCTTTTTTTACATCACTGTAATTTCCCCCACAATTCCCCTCACCCTGCCAGAGAGCCATCCCGTATAACAACGCTTTGGAAAGACAAACTAAGAAAAAGAAGAGGAAAGAAATCAGCGTAACTGGTCAATACATTAAAAAAAAAAATCTGAAAACGTGCAATGGCTGACACTTTTTGGCCCTTCCATCTCTGCAAGGGGATGGGATATTTTCTCATATTTCTTCTTTTAACTCATACTTGTTCTTTGTAAATTCTTTCTATTCATTTGGGGTTTTTTGGTACATGGTTGTTCTATCCATTTACATTGTTGTAATCATCATGGAGATTGTTTTCTCAGTTCTGCTTACTTCACTCGAGTCAGTTCATACAGATCTTTCCATGCTGATCTCTCTGTTCATCTCATTTGTCACTTCTTACAACACAGTAAGATTTCATTACACTCATGTACCACAATTTGGTTTGCCATTTCCCGTTGATGGGCATCTACTTTATTTCCAATTCTTTGCTATCACAAAAAGTACTGCTTATGCCTGACTAATGTGTAAATATGTTTAATAGGATTGTACATGTATAGCCTATATCAGATTGCTTGCCATCTTGGGACAGGGGGAGGGGAAGGAGGGAGAAAAAAATTCGTAACTCAAAATCTTATAAACATGAGCATTGAAAACTTAAAAAACAAAATCAGGATGTAAGGAATAAATGGTCATTGTGAAGATGCCAGTGACCTGAAAAGAAAAAAAGTACTGTTTACAAATATTTTGGTAGATTAGGGAACTTTCTTTTTATCGGTGGCTTCCTTGAGGTAAAAGCCTAGTGATGGAATCTCTGAGTTAAAAAGTATGCTTTCCAAATTGCTTGTACTAATTCACAGCCCTACCAACAATACACTAGTGTGCTTACTTTCCTACAATCCCTCCAACATTAACTACTGCCATCTTTGCCAGTTTGAAGGGGGGAAGGTGAAACCTCAGGGTTTTTATTTTATTTTTTATTAGTATTAGTGATGTGGTGCTTTCTTTCCTATGGTTAATAGTTTGCAGTTTTTCTTTTGAGAACTATTCATTCATCTTTCCACCATTTATTTATTGGGGAATGGCTTGTATATATGTTATATTTATTTGTATGTATATATATATTATAATGTTAATTGTATAGCTTAGACACTAAACCCTATCAGAAAAATATGATACAAAGATTTTTTCCCCCATTCTCATTTCCCTTCTTAAGTTCATCAATCTTGTTTGTACAGATTTTCAGTTTTATTAAAACCAAGTTTTTTTGTATCTTTTGCAATTGCTTCTATTCTTTATTTGGTTAAGAACACATCTCCTACCTGTACCCATGAGAGGTATATGATCGGCTTTTCTTCTGATTTTGTTTATAGTGTGACCTTAAGTAAAGATCTATTTTGAATATATTGTAGAATATAGTGTAAGGTGTTGGTCTAAGCCTAATTTCTGCCAGACTGCTTTCCAGTTTTCCCAGCAGTTTTTGTAAGACAGGAAGTATTTACCTTTTCTTCTGATTTATCAAAGCCTGGGTTATTGAATTCCATTGCTTCTGAGTCTCCCGTGTCTAGTTTTTTCCATTGATCTGCTTCTGTTTTTTAACTAATACCAAATGATGACTGTTGCTTTATAATAGAGTTTGAGGTCTGGAAGTGAACAGACTACTTTTAATTATTAGAGACACCTATGTGTTAATACAGATCACTGGAATGAGCAAAAAGAATACATCCCATTGATTTTGACCCTCATTCCATTCTGTAATACAGGGAAACTTGCCATGGGGAAGAGTGTATGGACTTCCAACTTGGAGAGAGTTTCCCAGTTTTGTTGTAGTCAGGGAGCTATGCTTGGAACCCTAGCTAGCTTCCCAAGACACTAATGAACCACACATAGAGATAAATGTGCCAATATGAAGCTTTAAGGCTTCTGATATATCTGATACCCCACTATCCTAAGGTGGGGTACTTGCTTTCAGTCAGTCTCAAATTCTTCCTCTGTAAAATGAGGACCTTGACTGAGATAATCAGTCTTACTGGAGACATGGATTTATACCTCTCGCATTTTGGAGGTAGTATAGTACAGTGCATAGGACACTGGACTTGCCATTAGAAGGATCTGGGTTCCAATTCTGTCTCAGAGTGTGACTCTGGCCAAATCACAACTTCTTTCTGCCTCTGTATCCTAAGCTTTAAAACACAGGGGTTGGACTTAATGACCTTTAAGATCCCTTCCAGCTCTAAATCTATGATCTCTTAAGGTCCACCTTTAAACTTGGGTGATACGGTTCAGTAGAAATAGAGATTCAAGTCCCAGTTTTGGCACTAACTGGCTATGTCATCTTAGGCAAGTCACTTGGCACCTCAGTTTACCCATCTGTAGAATGGGACTAAATAATACATTACCTCCTTCATAGGGTTGTAATGATGAAAGTGCTCTGAAACTATACAGATATATCTGTGAGCAATGATTCTTACTGAGATAGTTGTTTGGACAGATTCTGAAGCAGTACTTTGGATACTGTTCCATTCTCTTCCTACTTTAGGACTAATATGGGGCCTCTTGAGTCTAGATTACATGTAGAAAATCAACTTGGTCATTCTTCACAGAATGAAAAGGGAACCTTGGAGGGAGGCAAGGCTAGAAAACAATTCATGTGAAAAAAAAAAGGAATTCTAAAATCAATGAATACCCGGTGTGACAGCCAAAAAAAATCAATACACTCTTAAACTGCGTTAATAGAGTGGTATCCAGAACAAGGGAACTGAAGGGCATAGTGTACTCTGCCCTGATTTGAACCCATATGGATTACTGTGTTCAGTTCTGGGTACCACATTTTAGAGAGGTAATTTATAAACTAGCACATTCAGAGGGAAACTAGTATGATGATGTGACTAGAGACTATGTCAAATGAAGATTAGGTGAAGGAAACTGACATCCTTAAAATGAGAAAAGTAGTCTTGGGGGCGGGGGTAAGGGGGATAGATGGGGGAGTTTCAGGGTGGGGTGGTAGAAATGGTTGTTCTTAAGTATTTAAAAAGCTGCAATTCAGAAGAGGGTTCAGACTCATTCTTCTTGGCCCCAGAGAACAGAACAGGATTAATATGGGTAGAAGTTCTGGAGGCAGATTTTGTCTCAACATAAGGAAAAAGATTTTCTAATCCTAGTTTGATGAGCTGCCTCTTAAGAAAACAGGTTCCCCCCACTTCTCCAGAGGTCTTCAATTAGATGCCAATAACTACTCGTCATAAATACTGCAGAGGAGATTTGTACTCAGATATTAACTAGATCAGAGGCTCCCAATCTAGGGAATGCAGGATATATATATATATATATATATATATATATATATATATATATATATATATATTCCCTGCTCCTCTCCCACCCCAAGAAGAATAAGAATTTTGTCAAAGGAATATCAGTAAATAACTATATCATCCTGTTGGAATATTAATGAAAAATTGGGGAACTGGAGAGAGAACAAGTGAGGAGTTCAGGAAAGGCTGGGGAAGGGTGGGGGAGATGCATCACAGTGCATCTGAAAATGAGACATTTGAAGGAGTAATTCCTACTGACCAAAACCAAACAAATGAAATTAGAACACAAAACCCTTTTCATACTGAATGAGGAAAGAAATCAGTGATGAAGACCCAATTAAAGATGGGCTATATCAGAGGTTCCCAAATTTATCCCAAATCTACTGCCCCCTTTAAAAAAATTACTCGACATCCTCCCCACCTTGGAAATCTACTTTCTTTAACCCTTTAATGTTTTTTAAAAATTGTCATTTTAAAAAAATATAAAATATTTTTTCTAAAAAAAATACATCCCAAATTTAATAATTTATTGTAAATTGGGGGAGGGCTTTCTGCATTGTCATTTCGATGATGCAATATTGCATCATGTTACCTTGTAGTATGGCATTGTAAACAGGTCATTACATGCATATATTTCTAAGGACACATGCTTGACTTCCCAACAACCCGCCCTGCCAACGCTTGTTACTACAACTTTAACTGTTACACAACAGATAAAATATATATGTTTTTTTCAAATTTTTCTTCTCTTCTTTCCTTATGCTTTCATCCCCTCCTTATTTTTATTTAACTCCTCCCACTTGTACCTAAGGCCACTTCTGCCCCCTTGGATTCTTTCAGTGCCCCCCCAGAGGCAGTATCACCCACTTTGGGAACCTATGAAATGATTTTTGCAATGACCAGAAACTCCAAATTGATTTCTAATCAATGAAGTTACAAAATTTTTAGTGCAATCTTGGAAGATATACCATTCTTGTTAAATGTTCTCACAAGACTTTAATTCTGCTTATGTAACATCTCAATGAATCAGGATTCTCAGACCTGTTCTAAATCAAATTCAAAGCAGAAACAAAATGGAAGCTAAATGGGCCTCCCTGCAAACCCTACCAAGAATGAAAACGTTGGTTGATAGAAGACAGAATCAAGATTCTCACTACTTTGATTGTATTCTGATAAAATATCTAATGATTTGATACTAAAAAATGTCATGTACTAAATAGTTTAATGAAAAAATAATCTTTTATTTCTTATGTGTATGTATGGTAAACTAAAATTAATCTCTGCATAATGAATAGGATATATGGCCATGTTTACTGAAAGTCAAGGGATACAGAGACCAAAAAGGTTGAGAACCCCCGAATTATCTGGTCTTTGAGATCCTTCCAGCTGAGATTCTACAATTTTGAGTCAAGCTTCCAGCCAGTAACTAAGACATAAACCTCTACTTTGATAACAGGAATAGATTTTTAACCTGAAGGAGCTACACTGATCTCACCTCATCTACCACAACTCTGGGCCTTCTTCCTTCAAGACTACAATTCAGGTATCCAGGGCTAACATGAAAGTCACTAGCCTGAAAAACAAACACTCGGTAAGCCTACAAGCAAGTTCATCTGCTCTAAGATGTCACTATTCAACATTCAGCTGTAATCATAATAGCTAACATTTGTACAGCACTTACTATGTGCCAGGCCCTGTGTTAAGTGCATACAATATTATCTTACAATAATTATATTGTCTTACAATAATCTTAGGAGGTAGGTGCTATTATTATCCCCATTTTATAGATGTCGAAAGTGAGGCAAATGGAAATTAAGTGACTTGTTCAGGGTCACACAGCCAATGTCTGAGGTTGTTCTGAACTCAGGTCTTTCCCCGAACTCCAGGCCCCAGTGCTCTATTCTTTGAGTTACCCAGCTGTTCTACTCTGCAGGCTGGAGGCCAGGAGATAAAACTAATCTAAAGCCCCTGCCAAAGACTTCATAAAACATACACTGAATAATTTGGACTTTAGAAGCCTGGCATTAGGTTATTCGATGGTACAAGTTATGAAAGCAGGAAAGGTAGGAGGAGAGAAAGGGATGACATAATAATAAAAATACTATTTCTGTGTTGCGTTACTACTTACAAAGCATTTTACAATACTTTGTTTGATCCTAACCAACTACCCTATAAGGCAGGCAGGATTATCTGCCTCATGGCTCATTATCTTTATTTTACAGAGAAAACATGCCTGGAGAGAGGCCCAGTGTCTTGCCCAATGTCACATGGCTTGTTAAGTCATATAGCCAAGATTTTTACCAAGACCTTTGTTTCTGTCGGTACAGACAAGCTTAAAAGGTCCCAAAGGAGGCTAGAGGCACAGGACATGATTAGAAATGGAAGTTTCTTGTGTTTGGTTCTAAAGCAGGGGCTCTAACCATCACTGATGAAGGTCATGGACCCTTTCTTGGGATGTTCTGAAATGCATAAAAAATATATAGGATTACAGAAGGTTACAATTATATTGAAAAAGTTATCACAATATTTTTAAAAACAAGTTCACGAGCACCAGATCCAAGAACCCCTGCTTTGAAGTCATGACGAGCCGTCTCAAGGGGTGAGTTTGGATTTCTTTAGCAACTCTTTTCGTTCATATTCCTGGCCTGGGCAGGCGGTATTCATAAAAAGCTCCTGCCAGAGCTGCTTTCCTCTTCCCAAATGAACCAGCTCTAGGACAAAGGCTTACTGCTAAGACCTGGGCTCCTGCCTGCTGCCAAATGAAGGTTAAAATGTAGGCGGGAGGACTTTTAGAGAACTACTCTCAACAATGCTGATGCATGTAACCAATCCTGTAAGGCTTCAGGGCCCAAGACTACTTAACCATTAACAATCCCATGCCCTTCTCCCACGTAGTATACCTAGTAGTTATATATAGTTATATAGTTATCTGTCCATAAATAGCTACCAAATTGCAGAAGCAGGAAGGGTCTTCATGAGGCTTTTGTTGGAGATCCCTGACAAATGAGAGCGACACCTGATTTGGCATGGTCCTGCTGTATCAGTCAGAAGACTGGTCACTTCACTGAAGGAAGCAACACAGAGGCTGCCAAGCCAGCTTCCCAGCTGGGATATGGAAAACCTCCAATGTAATCTGGCTTCTGACCTTATCATTCCACCAAAACTGCTCTCTCCAAAGTTACTAATGATCTCTTACTTGCTAAATCCAATGGTCTTTTCTCAGTCCTCCTCTTCCTTGACCTCTCTGTAACCTTTGACACTGTTGAGCACTGACTTCCTTGATACTCGTGTCTCTAGGTTTTCAGGACCCCTATTCTCTTCTGAGTCTCACTCTTGCTCTGTCTCCTTTCCTGGATCTTCTTGCAGATCATGCCTTCTAATCCATCAGTGTCCCTTAGGGTTCTGTCTAGGCCCTCTTCTCCTTTTATACTACCTCACTTGGTGATCTTGGATCTAATTACCATCTCTATGCTGGTGATTCTCAAATCTACCCATCCTGCCCCAGTCTCTCTGCTGACCTCTAATCCTGAACTTCCAAATGCCTCTCAGATATCTCAAATTGGATGCCCATCTTAAACTCAATATGCACAAAACAGAACTCATCTTCTTCCCTAAACCCAACCCTCACTCCCAACTCTTTTCCCTATTACTGTAGAGGGCAAAACCATCCTTTGAGTCCCTCAAGTACACAAACTATGAGTCATCCTGGATTCCTCACTATCTCTTGACCCCTACTTTGAAGCTGTTGCAAAGGCCTGTTGATTTCACCTTTGCAACATCTCTCTTCTCTGATACTGCCAGCACTCTAATACAGGCCCTCCTCATTTCACACTGGGTGACTGGCAACAGCTGCTGGTGGGTCTGCCTGCCTCATGCCTCTCCCCACTCCATTCCATCCTCCATCAACCACCAGTGATTTTCCTAAAGTGCAGTTCCAACTATATCATCCCCTACTTAAAACTCTAGTGGTTCCCTATCACCTCCAGGGCAAATACAAAATGCTGTTTATCATTCAAGGCCCTCTTCTACCTTTCCAGTCTTCTACCACCTTATTCCCCAACAGATACCCTTCAGTCTAGTGACACTGGCTGCCTGGCCATTCCACAAACAAGATGCTCCATCTCTTGGCTCTGGGACATTCTCTCTGACTGCCCTGAATGCCTGCTATGTTCTCTCACCTCCTCCCTGGCTTCAATAACCAGATAAGATTCCATCTTCTTCTACAGAAAGCCTTCCCCAACTCCTCTGAATTTCAGTGCCTTCTATTAATTATTTCCAATTCATTGCTTTGTCCACACACTGCCTCTCCTATTAGACTGCAAGTTCCTTGAGGGCAGGGGTTCTTTTGCCTCTTTTTGTATCCCCAGTGATTAGCACAGGACCTGGCACATAAGAGGCCAGCAACAAATGTTTGCAGATTAATAGAAGTAACCTGAATTTGTCAATCTAGTCCATCCAGAAAGGTGGGACAACAGGAAATAAGTTGACAGAAGAGGCTGAGACTGTTTAGTAACCACACATGGCTGTTTATTTCATACAGGGATCTGTACAAATTGTATTTACACATATATATTCTTTACAGAATAAGTAAATCACCTGAAGATAGGAGAGTATGCTTTTTTCCCTCGTTGGCAAAAGGACACCCTCAGCCTGAACAAAGGAGCAAGGCAAGTGAACTTTCCTTCCCTTCTTCCATCAGGGTAAGAGAGAGCTAGTTTATTTTGCTTCCAGGAAGACTTTTGGTTGGGTGGAGGGACTGACACACTTCTAGGATTCCGACTACACCTGTTCCCTACTAATGAACACCTTACTACAGCCTTACTGTAGTAAAAGGCCAATAAGCTGCCCAGGAGTCCTCCCTTGTGCTGACATAATAACCTGGCGGGTTCCACTCTCTTCACTTGGGAAGGAGAGTTTCCTTTGTCATCAAAATCATCAGGATGGCCCCACATAATGCAACCATTTAAAGCTAAACTGCCCCTCAGCCCCTGGCAATGATTCTCATCACCTGGTTTGGCTATTCTTGTCAAACCTTAAGAAGGATTTCACAGGATCCTCCCTTCATCCTGCTTCAGAGTTTATTTCAATTTTAAAGTGCTTAGTGAAAATTCAATGTTTGACACCCTGCCTACCCTTTGGGAAGGCTCCTGCCAAAAAAACAAACCACCCATTTCATGCCCACCATGTGGTCAGACTAGGCAAAAGTTTCTGGGTGAGAAAGGAGTGAAAACAGGATTCACTAGGGGGAGTGCATCTGACACCTTCACTTGTAACAAAATACCTGTTAAAGAGCTGTGCAGAAGAGAAGGGAAAGATTTAGAGGAAGACGGCTGAGTGGCTGTTTAACATCTGACACCCCAGTTTCTCTAAAGAAGCAGAAAAGGCACTTTTTTTTCTAGCCAGAGTCAGGTTTAAAATAAACCTGACTTTGGGTATTGGAAAAGCCACTTTCTAAAGGGACTGATGAATTTAAACCTACTTCCCCCACATCTAGTGCCACAAGTATGGGAGTGTGGGTTTGATTTCTCCAGAATCCTGCTGAGCTCCACTGAGACTGCAATTTGCCTCTCCTGAAGGAATGCAAATTTCTAGTAATATTTCCTACAAAATAAGAAATTGCCTGGGGGAAAAGACAGAACTGAAACCATGAAGTGATAAAGAGGTAGTACGTGGGTGTTTCTTTTGGGGATGAAAGAGGGACCAGAGAAAAGCCCAAGACATGACAGGCTGAGGGAACTGGGTTTTGTGGGAGTTTGGGCTGTTTACAAATATTAATTTGGGTTGACATACAAAAACACTTGATGACAAGCAGTTTTCAGGGCCTCACGTTCACCCTCCTAAGTAGTAGCTCTTTTTCCATGGACAAAGAAAATTAGTAAAGCAAGTTTATATGTATATTCCAAAAATAGTAATAATGATGGCTTTTATAGGCCATCTATGTGGCTCAGGGACTGGTGGGGGGCTGGGGAACAAAGAGAAGAGAAGATGAACTCAGAACTGAATCCAAAAAATCATTACCCCTCTGTGCTTGACAGGATGTGCCCAAGGCTTGGATCCCTGGGCTGGGAATAGGTAGGATTTGCCCAGTGACCTATTTCATACCTGTCTCTTTATTTCTCAACCAACTGTCCTGGGAAGATGGAAAAAATGAACACTAAATCCTTGGCTAACTGGGGTATGTCAAAGCTTCACTCACTGGAGACCTCAGAAAGTGAACAAGGAAAGAAATATGGTGGCCAATGGATTATCATGATCTTATGAACACAGTTCCATTTAAGAATTCTCTCTCTTCTCTAACTAAATACCTGCAGACCCTCCCTGGTTTCTCTGCTCATCCTTCTTCTAACCATTCAACTACTGTGATATGGTTCCTTCCTCCTTTGTATAAAAAGGAAGAGAGGCAAGAGAAGCCCCTGCAGCAAGGACAGGAGACTTGCAGTGGCTCAGGTTACTACTGACCTCCCATAATTTAGTTGAGCCCAGGCCATGTGAGCTCCAAAGACAAAAGGGAGGTAAAGTAACTCAATTCCCGTCACAGGGGAAGATGGCAGACATCTGCCCAGTAAGAAACCCACTGCTTAATGACCAAAGAGAAAAGAGGTTTAATACCATGGCCCTAAAAAGCCCTTGGTGTTGGGTAGACCCTTCCATTAGCCCCTGAAGCAAAGGCAAGACATGGACAGGGCAGGTAGGGTGGTAGAGATAGAAAACCCTTGACATTAAACCCTTTTAATAAAGGAATGCTGACTTCCTCTCAATCTTCCCATGGAAGGATGAGAAGCTTAATTTAAAATAACAGGAGCCTCCTCCCCAGTTGTCAGGGAAATAGCTGTAGTTGAAACTTGGGGGCCCACTCAAGGGCACTCTTCACCACTGCTAAAGCAGCTGCTCCCAGAGCCACTGTCAGCCCCATCACTGCCAGCTTCACAAAGCGATTGGTCCTTGGTTTGGTCAAGATATTTTTTGTCCGATCTTCAGGCTGCAAAAACCCTCGGAAGCGCTGCCGCAATACCATGTCTGGCCTTTGCTGGGCAGAGGCCAGCTCAAAGTCTTTAAAGGTAGAGGCTGCTGTTCTGCAAAGCAAAGTGATGGCAATGAGAATTTGTGTAGGGGACAAAATGTAAAGATAGCTTTTGTACATTTTTCCCTTAAAAGGACCTGTGAAGTCTAAAATGGGAATCCTATCCATGTCTAGGTCTCTGGAACCAAAATTCCCAAAGACATCCTTTCTTTTAGTACTATTCTGTCCAGGAAATACTTCCAGATCACCTGGTGTTGTAGATTCACTCACCTCTCAGCTTGCTGCTGAGCTACCTCTCTGGCAAGCTCAGATGGAGGAAACTGAACGAAGAGATCTCCTGCTCTACTGATCAGGGTTTCATAGGGCAAGTCCTGAGGGATCTGGGACAAGAGGTGGTGAACAGAGGCCATATCACACTCACAATCAAGGACTTCTTGCTCTCGATACAACACAATCTACAGAGACAAAGTCAGAGATCCTGCAATGAAGACCTGAGAAAAGATGATGAGGCCCTGTCCACAAATACACCATTCTTCTTGAAGACATATATTAATCATGAACAAGATTCTTCCAAAATTTCCTGTGAATCCTAGTAGTCACTGTGGATGTAATATTAACATATCAGAAAGACCTTAATTCAAAACTGGCCTCAGACAATTCCTAGATGTCTGATGCTGGGTAAGGCATTTAACTTCAGTGTAACTCAGTTTCTTCATCTGTAAGATAAGGATAATAACAGCACCTATTTCCCAGGGTGATTATGAAGATCAAATGAGATAATATTTGTAAAGTGCTGAGCACATAGAAAATCCTACATAAATGTTAGCTATTATATAATATTGTTATATCATATATATCATATATAAAATTATATCATAGTCCCAGGGCTGTTAGCACTAGAAATATTGCTATTTTCATGAGGCAGCTTTACACAATGGATAGGGTGATGAATCTGGAGTAAGGAAGACCTGAGTTCAAATGCAGACTCAGACACTTACTAGCTGTGCAAGTGACCCGAAAAGCGTGCCTCAGTTTCCTCTTGTGTAACATGGAGATACTAACAGCACCTAGCTCCCAGGCTTCTTGGAGACATCAATGAGGTTAGATATAAAGTGCTCTGCAACCCTGAAGCGCAATGTGAATACTAACTCTATTACTGTTGTTATTATTGTTACTATTACTAGATAAGGAAAGAGCCTTTGACTGTGCAAATACCTGAATTAGTCCTTTCTGGGCACAGAGGCTCAAGGGCCTCCTCAACCTCTTATTTAGACACCAAAAGCAATCCTTTTAAGAAAAACAGAAGAAAGGAAAAGAGGTTGAAATACTGAATTCACCCACAACAAAAATGATTTCCACTGAATGCCTCCTTCTCTCTGTGCTGTTGTGGATACTAGAGGTGTCCTTTTCTTTTCACTTTCAAACTTTTTTGTTAAAAAAAAAATATTTTTTCCCAATTACATGTGAAGACAATTTTTAACATTCAGTTTTTTAAAATTTTGAGTTCCAAATATTTTCCTCACTCCTTACCTCCCTTCTTAAGACAGCTAGCAATTTAAAACAGGTTATATATGTGCAATCATGTAAAACATATTAGGTTGTGAAAGAAACTAACTGCCCCCACCAAAAAGAACCCCATGAAACAAGAGTAAAAATTAGTATGATTTGATCTGCATCACGTCTTCCTCTAGAGGAGGAGAGCATTTTTAATCATGAGTCCTTTGGGATTGTCTTGGATCATTATATTGCTGAAAATAGCTAAGTCATTCACAGTTGACCATCGTACAATGTTGCTATGACTGTGTACAAGGTTCTCCTGGTTCTGCTCACTACACTTTGTATCAGTTGAAGTAAGTCTTTCTAGATCTTTCTAAAATCATCCTGCTCATCATTTCTTATAGCAGAAAAGTATTCCATAACAATAATATACCACAACTTGTTTAGCCAATCCAACTGATGGGCATCCCCTAAATTTCTAATTCTTTGCCACCACAAAAAGAGCTGCTATAAATAGTTTTGTACAAATAGGTCTTTTCTCCAGTTTTTGGATCTCTTTGAGATACAGACCTAGTAATGGTATTGCTGGATCAAAGGAAATACAGAGTTTGGTTACCCTTTGAACACAGTTCCACACTGTTCTCCAGAACAGTTAGATCAGTTCACTACTCCAATAATAGTGCATTAGTTCCCAGTTTTCCCACACCCCTCCAACTTGAGGTGAGACCTCAGAGTTGTTTTAAAGTATTTCTCAAAGCTTTGATTTTTTTCATCTGAAAACTGTCCATTCATGTCTTTTGGTCATTTATCAATTGGGAAATGACTTGTATTCTTATAAATTTGAATCATTTTTCTACGTATTTGAGAAATGAGGCCTTTGTCAAAGTCACTTGCTGTAAAAATTATTTCCCAGCTTTCTGCTTTCCTTCTAATCTTGGCTACCTTGGTTTTGTTTGTGCAAAACTGGTTTAGTATAATCAAAATTATCCATTTTACATCTAGTAATGCTCTCTATTTCTTGTTTGGTCATAAATAAACTCACTTCTTCAGTAGAGAACAAGGAGTGGGTCAATTCACAATATCTGGAAGCAAGCACTCAAGAATCTTAGCACTCTGATGACTGATTTTGATAGACTTAGCCCTTCTCAACAATGCAAGGACCTAAAACAATTCCAAAGGACTAGTGATGGAAAGTGCCATCTACATCCAGAGAAAGAACTATGGAGTTGGAATGCAGAGTGAAGCAGACTATTTTCTTTTTTGTTTTTTCTTTCTCATGGTTTCTCCACTTCATTATAATTCTTCTGTGCAACATGACTAATGTTAAAATGTGTTTGATAGGAATATATGTGTTGAGCCCCTATCAGACTACATGCTGTCTTGGGGAGGGAGAGGGAAGGGAGGGGAGAAAATTTAAAACTTATGGAAGTGAATGTTGAAAACTATAAATAAATTGGAAAAAAAATCTTCACACTCTTCCTACAGCTTACTTCACCATCATGCCCAAGTTGTGTCCACTTTCTATTTTAGAGAAGTAGTGGAGAGTAGCAGTAAGACCACAGGACCTGAAGTCAGAAGACCTAGGTTCAAGGTCATCATTATCAGCAAGTCACATCAATTCTCTGAGCCTCAGTTTCCTCTACTTATAAAAAAGGACAATAGTACCCATGTTCCCCACTTCACAATACTCTTGTGAAGAAAATGTGCTTTATTTCTGTAAAGTGATAAAAGAATGTGTGACTTATGCTTCTAAGACCCACTGTGGGTATTCCTTCTGGTAGATTAGAATATGTTCCTGCCTTAAACAAACTGTTTCATGAACTGCTGTGATAGAAACAATTCAGCCCCTGGGAGCCAATCTTCTGATGATCAGCTCCTCAGAATGTGGCGATGTTGGTGCAAACCACAGTTTTCTTCAGGGCTGGCTGAGGCCTGCAGGAGTGTTGGCACTGCTGGTGGGCATGGTCAGCTGGGGAGGCCTTGGGAGTCAGAGTGGGGCTTTCCTGGAGGTTGTTGTTGTTATTATCATTATCAATATAAGCAGCTCCTTTTTCTTTTCCTTTAAGCTTATGTTTTTTATTTATATTCCCACAAACTAATCTTTTCCACTGTTTCCACTGGAACCTGTGAATCATGGCACAAATCAAGGCACATAAGAGCACTGAAAGTGGGGCTATGCATAGTTCAGTCATTCTGGAAAGTGATTTGGAAGTATGTGCCCAAAGTTACTAAACTGGGCAGACGTACATTTTAACCCAAATAAACCCATTACTAGGCCTCTACCCCAAAGAGATTAAAGAAAGAAAAAAAGACCCATGTGTACAAAAATATTTTTTCATAGTACTTTTCACAGTAGCCCCCAACCTGGAAACTAAGGGGTTACCTATCTCTTGGGGAATGGCTAAACAAACTGTGATCTACAAATGTAATGGAATATTACTATGCTATACAAAGTGAAGAAATGGACAATTTCAGAGGACACTAAGGAGACCTTTATGAATGATGCAGAGTGAAGTGAGCAGAATGAGGAAACAATCAACATGATGACAAGATTATACAGAAAAACAACTTGGAAAGTCTTTAGAACTCCAATTAATGTAGTGACAAATCATGACTGACAATGAATCCAATAACCCATCTTCTGCCAGAGAGGAGATGAGCTTAAAATTTAGAAAAAGACATGCATTTTTTAACATGGCAATGTTAGAATTTGCTTTGCTGGTCTATGCAAGTTTGTGTGGGTTTAGTCTCCTTCCCTCGTCCTACCAATTGAATACCGGAGAGGCAACAGAAGGGATAAAAACTGTTTGTAAAAATAAAAAAAAAATCTTTAAAAATGGGGGAGAGAGTGCCATGGTTCAAGGTGCTACTTTTCCTCTCTCCCAAATTCAGGTGGAAAGAAACATGAAAAGAGGGAGAAACACCTTACTTAAAACTCAGATGAACATGTCTAGCTCCACTCCCAAGTAGATTTGCTCCTGGAGGGGGAATAAGATCCTCCTTAACTGACCCTTTCCAAGGGAAGTCATTGGACTGCCTTGTTACAGACTTATGACTAATACTTACCACAGCAGCAAAGTAAATGGGCATCAGTGGGTGGCAGGCGAGGAAGAAGTCATACAACCGTACCACATGCCTGAAGTCGGATAGGACATGACCAAACCAGGTGATCAGCCAGCTGAGTGCAAAGATGGTCCCCACCTCAGCACTGAGAGCCAAAGGAAATCCAGGAGTTAGAGTCTGTTGCAGCTTCTTCCATATCTCCCCTCCCATTCTAGCTTCCCCAGCCTCAGATCTGGCGAGACATTTACTTGAGAAATATGTTTTCTGGCAACTTATTCCATCAAGAAATAGACTATATTCCCTAAGACTTCAGTATTCAAGGCTGTAAACAGTAATGTTAGTAGCAGCTTGATGATGCAATGAGTTTTGGGCCTAGAGACAGAAAGATTTGAATTGAAATCCAGTTTCAGATACTTCCTAGCTATATGAGCCTGGGTAAAACACTTAACCTCTGTACACTTCAGTTTCATCAACTACAGAATGGGGATAATAACTGCACCTACTTCCTATGGTTGTTATGATGATCAAATGAGATATTTGTAAAGTGCTTAGTGGATGCCTTAGGAGCTTAATAGATTCTTGTTCTCTTCCCTTCCCTAATTTCTCCAACATAATCTTGTGATGCTCTCCTGATATAGTATGAATCCTAGTTATACTGCTTCAAAAAAGGCATTATGGTATGGTGGAATAAGCATTAGACCAAGAGTCAAAGGACCCAAGTCCCAGTTCTACCAACTATTGTGATGTTGGTAAACTATTTCTCATCTGCAAGTCAAAATTTTTTAATCTGTAAAATCACGCAACTGCCTGCAAAATGAGGCAGCTAGATGGCACAGTGGATAGAGCTCTGGGCCTGGAGGTGGGAAGAAATGAGATCAGACACTTCATGGCTATGCAACTCTGGGCAAGTGACTAAACCTCCATGGGCCTCATTTTCTTTATCTGTAAAATGGGATAACAATAGTGCCTACCTCTCAGGGTTTGTGAGGATCAAATGAGATAGTAATTATAAAGCACTCCATACTGTGCCTAGTTTATAAACAGCACTATAAAAATGTTAGCTATTAGCTATTACTGTTAAAATGAGAATAATAATTCTTGCACTAGCAATTTTGTATGGTTGTCATACAGACAGCAAAATACCAAATAAAGGTGAGGGGTTCTGTTTGGCTGGTTGGTTGGTTTTTGGTGAGGGGAGGGGAGGGGAGGGGAGGGGAGGGGAAGAGATAGTTGAAGAATAGCAGAGAGAATATTGGGCTTTCAGTCCAAAGACCTGGAGTCAAGGCCTGGCTCTACCACTTGTGACCACAGGTTGTCTCCTCATAATGCTACCTGAATGAATTACGTTAGAAGACTGTTTCAAGGAAAGGGTTTTATAAACCACAAAAAATATATTAATATCATTGTCATTATATTCCATAAAGCACTATGCCACTCCCCAAATGATATACAAATCTAAAAAACATGGGACAAAAATTAAAGTCAAGTGTTTTCTATTCCCATCATTTTTTGAAAGACTGTATCTTCAATTACCTTCTGACAGTACTCAGATGTGTTATTCTGAGGTTTGGGCAGCACGTTCTCTTAAGCAAGGAAATGGATGCTTTCAATGATCTGCAGACTTAGTGTAACTAAAATTCTTAAGAAAATAATCCTTAAGAGATTGAATCATCTTTCCAGAGATGACACCCAAATCAATTTGGCCAGCTTTGACATCACTTCCAATCTCCTACTACCAGCAGACTGTTGGACATCTCCACCTGGGATGTCCCAAAAGCCTCTTAAATTCACCTGTTACTCCAAGAACTTTCCTCCACAGAACCTCCCTTATTTCTGTGAAGGATACAACATTTTTCTAGCCACTTAGGTTCACAGCCTTGGAGCCATCTCTGCCTTTCCCCTCTCTCTTCTCATTTCTATTCAATAGCTGAGGTGTTGACAGCTCAACCTCTGTTACTTTTCTAGCATGTCCCCTTGCACTATGTCAGCAGTTCCAGCCCTAATCCTCTTGCCAGGACTATTTCATTTTATGTATTTATTTTTTGTTTTCAACATTCACTTCCATAAGATTTTGAGTTTCAAATTTTCTCCCCTACCTCTTCTCCCATCATCCTAATAGGGTATGTAATTTGATATAGGCTCTATATATACATTCATATTAAACCTATTTTCATATTAGTCATGATGCAAAGAAGAATTTGAACCAACAGAAGAAACTACAATAAAGAAGAAAAAAAAGTGAGAGCAAATAGTCTGCTTCAATCTGCATTCAGACTCCATGCTTCTTTTTCTGGATGTGGACAGCATTTTCCCTCATGAGTCTTTTGGAGTTGTCTCAGATCCTTGCATTGCTAAGAAAAGACAAGTCTATCAAAGTCAGTCATTGCACAACATTGCTGTCACTGTGTACAATGTTCTCCTGGTTCTGCTGACTTCACCCAGCATCAGTTCATATATGTCTTTCCAGGTTTTTCTGAAGTCCAACTGTTCATCATTTCTTATAGTGCAATAGTATTATACTACATTTGTATACCACAACTTGTTCAGCCATTCTCCACCTGACAGGCATCCTCTCAATTTTCAATTCTTTGCCACCACAAAAAGAACTGTTATAAATATTTTTGTATACATGGGTCCTTTTCCCATTCGTATGATCTCTTTGGGATGCAGACCTAGAAGTAATATTGCTGGGTCAAAGGGTATGCACATTTTTATAGCCCTTTGGGCATAGTTCCAAATTGCTCTCCAAAAATCAGTTCATAACTCCACCAATAATGCATTAGTGTTTTGCTTGGACTATTTTAACTGGTCTCAAAATTTTAGTCTTTTCTCTCTCCAATCCATACAGCCACCAGAATAATATTTTTAAGGCACTAGTCTTTCTAAATAGCTCCTCTATTTAAGAATCTTCAGTGGCACCTTAATGCCATTAGGATAAAATATAAGTTCAACCTTCTACAATCTGGCTATAACCAATATTTCCAGTTTCATCTCCCAATACTTCTGGTTCTCTATGTTATAGACAACCCAGACTACTAGCTGTTCCCTGAACTCAGCACTGCTTCCCCTGCCATCCTCCACACCCACAATGTATTGCCTTTTTCTCTCTCCCTCTCAGAATCCTTGTCTTCCCTCAGCGTTCAGCTCAGGAATCACCCCCCTCCACAACACAGAGCATTCTCTAAATCTCCTCACTGTCACTTGCCTGAGTAATTAATGTTCTCCTCTCCTCAAATTACCTTGTATTTATTGGCCTGCATACCGGCTACATTCCCACCATCAGAAACAAGCTTCGTGAGAATACGTACTGCAGCATTTTTGTCTGTGTGTATTACCCCTGTGCCCTGCATCCTGCTTCGAATATAGGAGTTGCTTAACAAATATGCTAAATTTAACTGAATTAGTTCCCCTACAGTAAGACCTAATAGTCAACAGTAGCTTTTCAGATATCTAAACAAGTAGGAAAATAAATTCATGCTTAATTTGTAAAGGTACTTCCTATTACTGGGACTGAGAATTACTCAGGAAAAAAACTCTGTGCCTGAGTGATTTTTATGAATTCCAGTGGTTCGATGAATTTTTTAGCATGAAACAATTTAGGATTTGCCCAATCATACTAACTAATACAAATTTAAGATGATGATGAAATAGATTTGGATTCCCTAAAGGGAAAAAGTTGGGGAGACCATGTTGTATACCTCTGCATGAAGTCATGGAGCTCTGGATTCACCTGATCTATGATGGGCATCAGGTAGTTTAATATATGCTTGGTATTGTCCATTGTTGGGTCCATGAAATCCCTAGAGTGAGACAAGAGAAAGAGTATGTTCAGGTCTAAACTAGATTAAGCCCTGCTAGGGGTTAACCCATTCAGTAAATGGACCAGTAATGACCTTAGGGGAAAACATGAGTTGTTGTGTTGTGTGTGTGTGTGTGTGTGTGTGTGTGTGTGTGTGTGTGTGAGACCCCAAGTAGGTAGAAAATGTAATTTCTTACAGTTTCCTGGCCAGATACCTGAGGTGGTGGGTAGAAAGCTTCTCCACTAGTGATGTGGCCAGCCTCTCACCCACAACGAGCAGAAACGTGACCACAATGTCATGGTAGCCCTGGTAGTAGTGCAGCTGAGGATTCCGTTCCAAAACATACAAAATGATGTCAATCAGTTCCTCCTGGAGCCCTTCTCTTTGTTCACTAGGCATGCCTGGAGATGGGGAGAGAAAAGAACATGGGCATGGCAAATAGCCAACGATCAAGAAAAGGAAAAAGGACCAGAGTAGGCTTGTCCAAGTGCAGAATGGTAGCTTTTAAAGGAAGTGTGTTATCAAGGAATGAATCCCACTGCCAACATCCTACAATGGATCCTTGTAACTTAACTTCTGGACCACTGCACAAGCCACCCACCCTGCATCCCCCACACCAGTTTCTCTGGCTTCAATCAATTGAACACAATGTAGCCAAATTCATCTTCTTTATGAACAAATATGATTATGATCTCTTGCTCCAAACTCGTGAATGGGTAGAATTATGCCTACTGCATAAAATTTAAATTCCTTAGCTAGGGAGTCAATGCTCTCCACCGCCCAGCACCACCTCACATTTCCAGCTTTATGTCAGCCTATTCCACATCCTTCTACTCTGTGCTCCCGCCAGCTAAAATGACCTGCTTGCTCTCTTCTATATGCTTTGGTTTTCTGCTAATGTACTTCTCTTCTCTATATTCCCTATGCAGGCAATGCCCTATTCCATCTGTGCCTGTTGAAATATTCAACTTCAACTAATTTTTCAACTCAGCTCAAAAACCAAAGCCTCCATGAAGCCTTCTCTGCTTCCCTTCTTCAGATTTCACAAAATTCGTTGTACTTCTGTTCTAGTTTATGTTCTCATTATTTGTATACACAGGCAACTAGATGATCTAGTGGAATCAGGAAGTTCAAATCTAGCTTCAGATACTTACTAGCTATGTGACCCTCGGCAAGTTATTTAACTTCTGCCTGCCTCAGTTTCCTCATCTGTGCAATGAGGACAATAAGAGCACCTACCTCCCACCACTATTGTGAGGATCAAATCCATTATTTATAAAGCATTTTGCAAACCTTCAGGTGACATATAAATACAACTATAAATTATTATTAATTCTAGAACCCCACTAGAATGCAAACTCTAGGACTGGGTCCCCAACTAATTAAAAAAAAATTTCCCCCAGTGCCTACTGGCACATTTTGCATATAGTAGGTGCTTAATGTTTTAATTTAATGGAAAACTGTTGCATTTTATCTCCAACTCTTCTACTATGCACCCGTGAATACACCTCTGAATAGGTCTTTACACCATGGCTGCTGGGAAGAGCTTGGAGGTCCTGAAATGGAAGCTATCACTGTGATGGAGCACTACAAACCAAGGCCAATCAGGCTGCCTGCTCCTCCCAGAGCAAGGAACTGGAGGTGGGCACCATGGTGCATTTCACAGAATCCTCTCATTAGAAGGGACATTAGGGATCATCTATTCTACTCCCTGCCCAATTCACAATAATAGCGTTTATGGAGTAGAACATAAAACTGAAGGGTAGTGACTATTTCTTTTTTGATTCTGAGTCCGTGATACAAAATACAATACCTCACACACAGCAAATGCCTAATAAACAATACTCACTGCAAATTTTTGTTTCAGACTAACAACTTTCTATTAAAGTCCTATTTTTCCACTCTTCCCACTCTCTCACATTAAATCTTCATGTTTATCAAACCTCCAATCCCTTGATCCCTGCTTATTTTCTCAGTCCAATTCATCCACTCTAGCTTGACTTGATTCCATAACCCAATCCCAGCTTTGGTCCCAAAGATTGGTCACTTTCATGTTTCATTAGACTACTCCAGGACTCCTTACCCCCTAACCTTCCACTGTTCCTAAAATGAAAAGCCCCATGAGCTGAGTACTGCTAGAGAAAAAAAAAATTAAATTGGACTGATTTCACTCATTATAAATTTATATAACAGTCTCAACTGCGTCCTTGATGCTCCCTGACAAACCTGTTTCATCCTTATTCATTCCTTAGCTCATCCTCATATTTGTTTCAAATCTTTTCTCCTCTCCTCTCTTGCACAATGCTAACCCCACATCTCAAACTTAGTGATCTATTTCACTGTGAAGACTGATGTGATTTAATGTGAGCTCTCAGCCTGCCTCTAATATCTTCAAATCTCAGCACTATCACCCACACTTTCCTCCTTCACTCTGGTCACAGAAGATATATCCCTCTTCCTAACTACCTGCATCTTTGATTCCAGCCTCTTCTACCTTCACAAAGAAATTCAGAATTGAAAGGCACCCTAGTGACTACCTAGTTCAACTCATATCTAAACAAGAATCCTCTCTTCAATTTATCCAACAATTGATTACCTAACCTTTTCTTGAAGACCTCCAGCAAAGGGGAACCCACCACCTTCAAGGCAGCCTGATGCACTTTTGAGCAGTGATATCTGTCAGGGGGTTTTCCCCCAAATATCAAACACAAATATGCCTCTTTCCAACTTCCGTTCATGGTACCTATTTCTGCCCTTTGCAGAACAAGTCTAATCCTTCTTCATCCATGGGCAAAGCCTCTTGAAGACAGCTATCTTTACACTATTTCTTCTCTTCTCCAGGCTAGACATCCCCAGTTTGTTCAACTGATCCTCCTATACGATAAACTCAAGGTCCATCATCATTTTGGCTGCTCTCCTCTCTAGCATATGGTGTGCAGAAATGAATGCAATAGTACAAGTGTGATCTGACAGAAAACAATCTTCCTTACTGCTGGATGTTAAGCTTCTCTTCCCATCTATTAAATCCCCCAGATCTTTTCCAGATAAACTCTTCTTTAGCTATGTCTCTTCCACTTTGTGCTGAAGTTGATTTTTTGGATTCATATACAGCTTAATTTAATCTCTACTAAATTATGTCACCTATTTTCCTTCCCTAAACCTCACAGAGGACTTGGTTTGTGAATGTTGTCTCCTCATGCTGTTACTTGTGTAGTTTTTGTGTCAGCACTGCTAAGTCAGTAAACTCCATTAGGAGTGGGGCTACATAATATAATACTGGTTTGAATATATTCTATACCTGTAACATAATTCCTTAAAAGGGAGATAGACAGATAGATAGACACACACACACACACACACACACACACACACACACACACACAAATAGATAAATTGGGTAAGCTTTATACTTCAAGGATCCAGAGGTCCACTGTAGAAGGCATTCCCATAACTGTTCACTTTGGAGACAAAGATCCTAAGTTCTCTTTCCATTCTAATCAAATCCTGCTTATGCCCCTCAGTCTTTGCATGACCCACAGAAGGGATTCTTAACTTTTTTTTTTGTCATGGATCCCTTTGGCAATCTGGTGAAGTCTATGATCTCAGAATAATATTTTTTAAATGCATAAAATACAGAGGATTACAAAAGGAAACCAATTATACAGAAATAGCTATGAAAATATTTCAAAGTAGTGATAAGTATAAATCACATTCTGAGACATCTGTAACAACTGTAATGTGATATGAAAATATCTGTGATTTCTAGACATAACAAAGTCACAGATACACCTAGTACTACTATGGTTTATTGTCTATATTCACAATGGAAAGAAATGTTAAACTTCTCCCTAAACTTGCTCTTCTAACTCCACTTTTGTTTCTGTTATTTCCATTCAATCTGTCTTTCATGACTGTTAATGTTCACAACTGTGGACTTTGATTCTACCCTTTACTTTCAATCAGCTGTCAATTCCCACTGGTTCTATTTTGAGAGTTATCTCTTACATCTGTCCCCCTCTTCTCTGTTCCCACTGTTTCCACCTTGGTACAGACCCTGCTAAGCTAACTGCAAGAGCTTCTTAGCAGTTCTTCCTGCCTCTACTCTCTTATTTTCAACTTCTCCTCTAAAATACTGCATGAGTAACCTTTCTTATATATAGATATGGCCTTGTTACTCTTCTATCCAAAATTGTGCCATGTCTATTTCCTCTGAGGAAACTCCTTTGCCTGACATCCACAACCTTTCACAATCTCATACCACCCTACCTTCCCAGTCTTCTCTTCTTGCCTCCATATATCCTACTCTAGCAAAACTGAACTAGTTTTTGCTATCCTTCCCCTCCCACTGAACATATCCTGTGCCCTTCTGCTTGCATGACTTTGTTTGCACCAATAATTAAATCGGAATGTCCTTCTTTCCTTCCTCTTCCTTCACTGTTGTACTCCTTCCTATCTTTTAAAATCCAATTCAATCAAATACCATATTGTAGGTAGTTTTCTCAGAGTCACTACTTATCAGTAACAACCTTTCCCTGTCTTGGTCTAATATATAATACCTTCCTTGAACTTCCCTAATGTACTTACATAATACAGTGAACTGCAATTACTTGTATTAGTACCTTACCCACATCTAGATTATAAACTCTATGAGGACCTCACGGTTTTTTCCCAAAGTTTCTCTCCTCCAATTCTTTGACTAGCTGAATGAAAGCCAATAATCATTAAATGTAATTATGGTTTCAGGTGACATAAATAAAACTCAAATCCATGTAATTATGAACCACGGTGTTCTACCATATTTAAATGCAAGGACCCTGTAAATAAGGTTGGAAAAATTCTATGTTATGTACTCTATGGAAGATTAGTTAAATATTCAGATTTCTGAAAACATTAGCTTACTTGAGAGGCAAGATGATTTAGTGACAAGCACACTGGAAGCAGAAGACTTGTAGTTTGGACTAAATCCTACCCTACCATGTTGTGTGAAATTAAGCATGTTATAACTTTTGTGTCCCTATTTCTCCCCTGTGGAAAACCTGGGACTATCTATCACACAAAATGCTGTCCCCCTTTGTATTTCCCAAACTTATAAGAAATTAGTTGGCTGTAAGCACTTTTGGTTAAGGTACAATTTACAGTCATAAACCTAAGGAAAGGGGCAGTAAGTCTCAAATCAATTCACCCAATGATGTTTTATGTAAATGGTGGTTGTCAAAATAATATGTTCTTGGCACAGTAAAGCCCACAAAGAATGTGGTTTCAAATCTCTACTAACCTAACATTTATTTCACAAAATGGTAAAATTTAGGCTTTGGTAAGACCTTACAAGTTAACTAGTTCAACTCCCTTTTCATTCTGTATAGGATTTTTTTTTTTGTTGTGTTTCTAGCATGCAGCAATTATCAGGTCTTGTTTTCTTAACTATACTGCTATTGGTTTTATTGGAACATTTAAACCATTCACATTTAAGGTTATGATTGTCAGGATTGTATTTTCATCTACTTTTTGTACTGATTTTAATCTAATACTTTCTCCCTGCGATTAGTTTTTGTTATATACTGTGATGGTAGCCTATTCTCAAAGATATCTCCCTGTTCCCATTTACCAGTCGTATTGCAAATTTTTTGAACTTAAATTGCTAACATCTTTCTATTTCCCTGTGTCTCTTTTGAGCCTTCTCTTCTTCCACTCAGTTAAACTTGTGGTTAGAAACTTTCCCTTCTGCCTCTCCAACTTATTTTGTAAAAAGTAACATTTTTTTCTGAACCTTTTCTAGTAAGTTTTCCTTTACTTTGTCCTCATTTTTTCTCTTCTAGTTTATCACACACACACACACACACACACACACACACACACACACACACACACACACACACACACACACTTACTTATTCCTTCTTTTTTTTGGCTCTCTGTGCAAAGCTTCTGAATTAAACTTCCTCTTCCAATCCATTTCTGTCATTGCATTTGCAGATATCACCCTATTCCTAATTTAGGGTGTGACTCACATTTTTTATAAATACAGATTCATGAAGGAAATCACATCAAATGAAGGAGCGTCATCTAGTGCAAGTTATCTCACATCCCAAGCCCTGAAGCCAAGTCCTACCCTTTACTCTTGGCTTGATCCCTTTTCACTAAGGTCAACTTAAGTCATCTTTAGTTCTAGATCTATCCTACTATTCAAACATTCCTTCTCCTGGGAATTCTTCTAGAGAGAAATCAGTTTCCTAGTGTACAGATTCCCTCAGAAGAATCTTACGATGAGATCTGTCTTTTTACCAGTCACACTGGTACAGTGAACAAGAACACTGGACCTAGAATTAGGAAGACCTGAGTTTAAATCTGGCCTCAGATACTAGCTCTGTGACTCTGGGCAAATTACTTAAACTGTCTGCCTCAGTTTCCTCAACTGTAAAATGAATACAATAATAGTACCTCCCTCCAAGGGTTCTTATGAGGACTGAATGAGATATTTATTCAGCACAGTGCCTGTAGGCACTTCATAAATGCATGCTTCCTTCCTTCTTTCCTCCTTCCTGCCATCCACAGGAATGCTTTCTAGTGCCACCTTTTTCTTTTACCTTTTGGCGCAAGACCGTCTTCTATGCCACACTATAATGGTGTTCCATCATGTTTAAATACAAGACCTTTGTATATGAAGTTCTCCTCCCCCTTCTTCTTTTCCAGTGCCGTCTCTTCCTTGTTCTTGAAACTTTTCACTGTTAATTCCAGCACAGAGGGCAATGATTCATTTGTAGGTGTTCAACAGATGAGTCTTTGGAGTATTAATTCACCTCTTCCTTCTTCCTCTCTTCTGATTTCTTTATTTCTAGGCCCTTGTGTCCTTTCTCTTTCCAGAGAATCCCTGTTTGTTTTATCTTGACATTCAATTTATTTTTTTCCCCTTTAACCAACAGCTTTTAAGCAAAAGACAAAAGATCTTATTACTTAAGTCTTTTCCAGATCACTGTGTTTATTTATCTTTCTGGTGTCTCCAGTGTTTGGGTATTTGCAAGTCAAATATCCTGCTGACATTTTCTTTCCTTCCCAGGACCTAAAAATGATAAGGCTCAATTTTATGGAACAATTATTTTGGATTGTAGGTTGAGCTCCTTTATTTTTTATAGTGTAGTGTTCCATTCACTTCTCCAAAGTCTCATGACTGAGGAGTAATCCTTGGTTATTTGAACATGGTGTTCCTTTACATCTAAAGGTCTTTCTACTGGAAAGGCTTTTGCAATTTATTATTGTTGAAATTTACTTGTTCATAGAGTTTTTGCCTCAGTCTTTATGCATTCTTCCTTCTGTGGCTTTCTTTTTTTTTTTAATGAACCTCTCTGTTGGGCTTTCACTTAGATTTCTCCCGTGGCCTTTTGGTCTTTTTCAGTCTCTTATATTCCCAATCACTTGTCTCTGGTTTCCCTCCAAACTCTTCAGTCCCTCCCCCTTCTTCTGCTGCAGAGTTTCCCAAGACTGAGAGTTCTCAGTCTCTATGCCCTGGAAGTACAGGGGGCCCAGTCTCAGGACAAACTCCAGAGACAAAGGTTTGGTCCCTGCTAACCTGTAGCTCTATATTATCCAAGTCTTTCATCCACCCTTACCTAATTGCTTTAGAAGGAGATCATGCTAAGTCATTGGCATGGGAGACCGAACAAACATTTCTCCAACAACCAGACCCTGAAGCACTATTTGCGTTGTTTGCACCCAGCATGTTGAGTAGATTGAGCGGATGCTGAGCTCTGACTTTTTGTTCTCTGATACTATTTGTATACAACATTTGTCTTATATTATGATTTAAGCTACATATTCAATATCTAGTACATAATTCTCCCTCTCCCCCACCTTTTTTTTTTTTTAAGGCTCTGGGTTTGGAAAAGTTTACAGAAAATAAATATTTCAACACATTGCCAGTGATATTCCCACAACTCCTGGATATACAAGTCCTCTCCACTGTACAGCATACTTTTAAAGTGACAATCCACTGTTGGGAGAGAGGTTACGCTGGGGGATGGGGCAGTCACTCCTGTCACTCCTTCAGCAGCCAGCTCTGTCACTGTCCTTGCTCCCTTCTTTTCCCTGCTCCTCTGAATCCAGGAAGCACATCCCACATGAACCTCAGACTGTAAGGCCTTAAACACCTGTACTGCCTTATTGCAAGACAAAGAATACAGGTATAGTAAATGAGAAAGCAAGTGACATCAGGGCCTGAATAGAACTGACACAAAATTTAGGCCAAAAATCTCATCACCCTCCCGTGCTTACCTCTACCCCAACAAAGAATGGTGTATGCCTGAGGATAGAAGAGCAAAATGCAAATAATTTAAACTTACTAAAATAACATTAGTAACTAAGTAAATTATTAATAGCTGAGGTAAAGAATGTTATCAATAGCCATAAATTAATGAAGAAGATGTTGATATTTTCTGAACACTTAGGGCAAATGAGATGTAGAGAATCAAGGAAAAAAACTCAGAACTAGAAAGGGACCCCAAAGTTCATAAGATCCAAGACTATCATTTATTAGAATATAAATGGTAGTTTGAGCCTAAGAACACTGGGAAAGTACACACTACAATACTTATAAACCAATGATGGTTTAAATGAAGGGTTCTTAACCTTTTCTGTGTTATGGACCCTTTGGCAGTCTAGTGAACATAAGAACTCCTTCTCAAAATAATGTTTTTAAATGTATAAAACAAAATTCACACCATTATAGGCATAATTATGGGATTATTAAAAAACATTAAAATACAGTTACAAAATATATTTTTAAAAAACAAGTTCATAGACCCTAGGTTCAGAACCCTTGGCTTAAATAGAAAAACAGTAAATAGGATAAAAAGATTTGTGGTCAGAAACTCCCCTAAAACCCTACTGTGACACACTTCATAATGATAATGGTTTCTCAAAGACTGACAATGCGCATAAACTCTGGCAAGCTTTATCAAGCTAAAAAACGTTTTAAGCAGTCTCAATGACAGATTGATTGTTTTCTGAAGACTAATTTAACTAAGTTAGGAGAGGGTTCTTTATCAACTTGTCAAACATAGGATTGATTTTTTAGTTGTAACTCTTGAAGATCAAGTTACAGAGGGGTTGTGATCTTTGTTGGTAAAGGAAATATCCACACATCACTGAAATTATAGACCTCTGAAATATGGAAGTTGCTAGAATTAGAAAAAAGGATGTTTAGGAAAAATTGTCCTATGTATTCTAGACTGGATAACTAGGACAGAAAAAGGAACCAAGGTATACATAGTGACACATGCATATAATACCTACATAGACACCTATGATATAGATGTATGCTATTACGTATGAAAAAAATGCAGTCAGGAAGAACCCTTTCAAAAGATAAACAAAGCAACAGTTATAGTCACTGGTTGTCTATGTAAAATGAGGAGATTCTCTTGGCCTTATGACCCCAGATACAAAATTCTAGATTTTGAGAATGACAAACATTATAAAAACAGAACTCTGGTTCAGTTTTTTCTTTCATGACAAGTGTTATTCCTCCAAGGATATAAAAATGACTACAGGGTCTAAAGAACAGAATAGAACTATATGTAAAGGTGATGTTCTATTGAAATATTCAGCTAGACAGGCTAAGTGGATTCCCAAAGTACCTGCACACACAAGGATGGAAATAAAGACACTAGATAACATGATCTAAATCTAATCAACTTAAGGCATTAACAGGACTTATTAGTGCTCAAAATCCAAAGCAATTTACTCCTTTAAAGCAGATTGAGTATGGCTCTGATCCCTATTAAGTCCCACTGATGCATGGCTTTGGGAAGAAAAAAATTACTCTTTTATTAGTTCACTATCTATGTCCAGCATAGCTGTTTTTAGCTTGAACCTTTATCATAAGCCAGAAAGTCAATGATTCAAGGGACAAAAGGACTCAACAGATTAAAGTTACTAACTAGTGGACACACTGGAGGGAGGGTCAAAGGTGTCACATACAAAGCACCTTTGCCTCCCAATTGCCTGCCTCATCAGTGTTGTTGCTGCTGACACTGACAGTGTGAGAATCCTGAGTGAGTAGGGGTAGAAGGAGGAGGAAAGCGAGTCAGGAAATGCATGGATAAATGCAGGTAACCCTGACATGGGAGAAAATGGGAACACAGGGAATGAAACAGGGAGCAAGCCAGGAGGACCATCATCTCACCAGGTGGGAACCGCCGTAAAGAGCGTCTCACATCTAGAAGTACTTGCTGGTAGTCCTTGCTATCTTCCCGTAGAGATTTCTCTGAGAGAAGAAGAAGAACAGCAATATTTCATAACATTATTTTCTCCTCTTCTTGGTCCAACTCAAATTCCACCCCATTCCATGGAGACTTCCCAAAGCCCTCTGCCTGGCAACCTTTCCCCTAAGATTTCACAGACCTCTTTGTTGCAAATCTCTCTAATATACTTACTATATAATACTTATTTAGAATAACTACCTGTCCTTGGCATTGTATCCCCTTAGACTGTAAACTCCTTGGGGGTGGAACTATGCTATATCTAACCTATGTACCACCCTAGTCTGGGCACGATGCTCTATACACACTAGGTGCTTGTTATAATGGTATTGTAAAGAATCCTAGAGTTGGAAGTATTCTCATAAATCTTCTATTCCAACCCCTACCTGAGGAGTCATTCCACACTACAGCAACCCTGACAAGTGATCCTGTAGCTTCTGCTTGAATTACTGTAATAACAGGGTACTCACTACTACATGAGGCAGCTGATTCTCACTGTGAACATTTCTTCAATAATGAAAAAATTTCTTCCCAAAACCAAATACAGTCAGGTATAAAACAATCTAGAATAGAACCAAAGGCTTATCTGTAGGAACTGAAATTTATTGACTTTCTTTTCAAAATAGGACATAACTCAGGTCATATCTTTGGCAGAATTCCTTATTTTTGTAGCTCAACACATCTCTACCATTCAAGCCTAGTTCTACTAATTTCCATCAAATTAAAGTTATCAGTAAAGGAAGAAAAAAGTACATAGGGTTAATCTCACCTGTCCACTACTCCTTGGGTTTTAAAGAATTATTATTATCTTTTTTTTTTTTAAAAGGCCCATACAAGTCATTCCTCAATTGATAAATGGTCAAAGGATATAAACAGGCAGTTTTCAGAGGAAGAAATTAAAGCTATCTATAGTCATATGAAAAAATGCTCTAAATCACTACTGATTAGATAAATGCAAATCAAAACAACTCTGAGATACCACATCACTCCTATTAGATTGGCTAACATGACAAAACAGGAAGATGATAAATGCTGGAGAAGATGTGGGAGAGCTGGAACAATAATTCATTGTTGGTGGAGCTGTGAACTGATCCAACCACTCTGGAGAGCAATTTGGAATATTGCCCAAAGGGCTACAAACATACCCTTAGACCCAGCAATACTGCTTCTAGGACTGTATCTCCAAGAGATCATAAAAATGGGAAAGGGTCCCACATGTACAAAAATATTTATAGCCTCTCTCTTTGTGGTGGCCAAAATCAAGGGGATGCCCATCAATTGGGGAATGGCTGAATAAATTGTGGTATACGAACATAATGGAATACTTTTGTGCTATAAGAAATGACGAACAGGAAGACTTCAGAGAGGCCTGGAAAGACTTATATGAACTGATGCTGAGTGAAAGGAGCAGAACCAGGAGAATTTTGTACACAGCAACAACCACAGTAGGTGAGGAACTTTTCTGGTAGACTTAGTAACTTCGTTGCAATGCAAGAACTTAAAAAATTCCCAATGGACTCAAGGCAAAATGCCTTCCACATCCAGAGAAAGAACTATGGAATTTGATAGCAGAATGAAGCAGACCATTTTCTTTTGTATCATATTTTGTTTTGTTTTGCGATTTCTCTCATTTATTCTAATTCCTCTATGCAACATGAATAAGGTGAAAATGTATTTAATAGGAATGTATGTGTAGAACCCATATAAAATTGTATGCCGTCTCAGGGAGGGAGCGGGGAGGGACAGGGGAAGCAGGAGTACGGAGAGAAAAAAAAAATCTAAGATATATGAAAGTGATTGTAGAACACTGAAGACAAATAAAATAATTTAATTTTAAAAAATAAATTAATTAAAATAAATAAATGACCTAGAAAGTATTTTGAACATAACAGAAATAGGTATCACGTAAATTTTTTTTAAAAGTCCTTTGTTCCTACCCCATCACTAAGATAATAGACAATCAAGGCATTGCAGAATGAAGAATATCCTGATGTATGTAACTAATAAATATTCTGATGTATCCTAATAAACTCAAAGCAATATAAGAACAGTCCTCTAACTAGCTACAATGAGTGTGCATTTCCAAATAAAACCTAACTTAGGAGCTCTTTGAATCCACAGGGAGAAAAGCCCTGCTTTCAGTTGCAATTAGTGCCTCCACACATATACATGAACTTCTCTTACAATTCAGGATAGGAATTTTGAATCTAAGTGGTTAGGAAATATCTCCACTAAAGACAAACAATGAGAACTCAGGGTAGGAGATTCCAAGGTTTACAGATTGTAAAGAAGCTAATGCCTAGAGTTTAATGCCCTGAAAACCATCTGTCCTTCCTACTGTGTCACATGAGCTGATCATCTTTGTGAAAGGAAGTATGAGGTAGGGAAAGACATGATAAATCAGTGGAACTGGATTACTCAGCTCTAGGTCATTTTTGAAAGAAGGAAGTTGGATAAGATGATTTTTAAAGCATCCCTCTAGCTTTAAATTCACAGTAATGGGGTGAGGAACATGTAGTTTTCTTCTTATTTTGCAATCTGTTTTTGTATCACACACGTGTTCTACGTAACTGGCACACAACAGTTTATAAGATCTGAGCAGGAACATTTTAGCTAGAAGAAATGGGGGACAACTGTGCCATTTTTCACCACTGGAACTACCTGGGGTCAAAAAAAGTACCTTGAATACACATGGATGCTTTTTAAATGAACTGTTGTTGAACTGAAGAGAGCAAGAAAGGAAAGAAGGAAAAGAGGGAGACATGATATAAAGGAGATTCATACTTAAGGTAGAAGATGGACTAAATAACCTATCAACTCCCTTCCATAATAGCATTTCTTATATTTTCTACCAATACTTAGAATTAGCAAAGTCAATCAATATGAATTTAGTATGTACCAGAAACTGTGAACACAAAGACAAAAGTAAGACAGTCCCTCCTGGTCAAGGAGCATATATTCTACTAGGGGATATACAATCTTGTAATGTTCTCTAATTCTTCATGTGTAAAAACTTTTTCTCCTTCTTGGACTAGTTTAGTCCTTGGGTAGGTGAGAGAGAAGGAGTTTTGCCATCAGGTTGCTCTTAATCAAAAAGGCCAAGTTGCAGAACTGGTGGGCGGGAAGTCAGTCCACCTGGATGGAAACCAAACTCAGGTCAAGTTGGGAGGAAAGCTGGAAACTAAGACATATGACTACAAGAAAACTGCGATGATGCAGTCCAGTGTAGAGGAACCCACACTGGACTACTAATGTAGCCTAAGGAGCCACTGAGGATTTCTGAATGCATATGAGGGAAATGGTCAGGTCTATGTTTTAGGAATATCTATCTGGCAGTTGTGCAGTAAATAGATCAGAGGTGGGGAAAAAATCATAGTCAAGAAGATTAAATTAGGAAGCTACTGCAGGAGTCCAGGTGAAAGATGATAGCTTGATGAATGCCTGGCAGCTAGGTGGTGAAATGCGTTTGAATGACAAACAAAGGATTTTGTATTTGATCCTTGAGGCAATAGGAAATCACTGGAGTTTACTGAGTAAGATGACATGGTCGGACCTGTGCTTTAAGAAAATCACTTTGGGGCTGAATGGAGGATGGATTGGAGTGGGGAGAGACTTGAGGCAGGCAGACCCATCCATTAGCAGACTAATGCGACAGTTCAAGTATGAGGTGATGAGGGCCTGCACCAGGGTGGTAGCAGTGTCAAAGGAGAAAAGGGAGTGTATTCAAGAAGTGATGCAAAGGTGAAATCAACAGATCTTGGTAACAGATTGGATGTAGGGAGGAGGGGAGGAGAGAGTGAAAAGACAAGGATTATTCTTAGGTTTCAAGGGACTTGGAGATAGTATTCCCCTCTAAAATAATAAAGAAGTGGGAAGAGCAGGAAGGTTCAAGGGGAAAGATAAAGAGTTGAGGTCTGTTAGAAATTTAGCTTAAAATGTCTGGAAGGTACTTGGAGAGGTGCAAGATTGGAGGTCAGCAGAAAGGTTGGGGGCAGTATAGGTAGATTTGAGAACTGTCAGTCTAGAGACAGTAATTAAATTTAATGAATGGGAGCTGATGAGATCACCAAGTGAGATAGTACAAAGGGAGAAGAGAAGGGAGCCTAGGAAAGAATCCTGAGGGACAGCTGCAGTTTAGAGGGTGCAATCTAGGGGACAGAGTAGGAACAGTCAGACAGGTAGGAGAAAAAGAAGAGACTAGTGTCCTGCAAACCTAGAGAGGAGAAGAATGTTCAAGGAGGAAAGAATAATCAACAGTGTTAAAGGCTGCAGAGAGGTCAAGGAGAATAAGGATTGAGAAAAGGCCACTGAATTCAGCAATTAAGAAATCACTAGTAACTTTGGAGAGAAAAATGTGGGTGGAATGATAAAGTTGGAAGCTAAATTTGAAGAGCTTAGGAAAGTGAGAGGAGAGAAAATGGAAGATACCTATTATAGGCAGCCTTTTGGAGGAATTTTGCTACAAAGAGCCAAAGAGCTATAGATGAGAGTGGGGATGAAAGGGTTTTTTCAGGGCAAGTCACTTTACCTCGACTTCAATTGCCTCAACTCTAAAAGGGGGAAAGGCATAAGCACTTATATAGTGTCTACTATGTGCCAAGTAATGTGAAAAGCACTTTACAAATATTATCTTATTTGAGATCACCCACCTCCCAGTGCTATTATAAGGATAGAGACAGTAATTGTGAAGTGCTCTGAAAACCTTAAAGTGCTACATAAGTACTAATTGTTATCATTATTTAAGAAAGATAATAATAGGCTACATTAAGAAAAGCAGTGTTCAAAATGAGGAAGATCCTGAGGATCTTGCTGTCTTCTAAAAAACCACTTCTAGAGTTCAGTGTTTAGCTCTAGGACTTAAATATTTAAGGTTATTGACAAGATAGTAAGGAAATTAAATTTTATCCTCAAGAGAATTCTGAAGGGGGAAGAAGGCTCTATGATGTTGTCTTCAAATATCTGAAGGGTTGTCATTTAGGAAAGGGATTGAATGGTCCTGCCTGGATCCAGATACCATAACTAGGCTGGAAGTTACAAGGAAATAAATTTTTGCAAAATACAAAGAAAAATCTTCCTAATAATTAGATCTGTCCAAAAACTGAATGAGCTGCCCAGGAGGTAATGATATTGATAAGATCATCATCATGACAGTACTGAACTCCTCATCGCTGGTAGTGTTCAGAGACTGGATGATCGCTGGTGCAGGATGTTACAGAAAGAATTCTTTCTACTGGGACAGATTGATTAGATGTCCTCTGAGGTCCCTTATAACTATGAGATTCCATGAAGATGAAATAAAAACAGATGTTTACAAAGTAACTTTGATAAGTAGTAGCAACTGCATCAGTAATTCTGCAGCTCTTCCTTCCACAGACACCCCCCAAACAAATTCATCCTAAGACAGTCATATTTACTTCCAGGCATCAGCAACAGAGACAAAACCTTTAAGGCTATCCTTCCTTTCCCTATTTCCTGGCTATTACTTTCCCATAATAAATTTGTTTTTCCTATACCTGGTGGAGGAGGAAGGTCATTTATGTTGACATTGAGAAGTTTTGGCCATACTTCACGGCGGATATCATCTGTCAGGAGCCCACCTTCACTAATTGCCATGCGTCGAAGCGCAGCCACATCTGTTGGATCACTGATCAGGGCTTGGTGAATCTCTGCAGCTTTCCTTTTCTTCTTGGCATTATAGTCTACAGAAAGAAAAGAAAGAAGTATTTCTGAACTACGCCAAGGCAAAGCTGGGACGAGAGCAGTAAAAATAGGTGGCCATCTAAAGTACAGAATGGAGGGGAGGGTGTGTGTGTGTGCGTGCACGTGCACGCAGTGCACACATAATGAGGGACCCAATATTATTTTTTTAACGTATGTTTTTAAGATCAGAAAATGCCACTCTCCATGTTATGTGCATATATATACACAATATACAGATGTGTGTGCATATGTATTTGTATATATGCATCCATATACATTCATACTACTATATATTTTTTCTGATAAGTGAATGTGTTACAGTAAGAGTTCAAAGTCTCTTTTAGACGGGATATACAAGGGGTTGAAATTTTCAGAAAGGGTACACACTTTCAAAACTGCATAAGGGAATGCAAAAGTTATGACAAAACCTGACCCAGGTTCTATTATCATAAGATCTCTGGTTTAACTGTGTTATTTGGTTTGAAATTACATTGATGTAGGACTCCCAGGGTGGAAACTCTACTGAGCAACTAAACTGGCAACTAACCCCCTTCTAACTTATAATCTTAAAGAGACTTGGGCACTGAGAGGTTAGGTAATTTGCCCATGATTACAAAACTAGTATATGTCAGATGGGACATAAACACTGAACAATACCAAACTACAAAACAAGAGATGTCACAAGGCAGTACAATTTGAATCTGGAAGGTATTTCAGGTCATCTAGTACAATGTCCTCATTTTATATTTGCATTTATAATGTCTTACATTTTAGAGTCCTGATAAGAGGCTTCTAGGTGAAGAGACAATAAGTATTGTATATTTAAAGGAGGAAAAACCCTTACTATGGACTAGACCGATCTGGGAAGGCTCCATAGAAGATGTGGGAACTCAGGAATAAGGAGAAGGCTTTTACATATTAAGTGGGGAGGAGAAAAGAGGATGTTTTAGATGGGGGAAGAACATGAACATAAGTAGTATGATATAATGGAAAGAATGTTGACTCCAAGTCAGAGGACCTGGGTTTGAATCCTGTCTCTGATACTACTCATGTGACTGTAAGAAAGTCATTAATTCTCCCTGAGCCTCAGGTTCCTCATGTGTAAAATAAGGGGTGTTAGAACAGATAGCTTCTAATATTACTTCTAGCTCTAGATCCATGATCCTATTGAAACAGGCAAAAATGAATGAGCAGCCTGGTTTGATTGTGCAGTATTTAACAAATCAACGAATATTTGAAGAGACTCTGCTATGACAGGGTAACATGAAAATAAGACTTGAACTTGCAACTAGAGAAAGTTTCTATGCTATATAACTTCCACTCTGTACTAAAACAACAGTTCAGTTGTAATGAATGTAAAGAAGTTGCTATATTATGAGTCTGAATAAAAGCATGAGAGCTGCCTACTTACTTTGTGCCAGAGTTTTGGCAGATGATAAATAAAGGTACACACTGGTTTGGTATCAGGTCATGATGGCAAAAGTAGAGGCAAAAAGATGACCTAGACAGATGACTCCTTTTCCACTTCGTCCTACTTTTCATGATAACCTAACAGCCTTGAAAGCAGTGCCCTACTTCCTTCTGTTGGCACAGCACCTGACTAGTCAGATGTTTGATTAAGAAGTGATTCCTGTTTGTAGTTCATATGTCTATTAGGTTTTTTCCTAGGCTGGCTGGCTTGTAGAGCATGTACTAAAGAGGCCTAAGTCAAACAAAGAGTATGTTCTACATATTAATAAAGCCTTAGAATAATAACTGGCCATTTATATGACACTTTTCACACAATATCTTATTTAATTTAATTTAAATATCTTATTTAATATGATACACAGCAAGGATAAAATTAACTTCACTAACACAATCTATGACATATTCTCTTTACTCAAAGAGAATGCTCTTCATTTTCCATGAATCAGAAAAGGTACCAACACTGACTGTAATAACAGTTACGAACTGGTCATACTGAATACTGTTTGAAAAACATGAGACATTAGCTGAACATCTTTTCTGTTAAGCTTTTTCTAAAGACAGGAAAGGAAATTTGCCCTCAATTACTTCTAACATATTTCCCTTCATCTTATTAGTGTGACACAGCAGTACTGTATTAGATGGGAGAGGGGGTGGAAAGAGCTGTTGCTACATATCTGGGGGAAAAGAACACTGCTTGTAATCATGTGAATTTCCACAAATTTGGGCAACTATTCTGACAGAATATTAACCATTTCAAACCTCTCTATAATTCTAAGGAGAAAAATAGCTCCCAACTTGGATTCTTTTTAGATCCTGTTTTGTCCCATCCTCTTAGAATGCTGCTATTCAACTCAACAAACATTTATCAAGCACCTACTGTGCATCTCATTGTATCATGGAGATGATACTGGGTTCTCAAAGGCCAAAACAGTAAAGCACAAGTCCTGGCAAGTTTTTACCAGACTGAAAAAGCTTTCAATGTGGACCCAGCAATGCATTGTTTTAGCTCTGAAGACTAAACAGAGCTAAACTTGGAGAGGCTCAATCAATCAACAAGCAGTAGTGTGTGAGGCTGAGGAAGGAAGCAAGAAGAGTGCAAGGTTGATGGCCAGGGCACAGACCCAAAGGTGAGAGATGCAGAAACCAGAGAGAAGGCCAGTTGGACTGGATCTTCAAGTGCTGACAGGGAATATGTATAATGAGGCTAAGACGGTAGGCTGGGGCCAGGTCGTGAAAGGCTTTAAAAGCTAATGACATGTTTACATTTTATCCTAGAGGAAATAGTGCCACTGAAGTTTATTCAATAGGGAAGTAATATGGTCAGAACTGTGCTTAAGGGAAATTCATAGCAGCTGTGTGTAAATGGAATCCAATTCTAGGGAAGGAAGGACAACAAACACAAAGGCATGGAGGTAGGCAGAATGAGATCAGAAAATAACAGTAGCTAGTAAGTATATAGCCCCTTACGGGTTACAAAGTATTTTACATGTTACCATGTTTGATACTTACAACAACCTATAAAGTAGTACAGTGCTATTGTTATTCTAATTTTATAAAAGAGGAAACAGAAATGATTTGTCTAGGCTCAGCCAGATAATAAATGTTTGAGGCAGGATTCACATTGACGTTTTTCTGATTTCTTAGCATTCTACTGAACTTTCTAAGAAAACAGTGAGCAGTGAAGCTTGATGGAAGTGGATACGTGAAGGACAGTGTTGTGAAACAAAACAGGAAAAAAAGTTGAAGCCAGGCTGTTAAGGCCTAAAATGCCAGACTATTTTACTCAGTAGGTAACAGGGAGCCACAGAAGGTTGAATAGGAGATTAAATTGCTATTTCTTCTCTTTTTCTTTTTCTTTTGCTATTTTCCCCTTCAATTAAAATGCAATAGTCTTAATTTAGATGGATTTTTCCTCTTCCTAGGAAGAAACCTGGTCTAGCAGAAAAATGATTTTTCACTGCTGGTAATATGCAAACTCAAACCTAAAATAAATGTTCTAGCATCTTCTATCTTACAAATTTCAAATTACCAGGTACTCTCCAGAGAGGAGTTAAATAGCTTATGTTGTTTGTAGCTTCCAGCTTTGGTCCCAATTCTATCTCCCTTACAGAAGAGAGTCTACTGTGTCAAGGGAGTAAACCTTACAGGGTGAATGGGGAAGATGTCACTTTGTGGGACCACTCCTCTCTTCCCTTGTAAATATCTTACTGCTCATGACTCACGTACTATGATCCTGCCTTAAAAAGAAAGGGGAACAAAACACTTTCAGGAACAGAAATGTTCAAAAAGAATGTATACTTCTAAGAAAATATAAAAATGGCAAGTGATTATGCAGAATTAGGAGAAAAAGGGTTTTAATTATAATGCAATTATAATTATATATATAATTCAAGATGGAAATGAGAAGATGAATATTCTTTAGATGCACAGGAGAAAATGAAATGCATTGGTTTCGAACAATTAAATATTAAAATAAATTCTGCAGGTAGACTTTAAGTTGTAAAAGATTTTGAACTTCAGAATTTTATAAAAACTTAGGTTTAGGGTAAAAGCCTACAATTCTCCTGGAGATAGTAAACATGTAATTTCAGGCTCCCAGGCTGTGGTTTTTGGTGGTTTTTTTGGTCCCAATGATTATAGAAATGTGTAATCAAAAGCTACAGACTACCACAGTCTATGGTGCCGGTTATTAGCATAAAAAAATAATGGATTAGAAGGGTGACTGAATTAACAAAAGATACCACAACAAAACGTAAAAGTTCCTCTGGTTATGAACAAATCTCTTGGTAATTCTCAGGAAAAGGGAATTCTATACATATTATGCTTGTCCATTCTATTAAAATGATTATTCATACTGTGCCAATATCACAGTGGTTCTTAAAATTCCCGGGATGAGAGCGCCTGCTTTCCAATCACCGCATTGAGCCACTCCCAACTTTGGATAAAAAACAATATAGTGTTCTATCTCCACCAAACAACAGGTGTTTCTAGAATCACCTGGCTGACACAGCAGAATGTATTGGGAAAGAAAACAATGACTAACAATGCTTACTCAGTTACCCTTTCCTCTGGCAGAGATCAAGAAGTTTTTCTGTCACTAAATAATCAGCGACCTAAAATCATCTTTGTTTTTTGCCCTTAAAGTCTATTGCTAGACACAAATGTCCTAAGATTACCAAATGGATGGGTTCTTATGCAAGGGCACAAAATTCCATTGTGATTTTGGGGATTGTGCCTACATTATACTTTATAAAAAAATATGATATTCTTTACTCAGAATTAAACTCAAGACGCCATAGTCAACATTGCTCCTAACCAAAACAATGAAGTGTGGAAGAGTCAGGAAAAAATTCTCCTTTTCAAAATGATGTTCATTTTATAAACAAGTTTCAGGGAGAATAATAGACATCAGACTTATGGTAGGACCTCATTTCTCTATGAAAAGACAGTGGGAGAAGAAAAGAAGATTTGTAGATATCCTGGGTTGGGCTCTAATTTAATAAAACAAACATAATACCCTCCCCAAAAATAATGTAGCTCTTTTTGGGGGTACTAGTCATTTTCCACAAATTCAAACCTAAATTAGTAGACCCTCATTAAAACTACCTAAAACTACCTGAGGGGGGAGAAAAGGAACAAATTTGACTCTTTTCATCAATGAAGTATATTATTTTCAATGCTTTCTTTAATAGGCATTTTTTTTCATCTGGTTGTGGAAACAATCACAGAAAACATCTTGTTTACTTCTCCCCTCTCTTGCTTACAGTTGCTCAGGTCAGTCATTATTCCTAGAATGCTCTCTTCTCTTCCATGCTTATTAAACTTCTACTCACTTCTGAAAGCCCAATTCAAATACGACATCCACTTCCATGTTCATGAAGTCTGACATTCCCTTATATGTCGTAATTTCACCTTCCCCTATGCCCTGGTCACCACGATTTCCAATCCTTCCAACTTCAGTTCTTTCCGAGGCTACCACTCCTGCAATTGTTACATTCTCCTCCTTTACTTCTTTTCATTCCCTGGGTGAACCTATTCAACTCTATGCTGTTGTTTTCTCTAGAATCCCTTGGCCCCTTACTGTATCATTTATCTTATCATGCAAAGTCTCAACCTTGAATTACTTTCATTAAACACTTCGCCTTCACTCCGAGTCATGCTTCTGAAGGACAATGGAGAAAAACCACAAAACTGTGCTGACTGAGTTCACTGGAAATTTCTTAAACAATCTCAACTGAGCCTTCACTGTAGCAAGGAAGTTTTCCCTAATTCACTCATTTTCCTCACTCACCATAGCAGCCCTTCACACTTTTTCATCCCTCCTCAAACCTCTTACAACTCTTTCTGCTCTCACCTGAGAACCTCACTTTATAACTAAGGTCAACTGCCAGGAGCTCTCCTTTCCTTCTTCCCTTTTCCTTAAGTCACATTATCTAAATGCCTTCTGCCACTATGTTCTTCACCCTTGTCTCACGTGAAGAGCTAGCCCTTCTCTTTGCTAAGACTAACCCCTCTACATGCACAAGTGATCCCATTCCATCCTCTCTTATCCTCACTCTTTCACTTATCTTCAATCTCTCTCTGTCTATAGGCTACTTCCCTAACATCTATAAACATATTTATATTTCCTCCAACCTCAAAAAAAAAATCTCATTTGATCCATCCATTTCCCCCAGCCACTGTCCCATGCTTCCTTCTGTTTTGTGGCTTAATCACTTTGAGAAGGACATCTATAATTGAAGCCTCCACTTTTCCTCTCACTCTCTTAATTCTCCATAATCTGGTTTCTAATCGCATCATTCAGCTAAAACTGCTCTTTTTTATTATTATTATTTTATTTGTTCTCAGTGTTCTACAATTACTTCCATATAACATAGATTTTTTTACTCCTCCCTCCCCCTCCTTCCCCACTCCCTCCCCGAGTCGGCATACAAATTATATAGGTTCTACACATACATTCCTATGAATACATTTTCACCTTAGTCATGTTGCATAGAAGAATTAAAATGAATGGGAGAAATCATCAAACAAACCAAAACGTAATGCAAAAGAAAATGGTCTGCTGCATTCTGCAATCAAATTCCATAGTTCTTTCTCTGGATGTGGAAGGCAATTTGCCTCACTGGGAATTTTTTAAGTCCTTGCACTGCAATGAAGTTCTAAGTCTACCAGAAAAAATCCTCGCACGCTGTGGTTGTTGCTGTGTACAAAGTTCTCCTGATTCTGCTCCTTTCACTCAGCATCAGTTCATATAGGTCTTTCCAGGCCTCTCTGAAGTCTTCCTGTTCATCATTTCTTATAGCACAATAGTATTCCATTACATTCATATACCACAATTTATTCAGCCATTCCCCAACTGATGGGCATCCCCTTGATTTCCAGTTTTTGGCCACCACAAAGAGCTGCTATAAGTATTTTTGTACATATGGGACCCTTTCCCATTTTTATGATCTCTTTGGGATAAAACTGCTCTTTCTAAAGTTACCAAGTGCTCCCTAAATTAGCAAATCTAATAGCTTTTTTTGAATGTCACATCCTTGTAGACCTCTCTGTAGCCTTTGCCATACTCAATCACCCTTTTCTTCATACTCACTCCTCTCTAGATTTGTGACAATATTCTGGTTCTCCTCCTATCTGTTTGACCCTTTTTCCTCAGTCTCTTTTGCTGGATCTTTATGATGGTCAAACCTGCTAAAACGGGGTTTCCCCTTTAGCTCTATCCTCTTCTTTCCTCTCTTTACCCTCTATACTATTTCATTTGGTAAACTCATCTGCTCCCTTAGATTCAATTATCAACTCCATGCAGATGATTCTCTGGTCTATTTATGCAGCTCCAATCTCTCTCCTAATCTACCAGTTCCAACTGCCTATTGGACATCTGAAAATGGATGTCCTAAAGACATATTCTAATTTAACAAGTCCAAAACTTAACTCATCATCTTTCCTTCCCAAGTCCTCTCCTCTTTCTAACTTCCCTATTAATGTTGAGGTCACCATCAACCTCCCAGTCACCAAGACTCACAAACTAGGCATTATCCTTGACTCTTCACTCTCTCGCCACTACCTCCCATATCCAATATGTTGCCAAGTCCTATCAATTTTACATCTGGTACAATACTTTCCCTTCTTTCCTCTGATACTGCTACGACTCTCCTACAGGCCCTCATCAACTCATAAGGAGACTACTAGAAAAGTCTGCTGGATGGTCTCCTCAACTCAAGATTCTCTCCCCACTGTGGTCTACTCAGCTGTGAAACTGATCTTCCTAAATTTCTAAAGGGCAGGTGTAACTGTGACAAATCCCCACTTAATAAATGCCAGGGAGATCCTTCATCACCTCCAGGATCAAATATAAAATTCTTTGTTTAGCATTCAAAGTCCTTTATAACCTTTTCAGTTTCCATACACTTTACTTACCACCCTCCCTCCTCCCCAAGTGCTCTCTGATCCAGTGATATATGGGTCTTACTGATCCTAGAAGAAAAAATGTTTATCTCCTAATTGAGCATTTTCACTGGCTGGCTCTCATGTTTGGAATTCTTTCCCTCTTCCTCCTCTCTATTTCCTGGCTTCCCTCAAAACCCAGCTAAAATCCCAAATTCTATAGGAAGCCTTTCCCAATATCCCTTAATGCTAATGTCTGTGCTCTGTTGAGAATCTTCAATTTTTCTAATATATTTCATTTGTACATTTTTTTCATGCTGTTTCCCCCATTAGAACGTGAGTGCCCTGAGAGCAGGGGCTGTCTTTTGCCTTTCTTTGTATCCCCACTGCTTAGCACTGCACTGGCATATATTAAGCATGTGCTTAAGAAAGACTTGTTAACTTGAACTGACCTAGTACTTCCTCCTGAATAGACCCCTTAAAGGCACTGTGTTTTGCATCTTTCTAATGTCTTTATACAATAAAGTATATTAGTTATGTTTGTGGTTTATCCTCCTCTCAGACAGTAGGCTCCATGAAGGCTATATCTTATCTTAACTTTTTATCTCCCCTAGCACCTACCTAGTATCCTATTCACAGCATTTCCATTAACTCTCAGAAGTGAGTCCATCCTTGACAAAAATCTTTCATCCCTAAATTCTTCTCATTTATTCAAAGTGGCATAATAAAAGGAGGCAGAGTTGAGCATAGTATACTGTGTATAGGGCACACATCTGGCATCTTGGAGACCAAGATTGCAAAAGAAAAGAAAGCACAAGCAATGATACAATTTGGGAGAGATCCAATTGTATCACAACAATGGAAGTCATAAGACAAGGCAAAAAGTTATGATGCAAAAGGGCCTAGAAAATCAGTTCACATTGTAAGAATTACTTCTGAACTATCACAGTTAATGTCAAAAAAAGAAATAGGGAAAGAGAACAGACAATGATTAGGGCAATAAAGTATAGTTACTATGCAGGGAGCACAGCAACATGTACGCAAGTCAGTTATGTCATCTCCCTTGGACAAAAGACTGTCATTATTGGGGACCCAAGAAGAACATATCTCAGGGGCCTGAGAAAGCAGATGAACTAAATTACTATGTCTTCCTATTACGATTAATTCTCATGGAATTATATACAGTGGTTAAAATAAAATAAACAGGAATTTGTGGGTTGGCCTGGTAGTCTTTGATATGAAGAAGAGGATGTTAATTTTAGATAATGGACTAAGTCAGGGGTGGGGAACCTGTGGCTTTTACACATCCCCCACCCCTGCACTAAGTTCTAGAAAGTTTAAAAACTCATCCTACTCCTCTTCACATTACCATTTTCAATTTAAAGGTGCCCAGGGTCCAGCGGCCCTCCTGAATGGCAGCTCTAATCTCTGGTTCCTCATTCTTCAGAGCCTTATTACCCTAGCAAAATTCTCGAAATCTGTACTACACTGGCTTACTTGCTGTTCCTCAAACACAGCATTCCATTTCTCATTTCTGAGACTTTACCACATAGTAAGTCTTTAATAAATGCTTGCCAACTGATGGAAATATTCCTTTCTCATGGAACTCGGGCTTCTTTTCCTTAAGAAGTAACATGGCAAAAAGAACATAAGACATTGTCTCCAGAGAGAGATTCAATTCCTAGACTCAACACTGTCTCCCATACTTGGAATACCTACATTGCACGCTCTCTCTCTCAACTCTCTCTCTCTCTCTCTCTCTCTCTCTCTCTCTCTCTCTCATCTCTTAGTTGTTTTCCTGGCTTTCAATATTCTGCTCAAATCTCACCTTCTGCAGAATCCTTTTCCCAGTTCCTCCCAGCTAGCTTCTTCCTCTAGGAGACTGCCTTCCATGAAACTTACCTATTACAGTTGAGGGCACCACCATCCTCCTATCACCCAGGCTTGAAATATGGGTGCTTGACTCTTACTCTCTTTCACTTTTAATTCCAATCTGTTGCCAATCCCTCTTTCTTCTGATTACAAGAATTTTTTTCTGGCTGTACCCCATGCCTAGGATGTTCTCCCTTTTCATCTCCATTTCCTGACTTCCTTGAAGTCTTAACTCAAAAACTCCACCTCTTCTGCAAGAAGTATTTCCAGGCCCCCTAAAGACTAGCACCTGCTCCTCTGCAGCACTTCCTATTTACTTTTTATATGTTTTTGTAAACAGTCAGAATATTAGAATGTGAGCTCCTTGGATGGAGATGATAAAGGCTATCATAGTTCTTAGTCTCCTCATTGCTTAGCACAGTGCCTGCCATTTAGTAAGTCTTTAAGAAATGCTTGCTGACTGACTGAAATATTCCTTTCCCATGGAAATCCGGGCTTCTTTTCCTTAACAAGCAATATGGTGAAAAGAACATAAGACATTGTGTCCAGACAGACTCAATTCCTAGACACTCTAGGACCCTGTAGCCTCTATTTCCTCACCTATAAAACAGGGATAATAATACTTTCAGAACTGTTGTGAAGAAAACACTACATAAAGCTGAAAGCCCTACTGACCATATAACCAAATCCCCACTCCTTTCATCTCTCAATATCTTTTCAATTCATTTAAGTCCTTGCCTTTCTAGATCACTATAACCACCATCACCACAGTCACTCAAAGTCCTACTCCTTATACCTCATTAAGGACACTATTTTGCTTCCCCTTCCTCACATCAGTACCACTACCCTTCTCCTGAGAACCTCTTTCCCTGCAGTCATCAGCACCAGAATCACCAAGACCCCTCCTCAGGTCCCCTCAACAACAACTTCAGCACCATGCTCTCTCCTCTCCCCATCCAGCAGCAGCACTGTCACTCTCCCCAAGACACCTCCCCACTCAAAAATCATTAATCGTGCTCAGCCTCCCGCCCTTAAGTCCCCCTAATACTAGACACCCTCAGTAGCAGAACCCCCTCCCCTCCCCATCCAGCAGTAGAAACATCACCGTCCTCTGCCCAGGAACCGTCCCCCTTTCCCACCCTTAGGTCCCCCTAACACCGGACACTCTCAGGCACAGCAGCACTGTCCTTCCTTCTCCGTGTCTTCGTCCCCAACCCCATGGTTCCTAATTCTGCTGCCGCAGCACAGGACCCCTCACACCATCCCGCCCGCAGGTCCTCCTACCAGACATTCTCCGCAGCAGCAGCTCCTCCCCTGTCGGCCCCATCCTCTGCCCGCCCGGGCGGCGGCCGCAGCAGCAGGAGCAGCCCAGCCCCTTCTGTCCCGCCCCCCTCAGGCCTCAGGCCCCGGCCCCCGGTACCTGCTCCCTCGTCCCCGCGGCCAGACCAGGAGGCCGAGAGCCCGTCGCCCCCAGCTCTCGAGAGAGCCATGCCCCGGGGCCCCGGCTCCTCCCCGCGCCCGTGGTGGTGCCAGGGCCGGGGCAAGGGTGACTGCTACAGCGGAGCCTCTGCAGCTGGCCTCGGCCCGTCCGCTCCTCGGCGAGCACCGCCCCTGCCACGTCACCGCGACCCCGCGCCGCCGGCACGTGACCGCCCCCGCCCACGTGATCGCGCCGGCAACTAAACATAAATAATGAACGAAGGCCGGAGAAGTTAATGAATAGGGGAACACACGCCCCCTCGGGGTCGCCATGACAACAGCTCAGGCCCCGAGTTATCAGAGAAGGGTTGGAGTTGACCCAGGGTGCACCGCGGCAGGGAGGCGGAGCCTTTAGGCTAGAGCAGGCCAGAATTTACCCATTCCTCCCCGTAGTAAGCGAAAGGGGAGGGCCTCTGAGATGGGACCTTTTTAAGGGCAGGAGGTGACTTGGTATATTGAAGCCCTAGACTGGGAATAGAGGAGTCCCGCTTCTGCTGCTTACCAGCTGTGTGACTTTGTACGTAGTCTCTGGGCCTGATTCCTCCGTCGTAAAATGAGGATTCTCTTTAGGTCTGTTCTTAGTCCATTTGAAAATTTATCTAACCCATCCTCCTCCTCCCTTTACAGCGGGGTGGGGGGAAATGAGGAAATAGGTCCAGAGAAGGGCAGAAATTTAGGCGAGGTTATGTTAGCAGGCAGAGTGAGAACTAGAATCCAGGTCTCCTCAGTCACAGCGAGTGTTGGTACATTCACCCGGGAATCTCCTCCTTTGGAAATTGACCCAGAACCTCGGAGTTGGGAGATACAATGTTTCAACTTGTGTTACTTTGGGAAAGTGATTTCCTCTGGGAGCCTCAATTTTATTTCTGAGGATCCTTCCAGTTCTACAGCTATCATGATCATGTGAGCTAATCCAGCTAATCCAATCCCTTCAATTGTACTAAGGCACCGAGTGGCTCTTTCAAGATCACACAGCGTCTCCCCAGTTTCTGAGCCTTGCAATGAATAAGGCATGCTCAGTAATGTCAGTAGCACAGCCAAGTAGGGGAATTTCATCCAGGAATTTTCTACTCCCTTCTGTTTGGACAGAATCCTTCTCTGGTTCAATAGAAACTTGTACATGCAAAAGAGCTTTATTAAAGCATCTCTCCACCACCACCATCACCACCCCCAGCCTTGCAAGTGCACATAGCGCAGGGTAGACCAGCTGTTGGTAAGCTCTGGCCAACTATTGCTAGCCCTGGCCAGGTCACTAAGAATAAAGCAAGGGTTGGAGCTGGAGAGGAGGAATTAGGCTTCGAATGATAGAATCTTAGAGCTTAGGCCACTTGATCCTACTTCCCACCACACACAGGAATCCCTTCTATTCCTCCCTGACAGTTCACACAACTTCCTCTACTTGAACAACTACAGTGATGAGGAGTTTCATTCCTTATAGGTTCATTCCATTCTACTGTGATACAGTTCTCATTGTGGTGAGGCAGTTAGTTTCTCCTTATTTCAAACAATTTCTCTCTGCATCCAACCCCATTGCTTCTAATTTTGTCATCTAGTGTCAAACTACACTAATCTCCCTTTCACATGACAGTTTTTCGTGTTTTAACCCCTCCTAAGCAGGTTCTTAAACATTCCCATTTCTTTTTTTAATATTTTATTTTTACCAAGTACATGTAAAAACAATTTTTAACATTTGTTTTTAAATTTTGAGTTCCAAGTTCTCTCTCCTCCCTTCTACTCCTCTCTCTCTCTGAGACAGTATGCAATTTGAAATAGGTTATACATGTGCAATTTTCCAAAACAAAATATGCCCATTTCTGTCAACCCATCCTTCTCACCATGTTCACTGCTATTCTCCGCATCTCAGGGAGATCAATATATCATAAACTATGACACCCAGAGCTGGACTCATTGGACATCAGATTAGTTTTGACCAGAGCAGAAAACAATGATGATATAATAAAAATCCATTTCCAGAAAGAGTTGAGAGATAGGGGAGATAACATAATCCAATGGAAAGAATACTAGATTTGGAACCCAAAACCAGATGATTCTACATTCTAATATTTCGTTTCTGATTTTTAACATTCTATGTTCCAGCTCTGATAGACTGTTCTAAGTCTCTTCCAACTCTGACATAATGTTCTAGAGTTAGGCTAATGTTATTTTTATGTTCTTTGATACTGGGAGTCAAGTGCTTTAGTGTGAACAAAAAGATTAAGTCCTGGTTTTAAAATAATCTCTTCTGATTCATGTGGACAGGAAACTTCCTTTGGACCTTCTAGACTTTCCTTTGAAAGTGCAGGTTCCATCATAGCAGCATACCCCAGTGCCAGTCAGTCTTTCAGAAAGGTGCTATAAATCTGCCAGGTGGGGGTGCTCTGTGAAAAGATACAAAGATTACAATAAAAAAAGGCTAACTAGTGCAAAATGCGTCAAATCAAAATGTATAATAAAACCCTGTTTTATTTAATGAACCCCAGTGGCCCTTTTGTAGTATATTCAGAGAAGGGAGATTAGGAAATATCTTGGATTAGGAGATAGATTTCAAATTGTAGTCCCTATTCCACCACTGACTCATTAAATGACTGGCCCACCATGAGTTAGTGTCAAAAGTCAGAACTTGAACACTGGTCTCTGTATTTCTAATAATGCAAATCTTAAAGTGATAATATGAATAGCGATCTATAAAGGACAGGTCATTATTGAATTTAGTTCTCATCATACCCCTAATGAGGTAGTTAGTGAAGGTACCTCCATTTTACAAATGGAGAAACTGAGGCTGAGAAGGGGTGGGATTAACCAGGGTCACAAAGCTATAAAGTTGTATAGAGAAAACTGAGGTTTTCTGTTTATCATATCAGTGATTGTTCCCTTTTACCTCATTTCCGTTTTAAGAATTGTTTCAATACAACCAAGTTTGATCCCCTTTTGCCACACTATTCATGACAGCCCCACATATTTATACAATTATTACTTGCAAGACTAGATCAGAAAACAGCACACCAAGTCTCTTATTTTTAAAGAGGAGTCATAAAAAACTGTGTCAGAGGAAGGTGATGCAACAGTGGAACAATTTCAGAAATACCAAATCCCCTTGGGAAAGCACTCCATGAAATCAGTGTTATCTCTTTCTTCTACTAGTTCTCTCTAAGGAAGACGTCTTGTGCAGTCCAGTGGAAAGAGCAATGAATTTCAAGTCTGAACACCGGGGCTCCTCTACTATTTACCTGTTGGAGGGACCTTCGCCAAATCCTTTGACCTTTTTTAGTCTCAATATCCTCTTCTGTAAAAAAGAGGACCCACAAATCTAGATAACTTTCAAAGTCCTTTCCAGAACTCTACCACAGGTTTCTCTCTGTCTGCCTGTTAGTCTATTTCTCAGTACATTCAATCTCTTATGATCATATAATCTCTAGAGTCCCTTCCAGTCTTCATTCTGGTCCCAGCTCTACCATTTACAAGGTGCTGGCTTCTTTCCCCTCTTTGGGCCTCCACCTATTTGTAAGATGAACACCTGTCTGACCTCTCAGGACTTTTGAGAACATCAGACAAGTTAACATTTGTGAAGTTATTAATAAATTGTAATGCCCCATACAAATGTAAGATAGTATTTATTATGAGGTCACACTGGAAAGACAGTATGGGTATTGGTAAGACCTGGAGCCAGGAGAGACCTGACTGAATTTTGGTTCTGATACTTACAAGGTAGGTAACCCCGGGCAAATAACTTTAATCTCTCAACCTCAGTTTCCTCATCTGTAAAATGGGGATGACAATGATACTTGTGCTACTAATTCATAGGGTTGCTGTAGGGAAAAAACTTTTTTTTTGCAAACCTGAAAGCATGATATGTGTTTTATAAGCAATTTCAGTTATTATCAGTATTTCCACTAATTCCACTAATACTCCACTAATTTCCACTAATAGGAAATAACTCCCAGTTGGTTGATCCAATAGTGATCAGACAGATTTGGGCAAATATTTTAAATAACCAAATTGAAATTTAAAGGGAGCTAAGTTGGTTAGGCAGGAAACCCAGGAACCAAACATTCAATTATGTCCAACACTTTGTGACCTCTTGTGAGGTTTTCTTGGCAAAGATACTAGAGTGGGGTTTGTTATTTCCTTCTCCAGTAGATTAAGGCAAACAGAGATGAAGGGTCACTCAGTGAATAAGTATCTGAGGCTGGATTTGAATTTCAGTCTTCCTAACTCCAGGCTCAATGCTCTACTCACGGAGCTACCTGCCTCACAGAACATTTCATTGTTCTCTAGTTGTTTTTTAGTCATGTCAGAGTCTTCATGACTCCTTGGGATTTTCTTGGCAAAGATACTGGAGAGGTTTGCTATTTCCTTCTCCAGCTCATTTTACAGATGAGGAAACTGAGGCAGAATCACACAGCTAATAAGTATTTGAGGCCAAATTTGAACTCAGATGAGTCCTCCTGACTCTGGGCCCAATGCTCTATCCACTTTGCCAACTAGCTGCCCTTATGGGACTCAACTATAAAATATTGAAATATAGAAGTGAGGATACATTGAGTTCTGTAGGGTTGGATCCAAGACTATTTTGTAAAACATGTATTTGTTCAACTTGGGGAAGTAGCCTTTAGTACCTAGAATCATGATAAAAAGTATTTGGGAGTTCTTTTAAGTTTGATTGGAAAAAACCTAACTGAAATTTATAAATAGCTTGGGCAAATTTATTGTTAGAATGACTCGTGCTGAGACCCTCGTTTTAAAGGCTACCCATTATAATTACTGGACAAAAAAAGGGAGCAGTTGTACAAGTGTAAGGTTGGGGAAAATATAGCTAGAGTTATACTGTAGCATGTTATAACTGGAAGAGTTTAGATAACATAAAACAAAGCTGGGAGTGCATGATGTAGAAATTTTGACCTGGGAAGGCCCTTAGAGAACATCTTATCTGACCCCCTCATGGAAAAATGTGATCAGAAAGAGCGAGGACCTGCCTAATGTTTACGGAAAGCTTATGCCAGAGCTGGGACTAAAATGACCCAGGTCTCCAGATGTTCAGTCCAAGGCTCTTTCCACCAGTTGCAGTATCACTAAATTTTTCAGGGAGTTGATTATAATTCTAACCACAACTGATATGAAATTCGATTTTAATATAATTTAACAAGCATTTGCCAAATGCTTATTATATATGTAAAGTTTTGTTAGGTGCTGATTGAGAGTAAGATTAAAAACAAAAAATGCCCAGATCAACCACAAATCATGGCCATTATACCATTTTAGAATAATGATAATCAAGACTTTTGGCATATTTATAATTTTCTATATTTATTCTGTCAATTTTCATAGACCCCACTATACCAATCTACCTTCCTAGGAACCCAGTTTTCTTCATCTGTAAGATGCGGATAAATATTCCATGTTAACACAACACTAGATCTGCATTTAAAAGCCAACTTTTAATTAAAAAAAGAAACAAGGGTTTAACTATGGGACTCTGCATAATAAACTTTAGAGAATACATCTGATGTACATTTATTCAAAGGGAAGAACAAAGGAAAATAAATTAAATTGTTTAGATTATAGTTTATATACAGGCAATGCCAGGGAGTGGAGACTGTAGTGTAGCAGGCAGCCAAAACTGAAACTCAGGAGCAGCTCTGGCTTCTTTAACAGAAATAACAACAGTAACCTGCTGTGACTCTGGTGTATTTGATCCTTAATACGACCCTGTTAAGGATTTCGTCAGGAACAGGTTCAGAAAGGGACTTGGCTGAGATCTAAAATATTCCCTACCATCCATCCTCTACACTACTGCCAAAACAATCTTCCCAAAGCACAATTCTGACCACATCATGTCCCTGCTTTAAAAAAGTCAGTGGCTTCTTGCCGGTAAGACATAATACAAACTCCGTAACGTGACAACCTGGATCCCTCCACCTTTCCACCTCCCCTTCAAGAATTCTGTTCCAGACAGACTGGATTACTAGTTCTTTCCTAAACTTGATAACTTGACACCTCCAGCCTACCCCGTGCTTGTAATGCACTGGTTCACCTCCCCTTCTTAGGATCCTTCTATTCCTACAAGTCTTCCCAGATCCTCTTCAGTTAATACCATCTCCTCAGTTTTGTTATTTGTGTACATGTTTTTCCCCAGATAAAATGTAATCTCAATAGCAGGGATTTTCATTGGTGCTTTCATATCCCCAGTACCTAGCACAGTGCCGTGCATACAGAAGGCCCCTCATGTTTGTTGAATTAAAACATATTTAATACCAAGCTTTGTGCTTCTAGTTGCGGAAATACAAGACCCTATATCTGGCAGAGCTGGGGCAATTCAATCCAGATCAGAATTAGGAGGGATGTTAATGGTAACTACACTGTTAAGCTAGATGTGGAAGGGCATTCAAAGATAGGCTTTTAAGAGAGCTCACAAAGACTTTTGAAGAAACTAAAGTATCAGTGCAATCCTCCAATTTAGATAGGACCAAGATCATCAAGATCTCACACCATTCATTTCTGAAAATTTCTTCTCATATTATTCCCCTCAATGACCTCTACATTCCTGCCACTCTGGAATATTCTTTTAGCCTTCTTCTTGCCTCCCCTCATGGTTCCTCAAGCCTATTTAATGTTGTTATACACCTGCTGAATTCCTATATATTTTTTAAAGGAGACCTTCACTCCTCGCTGTTGAAAAAATCTTTCCCTTCAGGCTTCATAAGACACTAAATAGTTCCACTCTAATGATTTCGAAATATGGATCTGTTGTTAGCGTAATCCTCCATACAGTTCCACATGAAGGCAGGGACCACTTTTACTTTCCTCCAAAGCTTGGCAGTGTTTTACGCACAACTGGTGCTTAAGAAATGCTTAATTAATTGAATGACCATGATCAAATAAATGTATATGTAAGTACCTGGAAAAAAATAAAGCTTCTCAAAGTGGTTTGCAAACATTGACCACTTTTCCCCTCTTGTCACTTAATATGAAATAAAATGCATTTAACCAAAAGTGACTTTCCATCAATAATACCAACTATATTTCAACAGGTGTAATTTCCAGCACTGCATTCTAAAAGTGAGGGCCCAATTTTATTAATGGAATCCAAAAAATGTCAGAGGTAGAAACCTCCTTATGTATCTACTCCACTTCTCATTTTTTAGAGGCTCATAATCCACAGGCAAAGTGACCTTTCCCATGTCACACAATAAGGTACAGTCAGGACATGAGCCATCTAGTACTTTTTTCCAAAATAACAGGGGCTGGATAAATTCTGATTTTATTTTTGAGCACCTGTCATCCACATAGCTTAATGATAAAATTCTAACGGATTCACTCACAAAAAGCAAATACAATATTTTTAGGATTAGTAAGTATGCAAAAGGAGTATTCAAAGCCTTGAAAGCTTAACTCAAATACAGCTGGGGATCTAAATCATATCCTTAAGTTTTTTTAGGTTAACAATCTCTTTAAACATTTCCCATTTAACCACTGACCCAACAGCATGTGTGAATTCCAGGGAGGAGTTCAAAGATAAAGTAAAAAGGATAGGGAAACCAGTATGCCAGAGCCTCACTGCTCTCATTCCAGGTTCCATCAATATCAATTTAATTCCTTTCCTTCACTACTGGACAAAATTTACTAGAATTAAGATTGTCAGTCATAAGGAACAATTAAACACAGAATGTCAGTTGGAAGGAGCCTTAAAGAATCTTTCGTTCTGTGGTTTTGTTAGAAAAAATTGAGGCCTGGAAAGGAAAAATGATGCTAGCCCAAGGTCTCAGTAGCAGAGTTGGGAATAGAACCCAAGTTCTCTGCATTCTCAATCTGGTATGGTTACCCAAAACACTACCTCTCAAATCCAGTGCACTTTCTCTGCATGCGAAGTCGAAGAGAGAAAAGTGTATTTATTTACTCAGGCTTCGGGGACATTTTATTTGTTTAAATGTTTTTATTAAAAAAAAAAAAATTAAAGACCTCCATGGCACAACTTCTTCCCAGCACAGTTAGGTTTTTAGTTAGTTCAATTACAATACAATTACAACCAAGAATTTTTTTTTCTGACTTAACTAAAAAAGGGGGTGAGGGAGCGCACTTCAAACAAGGTTAAAAAAATATGCTTTTAAAAAACCTTTAGAAGTAATTGCCAACGGAACTTCACATATTGGCATCCAATTTCCTGCTATCGAATGCAATGCAGAGACGCAGGGAGTGCTGAGAAATGTGCTCCAATACAAGGTGTACAGATGAGGTAATTTACAACACAGAAGTTGTTACTCTGCAAACCCTTGCCCACCTGCCCACCCACCCACCCCAGCCTCTTGTGTTAAACTCTTTCCTCTTTCCAGATTCATGCATGTGCAGTGGCTCTAAAGTAGCGTTTTTTTTTGCTTATTTATTTTTGTAAAAAAAAAAAAAAAAAAAAGCCCATGGGTGGTATTCCTTCCAGGCTTGTTTCAATTCCTTGTAAGGCTGATGGGTGTTAGAACCTCCAGCTGTTTGTAGCTGCCCTCATCAACCTCAGCTACAACCACATTTTCTGAACTAGGAGGAAATGAATATTGACAACTCTCTCTCCCCTTTTGAAAAAGAGAAGAGTTCCTTAGAAAGTCCTGTTTAAATCACAATTCAGTGCAAAACCTAATCACAAGTTGCATCCCTGGCACAATGGTTGGTGCCGCCTGTTCCTGCACAAAGTCAACATGGTAGCTTTCACATCATTTTAGGGCCTAAAGTATAATAAATATTTATTTCAAGTGGTCACGGGGAATAAAGGTACACTGATGTGCATTAAGAATTTCTCCCCTTCAGCTCTCCCTTGGCTTCATATAGTGAGATAAAAAGGAGGCCACGATTTTCTCCTTTTAAACCCTATTGCTCCTCCAAGTTCCAGTATTCACTACTTACTACCACTATTATGCTTCAGTACATTCACTGAAGCAAAAATGGGTTATAAAGTTAGACAAGTTTATTAAATAGAACAACCCAAGTAACTGCTCATACACGACACTCAAGTGAGAGGCTTGTGGAACCAGTGAAGGTCAGGGAAAACAGACTTTAGGGCTTGAGGAGGGATTGGCAAAGAATTCCTGACCCTGAAAAAAGCAGCTACTGCAACGGGTTAAGGGGAGAAAATCCAGAGCTGATGCTTTGTCATTGTGCTTAAAAAACTAGGCTTCTCCGATGGTGCACCTAATAAAGTTCAGTGGCTAGGTTACAGTGGAGTGTACACACACATATACACACACACTCACACACACTCACACACACACACACACACCATGCACCCTTTTCCCACCCCAAATCCTGGCATGGCTGAGACACAAAAGGAGTTTTATGGCAAAGGATCCTTATTCCCCAACATTTTGGCTTGATGTTTCTAGAAGGCTTCTCTGCACTGCCCAGTATGATAAATCATTCAAAGTGGGTGAGAGAATGGAAGAGGTTGCTTCCCCCAATCCATAAAGGGCTGGCTGCAGGCCCCTTCAGTGTAAAGTGACACACCCATCCAGCAAGACCTTTACACAGGGACTTAAATCTAACCTTGATAAATAAAACCAAACGTTTATTTACACCAAAGAATTCCAACACTGGATCTTTCACATAGGAAGGACAGAGTAGTATATATATATATATACACACAGCAAGGAATGTGGAGCAGGGTTGAAACAAGGATGCTTTGTTGTTGTCAGTGGTTAATATTGTTCCACAACTACGGATCTACTGCTTCACTTTCATTTAGAGAGACTCTGCTTTGCTCCTGCCCCTCAGTATACATTTATGAGACTGAGGTCACAGGTGTTCTCACTGGATGGCACATGAGGGAAAGGGGCAAATGGGGGGGAAAAGAAGCCTCAAAATGTTACTTGGTGTGGTCTGATGTCCCATCAGCTCTAGCTCTTTAATAGCCACTAGCATGAAATTGGTATAAACAACGTTTTGGGTTTTTTGTTGTTGTTATTTTTTTAAAAAAGGCAAGAGGTTATACCCAGTAACAAATTTAATGCAAAATTGCAAGTAAAAAAATCTGGGAAGGTTTCTCCTTGTCTCCCCCACCCTCATCTGCTATGTGAAAAAAAGATCTTACTTATAGGTACAGTCAACTCTATTAGGGAACCTTGACTGGAAGGGGAATAAAGGAAGAAGACTGGGGAGGCAGGGGTGGGACGCAGGGGGGAAGAAGGGAGGGCAAGTGTTTAATTTTCAAACTAAACTTTCAAACTAAAATTACATGCAAGTGTGCTAAATTTAGGGTTAGGTCAGTAAGACATGATTCATATTGAGTGGAGGTTTTTAGGACCTGTGTGCACTTTGGGTAAACTTTCAACATCTATGTGACTGTGTTCCACTGGTTGGGTCAGTGTACCCTACTGGATTCCAGCTCCTCTGGAGTTGAGTGTTAAAGTAACCAGTATATTACTGTGAAGAATTGGGCCCGCTTCCTCCTTTCCCCTTCCTTTCTGCTTCCCTGGAAAAGCTGTATTTTGGTAATCTCTGGAGAAGAGCACAAAGACAACAGACCTCCCAAGGTGTGGATTGGTGGAGGAGTAATGGTGGAAACTGGAAGAGATTTCCAGTTAAATGCAACAGCCAGGAAAAGGGTTGGTTCATCATTGTTCTTGAGATGAAGAGTTGGGATTGGGGTGGGGGGGAATCGTCCGTGAAATATTCCATCTGCAGGTAATTTGTCAGGGAATCCCCTGAGTTACGAAAAGTTCGAGTAAAAAAAAAAGAAAAAAAGAAAAAAATCAGCCTATAATAATTTTTTATAATGACTGAACTACTATAAATCCACAAGCAACTGTTCAGACACGGCGCCTCTGAAGTGTTCCATCCCCTCCCCTGCCAGGCACAAGTGCATCAAAGGGAGAGATGGAGAGTGGAACCCCCTCCCCCACCCGGCTCTGCTCAGGCATCAGGAGACAGAGGCCATCATTACTGCTGAGCGCCTGCGGTAGCTGGAACTGGCATCCCCAGGGGGTTGGCAGCAGCAATCACTGGCGAGCCTGCAAGAGGTCCAAGTGGTGAAGGGGTTGGCACTGAAGTAATCCCTGAAACCAAATAATAGAGAATAAGTAAGCAATTGTGACCAGATGGATGCTTCTATCACTGGCTGGGCATGGAACCTTTCTTCCAAAGTTTGAGACACTCATGGAGGAGACTGGGTTGGTATTATTAAATGCCAATGAAAACTGCTTCAAGTGACCATGTTTTGGAAACTCTTAAAGTGGAATTTGGTTATCTGATTCTGTTTGACATCCCCTCACCTCTAATCAGTATATCTGTAATTATAAGGCTTTCCCAATCAAATAATTTCTAAATATGGGCTTTATTGATTTCTTTTTCTCTTTGGTGTTTGACCACACAGTCTCTTTGAATAAAGAGGTTCATATAGAATGCCACGTTGTACCAGATTCAAATATAATCTGGAGTCTGGCTCTAGCCCTGCCAGAAGATGCGTGTATCCTCACTTCCTCTACTCTACCTGACCCAGGAACATAACCTTTTTTTGGGGGGGTTTTGAGGGGGGAAGGGGGGTCATGACACAACATCATCTCTTGCTTGGAACCATTCCTCTAACTTCTCTTAATGGGACACAAAGCAATAAATGACCTCTCAAAGGCTTTTATAAGCATTTAAGAGAAAGTGAATATATAAAACCTTGCGAAGAATCACTCTCATGCTAATGACTAATATCAACAAGACAGAGCAAGACAGTTTCTACTCCTGATTTACTAGTATTTGCTCTTGGCTCTAAGCAAGTCTGTTGTTTTGCCCTTACAACAGATGAGGAAGCAAGACCAGTCAACAAAGTAAATAAGACAGATAATAAATTCCAGGTGGGATTGAGATCTTGCTAGATTTCCCCCTTTCCTGAATAGATTGGGTGGCCATCCCTCATCCAATCCAAGCATATGTATTAATACACAGTAACATTCCTAAGATCAGTGGCTATGGCTTTCTTTGAATAATCTTGTACTACCGTTTATAAAGGTTCTTCCACCAATTCAGCTAAGGAGTTGGCAACATTGAGCAATTAAGATAGTGTTTCATCGTCAGGCTCATTGTCAATGTTTGCTCCCTACTAGGAATTATGGAGCCCAAACGCAGTAAACAATATCCAGTGGAATAAAGATACTACCAGGCCTCTTCCCCTTTCCCTGATAAATTTTCTATTTCCATTTCTGAAAGTTATATAATTTTCTCTACCCTTTATGAGTGAGCTTGTCTTTGGTAATTAATTACTCCTTTCCAAAGATGATTTGCAGGAATAATTTGTTAATGTTAATAACAGCATCCAGAAGGGGAAGGATACAAAAATCCACCACTCTCTTCTCTAAGATAAATACCAGAAGAACTGACCTGACATCATGTTGGCGGTGCTGACAGGAGTGCTGCCGCTTGGCATGTTGGATGTGCCCATCCGAGCCTGGTCCTTCACAATTGGGTCTATGAAGGAGAAAATGTGTTTAAGAGTCTGATGATTTTAAGTATGAAGTATCAAACTGGTTCTTCATAGTTCCAGAAAGGAAGAACCATATCTTGTTGCTGAAAGCTATGAGAAGGCAAATTCTGATTCAATACAAGCTTAACAATCAAGACTATCCCAAAATAGATACACATTTCCCTCTTGCTGGAGGTGTTCAAGTAGAGACTGATCACTTATCAGGGATGTTCTAATTTGGACAATGATATGTGAGATTATTTAAGATTTTATGACAAAAAAGTGAGTAATCCCTTAAAAAAAAATCTTGATGTTTTGTTTTCACATCATCCTCATATCTAAATATATCTCTCCTCTTACCTCTCCTATCTTTTAACAAAGATTTTAAGGAGAAAAAAAAGCAGTTCAGCCAATCAAACAAATCAGTTGTGGCTAAGAGTTTATACAATAACCAATTCACATTCAGAGTCCCCAACCTCTGCAAAAAGGAAAAGAAAGGCATTTTCCCAATTCTTCTTAAGAGCCAAGTTTAGTCAAGGTATAGTGTTTAGATTCATTTTGTTGATACTGTTGTTCTTTCTGTTTACATGGGGTATATATGGAGTAGAATGGGACAGAGCATTGTACTTGGGAGTCTGGAAGATTCCAATCTGAGTCCTGCCTCAGACAGCTGGGCAAGCCATATAACTGCTACCTGACTTAGTTTCCTCAAATATAACAAGAAGACAGTAACAGCACCTACTTCACAGGATCAAATGTGAGGAAAAAATGAGAATGGCTGTAAAGCATGCTGCAAACCTTAGAGCTATATAAATTTTAACTATTATTAACATTCTTGTGATCATTTGATATATTGTATATGAACATATTTATATATGCCAGCTTGGTGTAACCTAGGTCTTAGAGTTAAGAACCAAGTTCAAATTCTGCTTTAGGAACTTACTAGCTGTGTGACCCTGGAAAAGTCATTTAAGTCAGTTTCCTTACCTGAAAAATGGGGATAACAGCAGCAGCCTCACAGTGTTGTTGTGAGGACTGAATGAGATATAAAGTGCTCTGTAAACCTTAAATGATAATAAATACTAGCTATTGCTTTCAAGGTTCTACTTTTCAAGTAACTTACTTGTATGATTACATAAGGAGACACCCTGAATCAGAGACAAGGAAAATAAAAGGAAATAGTCTTCCTTCACTGTAAAACTAAACTGTATTATTAAACCACAAGGTAAGATAAATTTATGATCAAGTAGGTCTTTATAGGCCTCAATGAAGCAAACATTATTTCTTTTGGCTAGAACAGTACTTCATAGCACCTAATACTATACTATTTGACAGCTACTAAATATCTTACATGAACTTAACAGAGATTAGGTTAGTTCTACTGTAATCTAAAAATGCAGGTATCTAGGGGTATGGCTCAACTAAGGCCAAGGTTACATATTTGATGCCTGTTTGAGAATAGTATCTTTGCAAGAAATGAAACAAAGAAAAAAGGATTTTAAGTTAGAAATGTGTATTTCAGCAGAGACATTACTAGACTACTCTTGGAACAATAATTCCAAAGAAGCTATAACTTGTAGAACATGACAACTTAGATTTCTGGATGTTATAGAATATTAAGAGCTGGAAGAACTAACTCTTAGGAATAAAGAATGGCATACGTAGAAGGAATCTCAGAAATTATCTGATATAACCCCTTCATTTTAGAGGGGAAAACTGCGATCCAGAGAAAGATTGTAAAGCACTTTTGGAAACCTTAAAAATGCCACATAAGTGTCAGCTACTAGCATTACTGTTGCCCAAGGCCACATGGTAAGGTAATTGCAGAGCCAGGTCTTTTGACTCTCACTCCAAGGATTGTTTCACTCATGATCTTCTTCACATACAAATTATGGCACAGTTAAAAAATACAATTTAACGTGATTTGTACTTTAACATTTTTGATATATCCTACTTCTCACAGACCCATAAAAATTTAGAACTGGAAGGCTTCTTATTTATCATCTAGTTCTCCTCATCTAACAATGATTCTAGAGAGGAAAAGGACGTCCAGGAGAGCACAAATGACTTGCAAAAGATCATAAGGTTCATGACTGGTGGAGCCAGTACTAGAAAGCTTAGTGAATCTTGACTCCTGGTTCAACGATCTTTATTTATACTGTACCAAACCACTTTTATTATTATAGTTTCATGACAGGAATAATAAATATAAGGCTACTAGTTTGTTCTGAACTCTCCTAACCAGTGATCAGACTGCCAAATACAAGTATTAACCATAAGGACTTTGATGTTAGGGTGGCAGGAATCACAGGATCAAGGGGGAGAAGAATTTAGGAGGTTTTACTCACAGAAATAAGGGTGTTCCATGGCCTCTCTTGCGGTGAGTCGTGACTGGTGATCGTATCGAAGCAATTTGTCCAAGAAATCAAGGGCTTCTGGACTGACCAGGTGCTGGTTTTCACTGTGAACAAAACGCTCCCATCGCTTACGGGAGTGCCTACAGAGCAATGAAGGAAGACAACAATTAGTCAAGTACAACTGTTGGTGAGAGGTTTCAGTTGTCCTCAGAGAGCTGGAAGCTGAGCCTGTGGCAAACAAAGCGATCAAAATCAGCAACAGTTGCTACTGGACTCCAAGGATAGTTTTACTCCATTCTTGCCATTTGGTGGCAACAAAATAAATAGAAAATATGAAGTATATGTTATTGGGGGTAAGAGAAGCTGACATACATTTCTGGAATCAACAATAATCCAGTTACTTCAGGGGGTCACATGCTACTACATAAACAGAGGACTCATGAAATTTGTTGTTTTCTCTCTTCTAATATCAACACTAAATTTTAGCAACATCTTATTTATCTCTTACCCAATGAGTGTCTAGCTTCAAAAGAAGGTATCTTTCATTTTAGTAAATGATTATAAGATACACCTATGTAGTCTCTAGTGATGAGGAACCAATTTCCTGTATGTAGGGTAGTACAGAGTTGTGATTCAAAGCATGCAGTTTTTTTTCCCTTCTTCCTGGACATTTGTCTATTTTGAAGAAGCAAGTTAAGTAAAGATGAGAATGTGACTGAATTTTATCGAGATTTTAATATGGATTTCATTCACTGAAAATGAAACCAAACACGGAACATTAGTCCAACCCACTTATTTTAAAGAGGAGGAACCTGGAACTCAATAAAAATTATTTGCTCAAGGTCAAATAGTGAGGAAGTAATAGTGCTATGCCTAGAACTGAGGGCCTTTTTATTCCTAGTCCAGTGATCTTTCCACTCCATTGCTGCTCCCTTTCCAAACAACACTAGTCACTTGAGGGTTGGAAAACTGCCATTCAGCCCCAACTACACTTTTAAAAATAGGTTTCCTATATGCAACATGCTGCAGCACTGGAGCAATGTTGGCAACTAAAACCTAACTCTCCCTTCTTAGCCTGTAATGGTCAAGCTTCACTTCTGAGGAAAAAAAGCCAACCTTCCTTGTGACAAGCCAACATCTTTCCTTTTCTGACTTACCTGCCCAGGATATCATTAAAACGTGGATCTAGTTCAATGTTGTACTTGTCGATATAGTCATATAAGTCTTCTGTCCCCAGCACCTTTGCTATCCTTACCAACTAAGATAAATAACAAGAAACAAAACAACATAAGCATGTGCATAAAGATAAGATTAATCAACTGAAAGGGGATTACCAATTAAATCAGCTTTCTAAAACCAATGGAGCTACCCACATTTTTTAAGAAGGTGGTGGAAAAAGGCAGACTTTCATGTTGACCTGTAAACAACAGCTGGCCACAGTATTTGCTAGGCAGACTAAACATGGTGCCAACTCTTCCACACACACACTGTCTCTCTCTCTCTCTCTCACTTTTAGGAACACTTGAAAAATAGCTCCAATGGTCAAAAGAGAAAAGGAAAAATCCTATGATCAGTAACTGATCCTTTCAAGAGTAAACAATGCCATAGGACACTACTGATCAAGTGAGTGAGAATATCAGCATTCAAAAGACTGAACTATTCTTGACATGTATGGGTGTATTCAGTTAGTACACATCTTTTTATGACTCCAGATTTTTATCACTGATGGTGGCTCTCAGCAGTACTCATGAGTAGAGAAACTACTTTTATAAAGCTAGGAGATCCCAAATACTCCCACAAGGCAAGGTGGTTAGGTCCTACTGACATACTCTTTCATATGTGCTAATTTCTAAGATATTTTGCTGAAAATCTCAAGGGTCAGATAAGCTACATTTGTGATGTGAGATGCATACCTTTACTGTACAGGTAAGAAAATGAGTCTACAGAGGCCATGATGTAAATTATTCAAGATCACATAGCCAGTTAGTGACAAAACCAGGATTAGAACTCAAATTTCCTAATTCTCAATCCAGTACTTATACTAGCTGTGAGACTCTGAGCAAGTCTATCTGTAAAATGAGGACTGTAAGAGTACTCAATTTAAAGTGACATGAGCTGTATTCAAATCCTGGTTCTGCTACTAACTTATTTATGTGACTTTGGAAAAGTCATTTTTACTTCTTTGGATCTTATGTTTTCTTGTCTATAAAATTAGGAGGCTGGGGTAGATGATCTCTAAGGTGTCCACTTTAGGTCTAAATTTGTATGATCTCTGTACCTTGAGCTATACCACAGCATGGTATTGGCATGATGATCAAATTAGGTAAATTACATAAAATGTTACAGGCATACCTGTTTGTCTCAAGTGAAATCAACTAGTCAGTAACAGTCTAGGTTAGAGTTTGAATGAATCCTCATGGCATTAATCCCCCTCCCCCCTTTCCTCCTCCCCTCCTGGTCAGTTTGTTGTCTTACTGCTTACTTCACAGGCATAGACAGGCTTCTTGTGAACACTTCAATGATCTTTGTTTTGCCCAACTGTGTATTTTTACAGGACCAATTAATGACATTCGGTGAGATATATTTCTATTAGTAATACAATGTAATGCAAAACAGAAGCTCCTTTCTCCCTAGTTCTATCAAAGCAGTCACCTCACCTCTTCTACAGGAAGAGACACAACAAGGCTCAAAAATATTCCTCATAGTAATTAGCCCTTTAACACTCAACGTAAAATTTGTGAAAATGTTTGGGGAGATATTTCCAGCTGTGATGCATGCAAATTTCAGTTCAAGAAATGGTGTTTTCCCAATGGTAAATACATGTCATAGCTTATTACCTGATCATAATTGTCGTGTCCGTGGAAAAATGGCTCCTTCCGGAAGATCATGCTTGCCAACATACAACCCAAGCTCCACATATCCAAACTGTAATCATACATCTGCACAAAAGAACAGAGAATATAGAAATCCTCGATCCAGTCTTCAACAAGGCTCCTAGGGTTGTGCATTAAGTTTCACTTAGAATTTATAAAGCATTTGATAAATCTGAACTGTTAGCTGACCATAACTGAGTATGGAGAAAAGGTGCTGGACTCAAAAGACACAGAATTAGGAAAACAACAAAGTGCTATAGATATAGCCTAATCTAAAGATTTATATGCATATACCTACACTTCTAATTCAGATTTGGTAGGTACCACTGATTTAGTTAAAATCCCGTAAGTTAAGGATCAAACACAAGCACATTCTTTTCATCAGACTCTTCATGCGATACTTTTTGAAGTTAGAAGAATTTCTTGTGTGAAATGGGTCAAACTAGAGATATATAGATCAAAGAAGACATGAAGTACTGGAAAGAATGTTGGCCTGGGAGTGAGAACCTGGTTTTAGTTCCAGCTTTATTATGTCAGTTTTGTAATCTAGGAAAAATTACTTTGAGTCTTAAGTTTCCACATGCACAGAAGAGGGAGAATCTGACTTCATACTTAAGGTCTCTTTCAAGTCTAAAATTTTATTATGCTGAAGTTACTGGGAGATGAAAGATGCATTCAAGTATGAAGAATTGTCACATAGAAGAGTGGTTAGACTTGTTCCTCATGGCTCCAGAGATGAAAAATAGGACCAAAGGGTAGAAGCAACAAGCAGGCAGCTTATGACTCAATATAATGAAGAACTTTCAAACAATTTGAATAGCCTGACATTGGGACAGTGTGTCATATGAAGAAATGCGTCTTCAATCACTAGAAGGTCAGAGTATTCAGAACTAGAACCCTTAAAGAGTCTCTAGTCAGTCAAAAAACATGTATTAAGAGTATAATATGTGCCAGGCATTGTGCTAGGTGATAGGGATACAAAGAAGATAAAAGACCCAGAACAGAGCCCCTGCTAACTCAGTTAGCAGGCATGACCTGAACAAAAATACAGCAAAGGACATTGAAAAGCAGCAGTCAGGCAGAACTGAGAGAGTGGTATCAAGAAAACCTAGAAAGAATAGAGTATCAAGGTAACAAGGGTGATCAACATGGTCAAAGGTTATACCAAAGAGGTCAGAGGACTGAGAAAAGGTTATCAGATTTGGCAATTAAAATACTACTGCTAACTTTGGCGAGAACAGTTTCAGTGAAATGATGAGGCTGGAACTCAGGCTGTGGAGACAGGCAGAGGAAGCTTTTTTCAAGCTTAGTCACAAGAGGAAGAAGAGATAGGGGATGATAATTAGGAAGGATGGATGAGATCAAAGAGTGAGAAGTATGGAAGCAGCGAGCAGATAGGGAGAAATTGAGGGTAAGAGAGTGATAATGAGAAGAAATCAGCTGAAGAAGAGAGGATGGAATGGGATGCATATTAGAGATATTAGTCTTAGCAAGGAGAAGGGATACTTCTTCATGTAAAATGCAGTAGACCAGATAGTGATAGAAGGCATGTGGGTGATGTGAGATGAGGAGGGAACTCACACTGACAGGATAAGGGAAGAGTATAGTGTATATTTGAAGTGGTTCACCAAGGGGTGGGGTGTGTGTGTGTGTGTGTGGGGGGGTGTCAGGTTTGCAAAAATAAGCAAGTAGCAGGTCCTCCAACTCTAGATACAATGTTCTTTCCATCTCACTAAGTATTTTACATGGGGGATTTATGCTTTCAGCAATTTGAACAAAGTTGAGTACACAACCCTAATGCTCTATGCATCTATGATGGTCAGATTATGATTATGGTAACCAGATTATGGTAATCAATTTATTGGTAATCAGGTTTAGTTTTTAATCAGGTACAAGTAGCAAGACAAATTAAGAGCTATCTGTGTGAGCATAAACCAACACCACTTCATACATAATCAATATTCGTAACCTGAGTCTGATTTGTACTTCTCACCTGATAGTCTACGAGAAGTTCAGGACCTTTAAAATACCGTGAAGCCACTCGGACATTATATTCTTGGCCAGGATGATAGAACTCAGCCAAGCCCCAGTCTATTAGTCGCAGCTAGGGCAGGGAAAAAAAGGAGGGAGAAATAATTCAATGTGGGGTCTTTGAAAAAGTAAAGCTCTAAGCAAAATAGTCCCCCTCCAAGACAGAAAATAATCAGTGGAGGCAATATAAACTCAACTGACAACATCCATGCCTCCCCTCAATACACATATGAGAACTGTGCTTGTGAAGAATCAGTGCCTGAATGATGGAAGCTGAACTGTCCCTTTCCACCTCCACATGACTACTTCCTTTCAGAATTACATTCTAGTCACACAGAATAATCCACTGTTCCTGATGCCTTTCCCCTTGCTGTCCTCCACAAGAATGGTCCCATATCACACACCACTTGTTGAAACCCTTCATTAGCTTCAAGGCCCAGATCAAATGGCATTTTCTCCACAGTCTTGTTCTTCCATCTGGGCAGTAATAGCTTTCGTATCAAATGTGAGTCCCATAGTACTTTATGTGAATCTTTCATTTGCACTTGTCATCTTTGTGTGCATGTGTGTGTGTTTATGTACACACACATACACCTTATTACATTATTATGTGATACATACGTATATAAATATGTACATGTATATATTATACTCCTTGAAGTGCCTAGTAGTGTTCTGCAAACTATAAGCATTTTTAAGGCTATTTTTGTTCAATGGCACCAGATACTAGTTCACTATACTAGTTGCTCATCTTCCTTAAAACATACAACAGATTGGAATTATCACTTGTCTCCAAGTAACTGGCTTGCTCTTCACAAGAAACTTAACATTATACAATTGTTGACCCAAACAATGACTTAATCAAATATTTCCCAGTGACATGCTTTAATAGCCAGTAGTATTTGTATTTTTTCAGCAAAAAGTCTTATGTAAAAAATCCCAAAGCTCTCTTTTTTCCTCAAAAAAAAAATCACAACCTATGATGGCAAAAACAATGAAATTAGGAATCAAAAGTTTTAGGATTTAGCCCTGCCTCTGTTTACTTATTAGCTGTATGACCTTGGGAAAGCCACAATTCCTCTATGCTTCAACTGCCTTATCTTTAAAAGAAAGGCAATAATATCTACCCTGCCTGCTTTAAAAGAATATTGTGAGTATCAAGTGAAATAATTAATATGAGAACTCTTTGTAACAACAAAAATCTAGACAAATGTGAGATTAGCAGCACTTTATAATCTGCAAAACATTTTCATGTACTCTTGGCTCTCAAAACAACCCTGTAAGTTGGGCAGGTTAGTTACTATACATACGAAGAAATTGAGGCAACAAAAAAGTGGGATTGACTTGATCTCACAGATTGTTACTGACAGATTTGGAATAAGAATCCAGGTCTTCCAATTCCTGGCTCAAAACTCTTTCCTGACCCTCTTCCTATATTTTATCCCCAGCAATGATGGCTTCAACAAGTTGCAGTTGAAAGTGGATGCTGGAGCTGATCATGAAAACAAATGAAACCTTAGTTTGCTGCTTTATACCTTTCTGTGTTCGTGATCGATCATGACATTATGAGGTTTAACATCTCTATGCATAATCCCCATGCTATGACAATAATCCAGGGCCTGCAGAGAAAACGTGTAAAAGAAAAAAGGATCAATCTATGAAATTATATTACTAACTTATATCTCAGTTCAGTTCTAGAATCCTAAGTGCCTCCACTATATTCCTACCAATCTTCCCTCTCACGAAGTCTTGACACTTCTAGGAACAATCACCTATAAGTAAAGAGTCAAATGTAAACAACTACTTCTTTGGAAGTGCTAACTCTTCAATAGGTTTGACACAGACCACCTGAATGGTTTATCTTTTTTGGTAGTCATCAGAATCACAGAATATTAGAAGTGAAAGAGAATACAGAGCCTTCGAATTGGATGGGACCTTAGAATACTGAAAACGTCCAAGCTGAAAGGAACCCTAGGACATAGAGCTAAGAGGCCATGTAGTCCAATCTCCCCTCATTGTACAAAAGAAGTAAGGCTTCAGAAAGAGAGCTGGAGATGGGATAAGGACAAAGGGAAGAAATATTAAAACCCAGAATCTTCTCGTTTCTAGGTCTAGTACTCTTTCAATTATACCACATTTATAGCCCCTATACCCTAGTTTATTCAAGGATAGCATTGTAATTCTGACAGACACATATATACTGGCTTTGTGCATTTGGTAGCACTGTAACTCTGATAGATACCTAACCTCTTAAAAAGGTTTATATTTAATGACATAATTAATATTCCCAAAGTATTTCTAGGTTTTCAAAATATAACCTACATTTTTAAAGATGAAGAAATTGTAACTGAGAGCTAAAGTGACTTTCACAAATGTTTCAAAGTAGATTAGTGGCAAAGCCATGATGAGAACCCAGGGCTTTTGACTCCAAGAACGCAGACTTTGTACTGTTTTTTTATTATGTAAAAGAAATATTCTGTTTTCAAACAAGGATCTGCCACATCACAATGTAGCAGTATCCAAATTTCTAACTAAGGTGTAGAGAATGGTATAACCTTTGGAACTTGCCAACACAGCTCTCCAAGTCAGCTGACAGGAGTTGCTCAAATTATCGCCCTTTCTGAAGGGCAAACTGGGCTTACACTCCTCTGGGGGTGGGCCAGTATGTTTGTAAGATTGAGGCCTACAATTTTTGCCTTTCTTTGTATCCACAAAGCTTATTAAAACGGTGCCTGGTGTAAAGGTGCTTAATGAATGCCTGCTGACTTGACATGATTTGACAGCAGAATTAGAGCACTACCCCTTGAGAAGAAATAGGAATATCCATTTCTTTCCCCTTTTTAAAAGTGAGGGACTATGGAGGTGGAATGGTATACACTTTTTTCTTTTTTTGTTAAAAGGGATACCATGATGAATAGGGGAGAGAGGAATATATTTGGAAATGAATGTGATGTAAAAACAAAAAATATCAAATTTAAAAAGATTTTTTCTTTTAAAGCTAATGAAAGATATTGTACAGTTGGAAGGGCCATTAGAGACTATTTAGCCTATCCCTTTCATTTTACAGGTAAAGAAACTGAAACTGAGATGAGGGAAGAGGGCAAGAACATGGTTATACAGGAAGCAGCAGTGTCTGAATCTGAATGCTGGTCCTCTGATATAAAGCCAGTGTTCTGTCCATTACAATGAACTTCCGTGATATCACTCTTGTCATGTTCTTTTTACCACAGTTGGTAGGTCAATCTTCACTGGACATAAAAAGAGACAGTCATATCTTCTGAACTAATAAAAGTTCTTACTATCTATTGGGCTCAACTTGGTACTGTTTGGTAACTTAATTTTAAGCATCAAAGTCCACTACCAATCAGCACTCTTTATGAACTGATTTTTAAAAAAACCATAGACTAATGATCTCTTAGGAACTGGAAGTAGGTAATCTGTTCTGGATTTGCCTGATGACACTCTTTGAATGAGGGTGTTTATAAGATAAAATTATGTAAGGGCCTAGAAGATGTTCTAATTTAGCCATAGCTAAATAGCTTTCCTAATCTTGAAAATAAGGATGAATAAAATATAGTGGAGATCATTAATACATACCATATGTCCCAGATCCCTCCCAACTGCCTTGTTTCATCCCAAACCATATTGCTCACTTATTTAAACCTTCCAAACCTACCACAACCCATGCTCTTATGACATAATCATTTTAATGATAGTCCAATGAAAAACCTATTAAGGAAAATAAGATTATTAAAAAAAAAGACAATTTCTTAAGGATAAAGACTGTATCCTATCCATGTCTGTACCCCCAGTGACACTCAGCACAGTGTTTTACACATAGTAAGTGCTTAGTAAATGTTTGGTTCAACTTGGAACTGAATTCTCTTCAGGCAGTTACAAAAGCAGTTATAATTTCCATGGCGTGATAAAAGAATCTCTAACAGATTTCTACTCAAGTAGCTGTATTATGGCATAAAGATGATCCTGAAGTTTGAAAAACTATGCCAGTTAAGCACAAGGTTTGGTAGGTCTTACACTAAGATGGAAAGGCTTGAAAAATAGGTTAAGCAATAATAAACTCTATCATCCAAAAACCAACTTAGGTTAGGAATGAGAGGCTTATCATCAGAAAGTTGACCAGCAAGTGATGGTCTTTTGGACAAAGCATCTCATTAAGTATGGAAGTATACCAAAGGCCAAGAGGAGTTTGGGAGCTCTACCATACCCACCCCAATGAAATAAGTGATATAACGTGTCCCACAGTGTCACTTGGAACCACAGAAGAGATTCCCAGGCCAAATTTCTTGCTGATTTAATGTTTTATACTAAATTTATTAGACTCAACAGGACCAATCAATTACATAGAATCAGAGAATCTCGGTTAGATGGAATTTCAGAGGCCATCCAATTCAATTCCTATAACAATCTATAATGAATAGTCACCAAGCTTTTTCTTGAAGACTTCCAGTGAGCCACTAACTCCAGCAGCAGCTCTAATTGTTACAAAGTTTTTCCTTATATCAAAACAAAACCTGCCTCTTAGCAACCTTCCATGAGCACTGAAAAGAGGAAGGGGGGAGAGAATATTAAAAGTCTGGAAGATTTATTTTTTAAAAACTTAGGTGTTTTCTTGTGCTTCTTGCTTTGTGCACAATAGGTGCGCCAATTAAGAATTTTAAGACCACTTTCAGGATGGTCCTACTTTCTGCAATAGAAGACATCTGATTATAATAAAGCTTATTCCCCAAATCACCATCAAAAGTCTTACCTTCAAAATCTCATACATATAAAATCGAATATCATAGTCTGTTAACGTCTGGTACAATTGCTGTTGAAGACAAATACAATAACTGAGGATGAAGTAATGCCAACAGGAAGGTAATTTTTCATTCTTGTTTCTAGTAATTCAAATCGAGTCCTAGTTTGATAACTTTCCAAAGTACGACTGTTCCAGTCTGACTAACTTACTGGTCTTGCTTTTTCTCATCTAAAGTTCACATTAAGGACACCTGAGATTCTTAACCCCATATGTTAAGTGAAGAGGAACTATTTAGGCTCATTATATGGGGGAAATACATGATGGACTACCACAGATGGATGTGACTTTGGAAGTGATAACCCGATTTCCTTCACTGTACAAAGAAGGAAACCAAGGCCATGAGAAATGAACTGCTCAAAGTCATAACTGAGATGTAAATAAACCTAGCATTCCCAGTTCTCAGTTCAGTGCTCTATCTACTACACTACATTGATCCTCTCCTTTTATCTGTGATATACTAGTAAAAAGCTGTTGAGAACACACAGTATCACCTCAATATAGGGAATATACAATCGTTGGTACATGTATCCAGCATTGCAGATTATCACCCAACATGTACGACAAAAATGGTGCCAAACATGTAGAGCCAATTCAACAGTGCTTTTAAAAGTCCTGGTCCCAATTCAAAAGCAAATACAGCACAATCTGATAATCTCTTCTTCGGTTTCCAAAGAGCTGCAGATTTTTTTTTTAGTTGTTTAATAAATGGGTGATGTGCTAAGAGGGCTTTTCCAGATATTATTAATCTATTTCTAAACAAAATGTTTTTCTTTCCTTTTTTTCTTTTGGTTGTTAAAGGAAATGTTTGATATTCCTGTTACAGGAATGGCGTGAAATACAAAATGCATGTCAAATCCCTTTATAACTCTGAAATTATCTGAGCTCCTATAGTCTAGACAATTTTTGGTTATGAAAGAATTTTTGTTGAACTGAAAACTAATTAAAATAAATGTCATTGGATGAGGCTAGGAAAAATCCTTCTTTGTAAAAGTAATATGTGTTCTAATAGGATTTGATCTACTGTTATATCAAGCATTAAAGGTTATTTAAAAAGCTTTAGAGCTTTTTTTGAAGTTTTTCATAATTATTCTAAAGTAAGAGAGCCTCATAATTATCCTAAGGCAGGGGGTGGGGACCCTGCCTTGTGGCATGTGGCCCATCCCTCTCCTAAGGTAAAGAAGGACCTTGCTTTTAGATGCAACAATGTGTTCTTAGAAACCACATCGCAGAGTAGATCCTAACTAAGCATGCAGTACTGCTTTCTTCTGTTCAGGGGAAATCTTTCAGCAAGTAGGTCAAGGTGGTGAGAAGTGAAGTACAGATTTTTGTTAGGCACTATCAAACGAATGGAGTAGGTAAAATACAAAGACTATTGAATTTTTACATCTTGAAATATATTATGTGAGGATGATATGCTCCCTCTTAAAGCAACTTAGATGCAGGTCCTTCTGATGGCATCATTTCTAGTGAAAAGTCATGTAAAAGATCGAAAATCAACAATGGAAAAGGTCTGTCACATATTATACCTTGAAGTCTGTGTTGTTTACATGTTCAAAAACCAAGGCAGGTGTTCGTGACTGGGGAAAAAAAGAAAACAAAAATTAGCAACAACACTGAAATCTTTGGCTGGCACACTGTTTTGCAGGCTCTTTGTGGTGAGTTTGGCAGTCTCGGCCTCAGCCTCAGTAGTAGAAAACCCTCTAGTGCTAAGATCCCTCCCCCCTAAGATAATCACCACACTTAGGTAATTTCTGGGATGGATTCAGACAGAAGACATGGAGCTGAAGTCTCACCAGGCTCTAGGCAGCCCAAAATGCGTGCCCATCTGCATCGGACCTGAGTTTGCAAAATGGATTAACACATTTCAGTTTCCAGTGCTATCAGTCTCTTATCCTAGAAGAATAAGAAATAGTCTGTGGGTGGAGGTCTCTTTGAAAGAAAGAAGCTAATCTGATTAAATGGTTGATCTGATTAAGCATTTCAAAAGCAGGACTTAAGGGCAGAGGGAAAAACAGAAAAGAGGCCAGTTTTATTCTAAATCAAACCCAACCTCAGTGGGCCTTGTTAACTTCTACCATACTCACCACGGGGTCTTTTACTATGTCTGCCAGCGTGATTATATTGGGGCCACCTCGCAGATTCTCCAAAATCTTTATTTCACGCTTGATTTTCTTCTTCTTTACAGGCTAAAAAGGGGAGAAAGTCATGTTAGTAAAACATGATATTCAAGAGTATTTCAGTATGTAAAAAAGATGCACAAAGATATGACTATCATGGTTATATCAGATATGCACAAAATAGGATCTTCATGATGGCACTGGCATAGCTCACATGGAAATGGTTGTGGTTTATAATGCACTCTAATGAAAATCCAATGCAATCATAACTATTCTTCTTTGTAAACATTTAGAAAGTAAAAATTTAAATTGGCAGTTGAGGAGTTCAATGCCCCTCTCTCCAAGCAATTCTTAAAGTGCCTCAATTCAAACTCATTGATCTTGAATCCGACGCCAACTTACCCATTGTAATTAGAATTACTAATTAACAATACAGGAACCCTCTACTTGATAGCTGTATTTAGGGGGCAGTGAACAAACCATTCATATTCCTGCCTAACTACATGATATTACCACCTCTCTAACTCTTTCCCCCTTATTTGAAATTCTATTCATCTTCAAGGCCCTGGTCGTCTTTCTTGATCATAATACTTTATAATTTTATTAACTTTATAATGTTATAATCATATCATTTCCTGATTATAATACTAGAGTCACATAGTCTTTTGATTGGAAGGGGCCCACAATAGCCATCTACTCTAACCCATAATCAACACCCTCTTTTTTCTTAACTTCTGCAGCATTGGTCTATGTAGCCTTCATTTAGCATATATCCTATACTGCCTTCAATGAACACATTTATTAAGCACCCATTATGTTCGTGGCACTTTCAAAAATGAGACTACAGTCTCTGCCCTCAAGAAACTTGCATTCTACTATATAGCATTTTTAGTGACCTTTTTGCTTTAACTAGTCTTGTTATTCTAACAACATCTAACTTTTTTGGGTACTTAGATGGTTGTTTTTACTTTTTTACAAGGTTGTGGCTTACATATACTAGGCATTCAATATATAAATGTTGATCCCTTTTTAATCAACTGACCCAGAAGATCAGGTTTTTGTGTTCTCTGTTTCTCTCTATGAGAATATCAGCATGTGCTAACACAAAAATTTGTCACCCCCAAAACATTACTCAGAAGACATTCAATTCCCAGGGTAAGAGTGCTAAGTGAAGAGATGATTGGTAATCGCAATGGGTAGCTATAATTCAGGAAAGTGATTAGAAATTTTCTACTCCCACTATCTGGAGGACCTTAACATCTTTCTACCTTGTCAACTGCAGCTAAAACATTATTATTTTCCTTTTGCTAACATACCTCCCCAGCTAGATAATTTTGATTCCCAGTGTGTAGAATATTAAAAAATACTGAATTTTAAAGTTAGAATGGAACTTGAAAGTCATTTGGTCCTTCTGGAATACATCTCCCAGTTGTCTGAATCCTACCAGCTTTTTAAGGTCTAGTTCAAGTCAGCCTCCTTTTGCGAAGCATTTCTTGCTCCCAGCCAACTAGAAATGGTTTCTCTTTTAACGTTCACAATTCCTTTATTTCTCTCATTCTAATATGTTCATCTGACCAGTTAAGTTAATCAGTTAAGTTCCCAGAGAACAAGAATTGTATTTAAAACTTTTTTGCTGTCCTCTGCATATCAACACACATAGAAATAATTCCTGACAGCATGGAAACATATAAATTAAGAATTGGATTTTAGCCCTGGTTCTGGTACTAACTAGCTAGTTATGATGTTAGATAAGTCACTTATATCAACTGTACCTTCAAACAGTGAAACCTGCTTTCCCTACTTCACACAGTTATTAGAAAATAAGACAGGTATTAGATAGTTATTAGAAAATAAAAAAAGTATAAAAATCCACTGAAAAGTCACAAGTGATATATAAATTCAAGGTATTAGTGCTTATTTTTTTCCTATTACTAAAACAATAACAAAAGACTTGATTTTAAATAAATAAATAAATGCAAATTATCTCTGAATATTAAAATTTTTCCCTTCACTTACCTTGAGAATTTTAACAACTACTTTTTCATTATTTGTGATGTTGATGGCTTCAAATACTTCACTGTATTTACCCCGGCCTAACTTTCGAACTAGTTGATAGTCATCTTGGTTTCTGCAAACAAAAAACACCATCAGTCTCAAAAGACTTAACATTTGTTTACTACCAAGAAACAAGTCTTCTTAGAGGGCCTATCTCTTCTAACCAGAGAAGGTAGTAAGAGGTTTTAAAAATGACTGTACCTATATTTGCATTTGTAAAAACCTGGTAAATTGTGAAATGTATCCTTTTGACTTTGTAATATTTATCTTAAAGGACAGCCCCATTTAAAGCCTAGATAGAGGAAATTTTTGGTAGGCTATTCTGTAGCTCATGAACTACAGAGGCAGAGGTCTTTTCCTCTACTTTAGCACAAACTAGAGGTTAAGAATGTTCATTTCTACTGTTTCCTATTTTGAATAATTTCATTCCACAAAAGTATCAAAAAAGCCCCTTTTATGAACACTAAAAAGTTTGATTCTAAAAGTCAACTAAATAGTTAATTGGCCATATATTTTATTCAAACAATTAAAACGGATCCAGACACAATGGGAAGGTTTGTAGTACTATGAATGTATATAAATGTGAAAATGACAGGTATGGAATAAAACACTTTACAATTTGGACAAGTTAAGCTTAGTTGTTCCATTTCTACTCTTCTATAAACAAATAAATGAAGGAATTCGTGCAAACTAAATGGCAGTATGTCAAAAACTTGAAAGAGATGTTCAGAGACATTTAAATAGGACTAAGTCCAAAGCATTCTTTAAATTAAGATAGTGGTCAAGGTCAAGGTAAGTAGAAATACAGCTGTTATCTAAATAGCTCAGAGCCTGAAATACAAAAGTGGAAATGCTAGCTTACCAACGTATACTAATTAGTATTGACTTTTGATCCTTATCTGAACAGACTTACTGTCTCCTTATGCAGTAGCAATGAACTCTTAAAAGTACCAGCCCACTTGCAACCTACAGCCAAGAGAGTCAAAGTATCCTTTTATACTTGGAAAGGATAAGAAATTCACACAGGAATTTATCCATTTGCCAAAAACACAATAAGAAAGAAATGGCAGTCTTTCTGAATATATTTTTATTACTTTTTTGGTGCTTACACTCAGAGTATGACCTGATAAATATGAACCACTTTGGGGAGGAAATGGCTACTTACCACCATTAAACAAACTGCACTGAATGACACTATAACTGCTCAAGTGAACATCAGGGCCAAATTCCGAGGAAATACAGTCTTCTAACGATGACAAGCATTTAGGGATTTTATCTTGCATTTCATTAAGAAGGGAACAATATTGAGGAGATATACCTCAAAATTCTAAAGGATGGGAGAAGAAAGTTCCCTAATCCCAAGAGTACCGAGGACAAGATTTGGAGGGTTTCCTTAATGTATTAACTTCCAATTGTTATACTATCCTCAAAACTCCTTGGGTTAAATGAAGTATTTCCATAAAAGTCTAATTTGCTTCATATTTAACAATTATGTCTACAGCTAATGCTTTATACCAGGGAAAAGAATGCTAGGATTCACTGGTTTTTAAATAGTGAGGCTAATGAAACAATTATTTCCTCAAGACAGTAACAGAACTTGCAAATCTAAGAGATATATGCAAGCTGTGACACAGGCCTCAACCCTCATGTATTACAGCTACACGAACAGGTAGCTTTCCAGATGTTACAAAGCCAAATTAAACAAGGGTCAGGGTCTTTGGGGGAATAAAATGAAGTAAGTAGAGACAATTACCCCCATTCCACCACATGTGACTCGTAGTCCCAGTACTCCCGGGGTCTGTGCGTGTTAACATCAGTGTAAACTCTGGCCCTACTTGGCACGGGTCCCGACATGTCAGACAGGTTGGCGGGCAAAGCTGGACTTGATGTTGAAGTTCTGGTAGTCACTTAATTCAGAGCCAACTAGGGGTAAGGCCTTGTTTAGACCCCTTGTTTTCTCCAACTGCAGAAACAAAATGAACAAAGGGTGACTTAAAAAAATTTAACAGGGAGGGAAGGAATGGCTCACAAATACTATTCTTCCCAAGAATACCTCTGGCTCTATGACTTAGCAACAAATCTCTCTTAAATGTATCATCAACTACAATACTTATTGCTTTAGGAAAGGACAAACTATCCTTAAAATGATACAGTTCTTCTCGTATTATGAAGGATCATTTCAGACTTTTGCAAGGAAATCCTGAACATCTCATGTTTCCAGAAAAAAAAGGATTTGGGATCCAACCATTCAATATTTAAACATAACTATTTATAGCTTATTAGCACACATATGGTGCAAAGATTAATAAAAGTATCTACTCAAGTAATTTACAATTAGGGAAGAAAAGTTATGCAGATCAATAAATGCAATATAAATTTGTTTAAGTGTCTAAGAAAAGCAGAAAGTACAGAGTGAACAAATGAGGGAAAAATAATTTTGGTGGTGGGGAAAAATCAATGAGTAATCCAGTTTTTCACTAACAAAGGAGAACAACAGTAGATAAGTCTGGATAGGTAGGTGGGGTCACATCAGAGAGGACCTTTTAAAGGCCACACTAAATAACTGGTCTATCCAATAAACCAATGATTAACACTGAAACTTTTTGAGTACTGCAAAGATATGCACAGTGGGAAGACCAACATAGAAGGATCAGATACACACAGAGTAAGACCCCAAATTTTAAACACAACAAGTAATTTGTTAGGTCTGGAATTTTTACCTCTGTAGATACCTTTCCAGGATGGAAGCTCAAAGTTAAAAGTACAACAGAGGTACCACAGGATCACTGTTAAATAAGATTACAGTACTTTCTTAATACTTGCCAACCGAGCTAAACCACTCCCTTTAGTTGGAACTTAAAAAAAAAAAACTTTCTAGACAGAGAGAAATATTATTGGTTTAATACTATTGTTTCGGGAACCTCACACAGTAATATATAACATCACATCAGAAATCACCAATACCACTACTGTAACCCAAGTAAATGACTCATTTCATTTTACCAATTAGCATTTAAAAATAAAAATAGAATTTCAAAATTGAAATTAAATTTTCTTTTGCTTCATTCAATGTGTAGACTCAACCAGTTATGTGTTCTAAGTTGGAGAAAGTAAAATTATCTACACAACTGCTCAATATTTATCATATACCACTGTTGTCTTTACCTTAACATGTGTATATACCTTATCTCCCTAACTAGATTACTGACTCTCAAAGGGAAAGAAACAATGTTAGATATATTGATATTCTCCAAAGGAGTAAGGCACAATGTTGCGCACACAGTAGGTTCTCAATAAATCTTTATGTGAATGATAATTGCCTAGGAGAAATAGTTCTATAACCTTTTTCTCAGGGAATTATATTCAGAGCTGGACCAAACCTTACAAGGCACCTAGTCCAACTACCTCCTTTTAAAGATGAGGAAATGGAGAGCCCAAGAGACAAGTGACTTGGCTAGGTAGTAAATGACAAAGACAGGATTTGGATCCAAGTCCAATGAAACCCTAAACTGTTTAGTACAGTTGTGTCCAGGCAGATTAGAAATCAATTCTACAAAAGGTAAGTTGGGTTGTGTGTTAGGTCTACTTCAGCCATTTCCTGAAACTTCTTTCTTCTTAAAAAACTGTATTTAGTTTCATATACAATTTTGTGGGGTTTTTTGTATACTTTACTGTTATACTCATAATAAAATAGACTAGAAAGATAGTTAAGTGATGTACCCAAGGTCACAAGCTATTAAGCGCTGAACTCAAACTCAAAGAACAAAACATCTCTGTATTCATAATACTTTCCTTCCAAAGGGGCCTCTGTCTTTACAATATACTAGCTACCAAATAGTTTGATGAGCCAGCAAGCATAAACCAGTGCCTGGCTTTTCACTGGCTTAAGTGCAACGAACACAAACTATCCAATTTATGCTACAGATACTGCTACACTAACTAGCACTGCCATTCCAAAAGGAAGGAAAAAAAACCTAACAAAACTTTGGGGACCCACCTCTTCCCTTCCTGCAGTATGAACCACAAAAGTCTCAAAGCCTTGCACATTCACTTATAAACTCACTCATCTGGAGGAATCTCATCTTCATCTGTAGACCCTATACTATATTACTCAAACTTAGATAAGTCACTGATATTACCAAAATACAACTTATGATTTTTGTAGTCAAGCACACCGGTCTATTTTGCTTAAAATACTTTCCCCTGGCTAATACCTGCCATTTATGACATTGAATTTGGTGGCTTTACTCTCATAGGCCTTGACCTGCTATTGACTTTAAAAAACTTCAAAACAGGAAAAATAACTGAAATTCCTGAAAAATTCACAGGACATATAGAAACGTACAGGACACAAAACAGAAATGAGCATCTATTCCCCAAAAACTTGGCTACTCAGTGTACACTGGAGCTTGACCTAGGACAGTTATCAATACAATATTCCAATTAATAACAATAATACAAAGCATTTTTATAGTGTTTCCACATCACTGCTTCACTGATCATCACAACCATTTTGTGAAGACCTAAAGACAGGATACTATAATCTCTAAAGGAAGAAACGGAGGGAAGGGGATAGGGAAAGGAGCTAGAATAGAAATAAAATCTAGGTCTCCTGACTGTCAGTTGAGGACACTGTCCATTTCTTTTTCTTTTCTCTCATGAACTTAATCCATAGAAAAGAAAAATGATGAACTTATGAACTCTGGTTACAGTTTTTTGAAAGGAAATATTAAATTTAACAAAGCAATAGCAAAACTGCCTTGTTCTCTTCTGAATACCCTTTCATTTTCTATTAGTTTTGTTTATACTTTTTTCTTTCTTTTTCATTCAGTCTCTTTTAGCACTAAACAGTCAACAAACACAAGAGCAATGAGGTGAAAACTGAGGGACTGTTCTCTGGACAGGAACACAGTGGAATTTTAGGTGAGATCTTGACGAGGTCAAGACTGGGTCAGTGTATTCTAACTTACTTTTGTTACAAGGGAGGTTTTTACACAGAAAGTCACTGAAATGTGACATCAATAAAAAAAGAAAAATAATTTAAAAAAAAATTCTGAACTAAAAACAAGAGCATCTCCACATACAAGGCAGAACACAGATTATATGTGAACCTGTGAATTAGTTCATAACTGCTTTCTTCAAAAAAGGTGTACAATAAATTCGACAAATTACTTTTAGAAGTTTGTTTTGCTGTACTATTCCCTTCCTGGTATTATCCTCCCACTTTAAGTACTGCTCTCACCAATACCTACTTCCACCAAACTGTTTGTATGTGTTTGTCCTTTGAGGTTCTTCTGATTCCCCTTGCCCCCTCCATTCCCATTTCTCCTTACATACTATTTCATTCCTCAGGTACGGTTTTTCATATTTAACTACCTCAATACCTTTTGAAGACATCAAAGTTTTGACATTTGGCTCTTCTCCCCCACTAGAATGTTAGACAGTTGGCTCTGTCCAAATGCTTAAATAAATATGCCTTTCTACCATGTTTGCATTTCTCAACTCATGTTTGTATTTCAAAACTCCTATTCAGGTCTGGTCTTAAATCAAAAAATACCTGAAAGTTCCCTATTCCATTATCTGTTTCCTCCCCCCGATTATACTTAGCTATTCTGGCTAAAGTTATTCTTGATTATAAGCCTTTATTTTTTTACCTTCTAGAATACTGTATTTTCATAACTCTCATTTAAGTAGAAGTTGCCAAGCTTTGTGATCCTGATTGTTTCCCTGGTGTACAGAACTTCTTTCTGGATGTATGCATTACTTTTAATGTGGCAGCTCTAGATTTTGGCTATAATATTCCTGGGACTTTTCCTTTTGGAATTCCTTTTAGGAGAGAATTGGTGGATTCCTTCTTTTAACAGATCTGAGTAATTTTATGATTTCCTATAGTACAGGATTTATTTTTTTTAAATCATACTTTCCAGGGAATCCAACGACTTAAATTACATCTCCTTGACCTGCTTTCCAAATCACTTGTTTTCTAGGTCAGTTTTAATATCCGACCTTATATTTTCTTCTATGTTTCAATCTTTTGATTTTCTCCTAATATTTCTTGCTGCTTCATAAAATTACCCATTTCAGTTTAGCCTATTCTAGTTCTCAGACAGCCTGGTACCTGGTGAGGTTTGTCAAGCTCTCTTCTATGTTATTTATTCTCCTTTCAATTTTCCTCCAGGGCTTTCACTTCATTTAAAAGCAAAAAAAAAAAAAAAAAAAAAAGCCTCCACCTCTTGTTTGATTTTTCCCCCCTAGGTATTAATATAGTACTTACGGAAAATCCATTTTTTTCCTTTGAGTTTTTGCTTCTGCTTGTTGAGTTACTACTCTCTCCTTTGATGGGGGAGGGAGTCTCTATATTTGTAATCATTTTTTATGCAAGCCGGTATCTTAGTTTACTCATCTCTTCACCTTTAGAATTGGTTAGGAACAGGTTCAGACCTCTGTTTAATCTCATCTTGGGGTCACACTAGATTATTGTACCAATCTCTACCTCCCAAGATTAGGACCTTTAAGGTTCAGAGTACTGGGTCTTCTAGGCCCTCTATAACCCTCAGGCCACAGTGCTAAGAACCTTGGAAATCCTGGGGGCCTGAGCTTTCCTGATCCAAGTCTTAAGAGTTGAGCTGATCCCTGAAAACTCTCTAGGGCTTTCAAGGTCTCTGCTGTGGAGTTTTCTAGAGGAGGGTGGAGAAGGGTCTCCATTCCTGTTGCCCCCAGACACAGAGCTCTGTTTAAGGAGTCTGCTGGCTTGTTAGCCTGTACCTGCAATTCTCTTTCCTACCACCTGTGGACATGGGTTTCTGGGCAACTTTTTGTGCAGCTGATGGGGTGTAAAAAATCACGTACTACACGATATAACTTCTCACTGGACTTCTTGATCAGTATTTGGTCTGGTATGTATTCCAAGTTTTTGCTAGAGTAGGTATGTGGGACCAAGGTAATTTGCCTCTTTTCAGGCAGCCACGCTGGCTGAGAGTTCCATAAGATATCCTCTTTATGATGTGAAGGACTGATTTTTTTTAAAGGGGGGAATTTAAATTCAGTTCTTTCCAAATCACTTTCTATACTACGTAAACCAGTGGTAGCCAAATCTTGTTAATTATCTACCATCACTAAAAAATGTGAACAGATATCCCAATTCCCCCCATATGTATATTTACTTATTTATAAATTATTTCTGGCAGTTCTGTGGAGGATAGATTAGAGACAGAAGAGACCTGAGGCAGGGACATCAATTAAAGAGTCTAATGTAATACATAGTCCAAGTGACATGTGATGAGGGTTTCAATTAGGATGGTGGCTGTGTGAGTAAAAAGAAGGGACCAGATTTGAGATGTGGAGGTAGAAATGGCAAGATCTTGTACCTGATTGGATGTGTAGAATGAGAGAGTGAGAAGTTTAAGATGTTACCAATGTTTCAAACCTAGGAGACTGGAAGGACAGTCGTATCCTAGACAGTTAAAAGAAATTTTTAAGAGAAGTGAGTTCAGGGTGAAAGTTAATGTAATGAGATCTATGATTCTTGATTCTTGGTAACCCATTCATGTCTGCTTATTCTGTTCAACTTGCTGTCCCACTGTAAATGAAAAGTGAGGGAATAAGGGCTCTTACCTTGTCATTACTCTTGATCCCAAGAGGTGACCTTGGGAGACATGCATGAGTAATCAGTGGTATGCATGTGAAGGTACTGTACATCTGCATAGCAGCAGGTCCTCAGATAGTGATTAGTTTATAATTGCCTGTGGAAGCCAATTTTTCTTCTCTCCTCACATTCCCCAAGAAGGAAAGGCAAGAATTTGCATAGCAGAACAGGGTGCAGTAGAGGAATGTTGGGTTGTAAGGGTAAAGGAAGTTTAAATGGGGAGAAGCTCTACAATAGGCTATCAAAGGGAAGGTAGTATATGACCCATCTAACAACCATCTAGTTGATGACACATCCCTTGCTGTCAGGTTACAATCCCCAAGTTGGCCCCTATCCTTCCTTTGAAGACGTTGGCATAGATAATCATCATATACTTACTTCAGAGTATAAAGACAATTATTTGCAGGTGATTTAGAAATACTCTTATTAGTGGCATAACAGAAAGCAAAGGAACTGGAGTCAGATTTGAGTATGACTCTCCTAAATGTCACTCTAGTAGCAGTTTGACCTTGGATAAGTAATCTCATTTCTAGAAGTCTATGCCTGGCTGAGGAAGAATACTGACATAGAATTGTTGTGAGGATCAGAAAATATAGTCAAAATACTTTGTAACTACATGATGTAATGTATTTTTGAATAACCATGATTAGGCACAAAGCAGATCATTTTTAGAATATAGGGGCTCTAATGTATTCAAATCATATTTTGGAAACTCATCCCATATACCTTACCCAATAAGTATTCTAAAGGTAAGTATTCTGTAATAGATAAATAATAGTGTATTACTTTCCAAGTTGTCAGTAACTAAGAGGTTAAAGTAATGATTTGAAATGACTCCTCCCTATTTCTGTCTTATCCAGTGACAGCTGGCAGGATATTGTAACTAATTTCTGTGCTTGAAAAGATCAGTATCTTGAGATGCAAAAACACCAGGTCTAATTTCCTGCTTTGTCCCTGTAAGTAATTAGACAGTAATTAGATAAATTACGTACAAAAAAAGATCAGCTGCTTTCTTTGTTAGCTACAATATATTTAGGTATTAATGTCAGACTATGGCCTGGGAAGGACCTTAGAAATAATCTCATCTAACTCCCACATTGTACATATTGAGGAAATTCAGGGAACCAACAAGTGTGCATCAACTGTCTAGTACCTGCCAGGCATTATTCAAGGTATTAGAAAATTCTTTTCTCATAAGAACCCTGAGAGGTAGGCAAATCAAATATTATCATCTCCTTTTTGCAGATGAGAAAATTGAGGCTCTGAAAGGTTAAGTGATTTGTCCATTATCATCTATGGCAGTATCTGGGGTGAGATGTGAATCATGGTTTCCAGATTCCAAATTCAGTACTTCACATATACTACACCAAATGGCTTCTTCTCTGCTTCTCTGGTTGTGTCTTAATGTTATACAGCTAAAAAAAATGGGAGAACTGGTTTTTAAAAGTTTAGTGTTCCTTCCAACCTGTCCTAAGTCAGAAAATCCTAGGTCCTGATTCTGTCATTTATTGTCTGTGACCCTCGAAACATCTCTTCATCCCTTTACCTGTAAGGAGGATACTACAACTATACAACTAACCCTAGGGGTTGTTATAAGAAAAGTTTTATAAACCATAAAACATTACAGAAAAGGTGAATAATGTCATTGCTATGGATGTTTCTTCTTTCCACAAAGAAAAAAAATGCTTTATGATCTAAAGACACCTTCCTTCCTTTCATTAGTTTCTAGTTAGGTAAGCATGCTTTAACTTGTCTAAACTTCCACTTTCCTCAGTGATAAAATAAGCAAAATATGACTTGTAGTACACCTATCACTTGAGCACGACAAGGTTATCATGTTCTAAGGGAAGAACAATGAATGTGGAATCAAAGGCTCTGCTTCTCCTGTCTGCTTTCTGGGTCTCAAGAGTCTTCAATGGGGGTGGGGGGTTAGACTAGATAGCCTCTAAGATCTCACAAAGGACAGGTCCACCATACGTTGTTTCCCTTAGAACACAAAAGCTTTAGGAGGTACAATTAACCCACTTCTGATAAGACAACAGAGCATAATGGGAAAAAGCACTAGACTTGGGACTTGGTATCAGTAGGCCTGGGTTCAAGTCCTAGATCTATCACTGGGCAAGCCACTCAACCTCTCAAAGTCTCATCTGCAAAGCAAAGTACAGTCTACCTTAATGGGCTGGTGTGGTGAAGGCATTCTACAAATCTTAAAGTACTTTTGAAATAAGAGTTATTAGTAATTCTGACACCCAACTGTCAAAATGGGGAATCATAATATCATAAAACGGGATCTCAGCTAAAGAAAACGACAACCACTCAGTTACCAGGCTAAGAAAACCTCCACAACCCAACTTTAGACTGTTCAACTGTTTATTATCTCACAGACAAGAGTACATTTCCAGTCAGACAAGAGTTAACAGTGCACTAACAGGTTCTAGGCTCTTTCTTCCTTCTTTCTGCCCTATGGTTTGCTCCTCAGCCAAGAGCAAAGTTAATTACTACGAAACTCTCCAGATTCTCAAGTGTTTGTCTAAAATGACCCCTGTAGCTTCTGACTCTGTCAGAATGGACTTAAATTATGAACTGGTGGACTTAATTCTCTACTGGAAAAGGCCTAGTTAACTATTTAATAATTCACATTTGCACACTGTCAAACATACATCACCATTCAGACCAATTCCAAATGGTTACCATTCATTAGGCAATGAGAATTACACCAGGGATTCTTGATTTGTAGCAATGTAGCCCCACAATGCTCAGCATCTTTAGAAGAATCTGTGGGAATAAAATGGTGCCCAGGAGAACTAAACACAGGAAAGAAAGCTAGGAAACAAAATAGGGGGTGGGAAGAAACATAGAGGAGCACAGAAATTAGGATCAACTAGGACCACAGGATTTAGAGCTCCAAAGGACTCAGACCCCATGTAGACCAACACCTTGATTCTACACACAAGAAAACTGAGGTTCAGAGAGGTTAGAATCACTTGCCCAAGATCACATAGGTAGAACAAGTACAGAACTGGTACTGGTCAGAGGAATCCATGTCCTCTGACTCTTAAATCTAGCACTACTTTATCAGTTATTAAATTATTATTAATAATAATAATTATTATTACTAAGACCACTAGACTAAGTCAGTAGAAAGGAGTTTTAATTTTGACACTACAACATAAAAGTTGTGTCTATATTCAAGTCACTGGCTTCTCTGGCCTCAGATTTGTCATCAATAAAATCCACATACCTGCTATACTAATCTTTATCAAGATGCAATCAGACAATGCATGTAAACTGCCTTTAACCATAAAGCCATTATTACTTGAATACAGCAAAATTCTAAACTTAAAAAAATATTACAAAAAGATTTATAATGATGTTGTGAAGAGTACCAGATTATTAACCAGAAGATCAGTGTCTGAATCTTAACTCCAACACTTAGCACGTGTTTAATCTTGTCCACACTCTCTCCTCTCTCTGAGCCTCAGTTTCCTTATCTGTAAAATGAGAAGGCTCACCTAGATGAATCAACCAATAAGAATTTTGAAAGCACTTAATGTATGTCATGCATTGTACTAGGCACTGGGGGACATGAAGACAAAAAACAAAATAGTCCCTGCTCTTGTGGAGTTATACTCTGTCAGGAAAAACATGTACACAGTTAAGTATACACAAAATACAAAGTAGTTTAGGGAAAGAGGACTAGCAAGTTGGAGAAAATCAGGAAAGGCAAGATGTAGGAAATGGTGCTTAAAATGAGTCCTGCAGGAAATAAGGGATTTTATGAGGCACAGGTGAGAAGAGAATACTTTCCAGGAATGGAGGATGGCCAGTACAAAGGCAATGAAACTATATATGCAGTGTCACGTGAGGAACATCAAGAAAGCCAGTACAGCTGAACCATAAAGCATAGGAAGGGTATTATATATAAAAAATTGGGAATATAGGTTGAGGCCATGTTAACAACAGCTTTAAAAGCCCAAGAAAGGAATTTGTATTTGATCCTAAAGGTGATAGGGAGCCATTGGAGTTTACTGAGTGAGAGGGTTACATGGCTAAATCTGTGACTAAAGTAAATCACGGGCAGCTAGGTGGAAGATGCAGTTGAATGGGAAGAGACTCAAATAGGAGGCCACTGTGAATATGTATAATTAATTCTAAATTAGGGATCCTATTTATGAACATATGCCTGCCTACACAAATGAAAAGGAAAAGATCATAAGATGTTGGAGCCAGAAGGGACCTTAGGGATAATCTAGTAGCTAGCTATGAACCTGAAGAGGGGGGAGGATAGAAGGAGATTGGAAAGATACCTGGAAAGAGGGATGGTGGAGAAGGAAGTCTGGAGTCAGGAGTGGAGCCTGAAGAAGAATGAACATGATTAGCGAGGGCACTTTTCCTTAAAATGTAGATTCTGGGAAAAACTGACCAATTAGAGGCAAGGGTGACAGGGATGGAGAGATCTTTCCAGGTAAGACGCGGACAGGAATAAAGGGAGTTTTCAAGTTTTGGAGACACAGTTCTTTCCCATTTCTCCTACCTGGTTCTCTCCTGTGTAACTACTCCTTTATATTCTTGGCTGAAATCTTTCTCTAAGACATGCTCATTAATTGTAGGTGTCTCACAAGTACCAGTCAGACCACTCCTCAATCTCTTTCGATGGATCTTCATATAAATCACACCCTGTAACAGGTGTCCAACAGGGCTCTGTCCTAGGCCCTCTTTTCTTCTCCTTCTATACTAAGTCACTTAATCTCATCTGCTCCAGTTGTTTTAATTACCATCTCAAGGATGCTTCTCAAATCTACCAACCACCTAATCTCTCTACTGACCTCTAAATTTTGTTATCTCCAATGGCTGTTCAGATACCTTGAACTGGGTGTTCAGTAAACATCCTAAACTCAATGCATCCAAAAGTGAACTAGTTAACTTTCCCCCTAAACACCACCTCTCCCCTCACATTTTCCTGTGTCAAGGGTACCACCTCAAGATCCAGGTATCATTTTTGATTCAACATTATTTTCCTTCTCCCCCACCCCATATCTAATCTGCCAAGACCTGTTGAATTTGCCTTTGAAATCTTTCAAATATGCCCTTCTTTCCTCTGATACTGCCACACCTGGTGCAGGCCCTCATCACCTCATGAAGTAGCCTGTTGGTGGATCTTCCTGCCTCAAGTCTCTCCTTACTCCAACCCATCCTCCATTCAGTCACCAGTGATTTTCCTAAAGTGTAGGTTCAACCTCCCCACCACCTTTCCAGTCTTCTTATACCTTATTGTTAGCATGTACTCTTCAATCCAATGACACTGGCTTTCCTGCTGATCCATGAAAAAAAAAAAATTCTCTCTTGGTTCCAGGTATTTTCTCTGCCTGTTTCCTATGCATAAAACAGTCTCCCTCATCTCAGTCTTCTGGTTGCTCTGGTATGCTTCAAGGACCAATTAAAGTAAGCTTTTCCCAATCCTCTTAATTCTAATGCCTTCCCCCTTTTAATTATTTCCTATTTTTCCTATGTATATAGCTTATTTGTACACATTTGTTTGCCTATTGTTTCCCCCATTAGATTGTGAGTTCCTTGAGGTCAGGGGCTGTCTTATGTCTCTTTTTGTACTCCTCACTCACTGGGGCTTACGACAGTGTCTGGTACGTAGTAGGTGTTTAATAAATGTTTATTGACTGATTTGAGCTTGTCCCTCTATATTACCTCACATGGTGATCTTAAAAACTTCCATAGATTCAAGGCAGATAATTCTCAGATCTATTTATCCACCCCAACCTCTATCCTAATCTCCAATCTCACATGACTAGCTGTTTACTGGACATCTCAAAATGGACGTCTGGTAGATATTTCAACACAGCCAAAACAGTTTGTTTTTCTTCACAAGCCCTCTCACCTTGCCAATTTCACTATTACTGCCCCGCCCAGGCTAGTACCATTCTCCTAAGTAGCCCAAGCTTACAACCTCAATGCATTCTTGACCCCTCATATGCACTCACCTCACATATCCAATCTGTTGCCATGTCTACCTTCACAACATCTTTCCTAGAAGTCTACTTTTCTTTACTCACATGTCACATGGCCACCACAATGACACGGCCCTTGTTACCTCAGGCCTGGACTACTACAACAGCCTTCTAGTTCATCTTCCTGCAATAAATCCCTCCTCATTCCAGTTCATCTTCCAATCAGCTGTCAATGATCTTCCTAAAGCATAAGTCTGGTCGACCACACCATCACTTTCCGACTCAAATTTCAATGGATCTCTATTAATTCTGAGTGGGATAGACTTAGTGAAGACTCCTCAGATTGTAATTTTTCTCCCAGGGGTGAGGTAAGGCCTAAAGGCTCAAGGTTACAATATTTTTAGAATAGAATAGTTCCATATAAGGATATAAAACTGTGTAGTGTATTAGGGTCTCAATGATTGGACAAAACTTACATAATTCCTCGATGTCTTCATTTCAAAAGGGATTGGTTAGATTTCGTGTCTAGAATGTAAGACCATATTCTCAGCTAATGAGGATAATGGTCAGTGGGGGGAGGAGGGACTTGCGTTAGGGTCTATATAAATCACTATCCTGTTCTTTGTCTTCGGCTTTCCTACTCCAGGTGAACTGCTGTAGGATTGTCCAGATTCTCGAGAATCGAATAAATCTCTTTTCCGTCATCACTTTGAGAGGCCTCTGAGTAATTGATTTATGTAGGGACCTGAGCCATCCCACACAATTCCATCTTATAGTTTCCTTAACTGTAAAATTATGATAATAGCACCTACTTCCCAGGGTTACTGTCAGGATCAAATGAGATTTCTGTAAAAAGCACTTTGCTATCCAGGATCAAATATAGAATTCTTGTTTGACATTTAAAACCTTTACACCCTGACCCCTTCCCTGCTATACCTTGCTAATCTTCTTACATTTTATTCCTCTACACTTATGATGGGGACACTGGCCTTTTTGCTATTCCTCTCACATGACACTTCATCTACTCACTCCATAAAAAGTCTCCTAGTCTAAAACTCCTTATTTCACAACAGGAAATTAGCCTGAAAAGGTTCTAAGGGACAACACAATGGGGCTACTATGCCCTTAAGTTACCTAATACAAATGACTAAAAAAATAAAGTTATTCCCCAATTACAAGGATAGGAACTGGATCTGTGCTTTCACTGATACAGGGAACTCTCAGATGAGAAAACTCCTTCTAGCATCTATGTAGGTCAGCACCCTTACAACTTACAGCCTTAAATTTGTCTAGAGCACTTGAGGGGTGAAGGGATGTGCTACTATCAGTGTCAGAGTATTGAACCCTACTCTTTCTAGTTCCAACAACAGCTCTGGGAGACACAAGGACTGTCTTCTAAGTTATGTCACTTTTTAAGGAGACTCCAATAATTTATATTTTCCATTTCTCTTTTCAACATCATGGTTCCTTGTCAGACGTGAAGCTACTACTGATGTTAAACTTCAATAATTCAGAATAATTGTAGGCACATCATTTTAAGTTACTCATTTAGATGTGAAGGTGAGTCACTAAACTGTGTGACCAGCTTTATTATCTATTTTTAAGGGGTGGGTTGTATATTAGATAAGAAGTAGAAAATGAAGGCTCTTTGCTCAGCTCTCCTCTACCAGGTACCTGACTATGGACACTTCCCTTTACCTCACTCTTTCATTTAATTCATCTGTAAAATGGGAATAACATTATTTGTACTGCATAATTCATGGGATCATGAGCACTGCTCTTTGTAAACATTAAAATGCTATGAAATGGTAATTATCTCTAAAATTATGACTGTTTTACTCCAAGCTCTCTTGACATCTAAACACAAAAAGATGCCATCATTCATAAAATAATTCACCACAGATTCCATTAAGTAGAGAACTGCTTCAGATCATAATATAATCCATTCTTCTTGTTAGTAACAGCTAGACTTCATGATTCACAAAGCTTTTTTCTTCCCCCCACAAAGGCTCTCCAAAGCAAGCAATGCAATGTTATTCCTGGTTATAGTTATGAACCCTGAAACTTCAGGGAGGATGGGAAGTTCACAGGGGGAAGAGAGTTGTCCTTGGCCATAGAGCTTATGGAATTTGAACCCAGGTCTTCTGGGTCCTTTCTACTATCAAGTAATTTGTGCCATAGGATTTATCTAACAAAGCCTTAGGGCACTGACTCCTTGGGCATTGTAAGAGCCTTGTTTTTAGGCTAAAATTTGAAAACGGGACTTTATCAATCAGCTATAAGAAAATCTCTTCGCCATTTTTTCCCATTAAAAAGTCAGACCATAATCATAAACTAGAGATCATTAATATGGTTCTGTGTGATCTAAAATGGGATAAAAATGAAAAGTGATTGGGGGAAAAACCCAGAAAACCATGTTATTAAGCACTGTTTAAAATGGAAGTTTATTGACCTGAATGGACTAAGAATCAGCAAAACCACTTACTGTAGCCTTTCATTCTCTTTCCTCTGTCGTTAATAATCACTAATTAATATTAACAATAAAAAGGATTGAACTACTTCACTTCCTTAACTCAAAAATCTCCAGTGGCTTCCTATTTTCCCTAGGACATAACACAAAACATCTGCCTAGAATTTTAAAATTCTCCACAAACCTACTTCCTACCTACATTTCTGGTCTTCTATTTATCCCCTTTATACACTCTCCATTCCAGTTTAACTGGCATACTAGTTGTTTCCCTCCATCTCCTACCTCACTGAATTGCAGACTAACTGCTCATCTGTATGGGCAAGGGGACTTCCTTCCCTAGGAGCTTCCTATGCCAATAAAATCAGGTCTCGATGTAGGGAACGCCTAGTGAAGGAACCTTCCCCACGTATATCAGCAACTGCTCTGCTTCTTCCCTCATGTGTGTGTGTATGGGTATTTTAGCAAACATATGCTTACTTTTTTTCCCCAAACTATTTTTTCCTTTTTGTGTGTGTCTTAAACATTCACTTTTATAAGATTTTGAGTTCCAAATTATTTTCTCCCTTCCTTTCTACCCCCTCCCCAAGACAGCAAGCAATCTGATATGTTATACATATACAATTATATGAATCATATTTCCACATTAGTCATGTTGTGAAAGAAGAATCAGAACAAAAGGGAAAAGCTACAAGAAAAAAAAACAAAAAAAGTGAAAACAGTATGTTTCAATCTGCATTCAGACACCATAGTTCTTTCTCTGGATGTGGATAGTATTTTCCATCATGAGTCTTTCGGAATTCTTGGATTATTGTACTGCTGATATCATAGTTGATCACTGCACAATGTTACTGTTATTGTGTACAACATTCTCCTGGTTCTGCTCATTTCACTTTGCATCATTTCATGTGTCTTTCCAGATTTTTCTGAAATCTGCTGGCTTATCATTTCACATATATATATATTTCTTATATATGCTCACATTTTTGTAGCACTTGCAAGTTGCTTTCTTCTTAATAATCTTGTGAGGTTACAAATATTATCACCATTACATTGATTAGGAAGTTGGTAAATCAGTCCCTTCATTTTACAAGAAAAAACTAAGGGTCGGAAAGGTAGTGAAAGTCATCCTGGGACTCAAACCCAGGGCTTATGATTCTACCATACTGCCTTTTATTTTGATCAACTAAAGATAAAATCAAGTTGTTTGACACAGAAAAACCAATTAATAATGTTTTAGCAGCCTTCCCCCTGCAGTTGATACAATCAGTTATTCTGATTCTAGTTTGCAGTAGAATTCTAAAAATTTACAAACTGTAACCCTAATAAGGAAAGTTCTATCTAGGAAGCAAGATTTTTAAAAAATTCATATACTGCAAATGACTCATTCATAAGGAAGACAGAATTCTATCTGCGTTCCTGAGGAAAATATAGCTTCTACAGGCAAACAATGTTGAGAACTTTTAAAAAACAGATTATTGTTGGGAACTTTTTTATAGGCAGACTGTACATTTATATGACAAATAAACAAAGTAAGGAATGTAAAGGATGGTAGCACAGGATTACAATTTCAAGATCCAGATTCTGGACCTGAGTTTGGCATTCACTAGTTGTATTTTCTTGGCAATGTGATATGCTTAGAGCAATGGATTTAAGAGTTTCAATCTATCTCTGTGCCTTGAGAAAATCACTTATATTTTCCAGACCTCAGTTTTCCAAGCTATAAAATTAGAGGGTTGGGTTACATGTTTTTTAAGGTCCTGTCTAACTTTAAATTCCATGATCCTTAGTTACATCATTTCTGAGTCTCATTTTCTTCATCTATAAAATGAGGATAATAATGCTCATATGGGATTATGGTGAAAAAAGTGCTATATAAAACTATGAAATGCTTTTAAGATCTAAAAGTCTATGTTTATCTAACTGCATACCTGAGAGGTTTCAAAAAACAAATTGTCCAATTTAAACATGATGTTGCTGATAAGAAGTCTATATACAACAACATTTTATATTACAGCAGTTCTTTTTGTGGTAGCAAAGAACTGGTAACAAAATGGATACCCATTAATTAGGGAATTGTTACAAATTGTGGTACGTAAATGTAATGAAATATTAGTGTGTTGCATGAAACTATGTATATGATGAATATAGAGCAACATGGAAAAGACTTGCATGATCTGATGGTAACGTGAAGTAAGCAGAGCAAAGGAAGCAATATACAAAATGATTGCAATATAATGAAAAGAACCATAATAATTAAGTAAATGTTGCAAAATTATAAGGAACAAGTACGACCCCAAAGAGATTCATGGGAAAACAGCCTCTCCAACCCCTACTCCAATCCTTTGCAAAGGTGGGAGGCTCCACAGGTTCAATGCATATATTTTCAAACTTTTCAATGTGCTGGTTTTATCAATTTCTTCCCCATTTTTTTTCTTCATAAAACATTCTTTGTCATATAGGATATTTCACTAGGAGGAAAAGGGGAAAGGATAATGGGAAAAACTGTAGTGATATAAAAAAAGCCACCAATAAAAGTTTACTTAAAAAATTATGAGATCAGGGACACAAAAACCTATGTTCTTGGGTCTCTGAAACAATGCAAGTTTGACTTCTATTTAACATTGCTCTGTTTCTGTATTTTAAAGAAAACCTTATTAATTCAATTAATTCTTATTATGAACTTAACCATTACCTCTCCATTACAGAAAATGGTGGCTAAACAAATTAATAGTGTAAACAAAATACGTTGGATATATTATAAGAAGAATATTTCAAGTACTTAAGAAGCTAGGATATACAAAACAAAATGCTATGTTAATTACATAGCATTTTTTATCAACAAAGAAAGGAACTCAGTCTAGTTTGAAATTATTAAAACACTTTAAAAAAATCCCTCGTGTTTCAGTACAGCTAGTCAAGCAAGGAACAGTAAATAGTCAAATTAGATGCTGCACAAACATCCACAAAATATTAAGAGAATTAAAAACATTACATAGATAATACTATGGGGAATTAATGAAAGGGCTCAGGCAGGAATTGTGCAAATGAAGTTTTGCACTAGTTGTAATTTGTAGGAGTGGGAGTACCCACACTAATGAGATCACAGACCCAGTGAAGACATATCAACCGAATGCACCCAATTATATTAAGTTAGTTCTTGAATAGGATAATACCTTCTTGAATAGAATAACACCTATACATAATAACAGGTGTTATATAGATGCTTTAAAAGAAATCTGAAGTAGAGAAAAAAGACTGGACCATAAAGTGAATGTTGTTCAGTCATTTCAGTGGTTAACTGACTCTGTGACCCCAGCTGGTGTTTTCCTGGCAAAGATACTGGAATGGTTTGCCATTTCCTTCTCCATCTCATTTTACAGATGAAGAAACTAAGGCAAAAATGGTTATGTGACTTGACCAGGGTGACACAGCTAGTAAATGTCTGAAGTTAAATTTGAACTCACAAAGATGAATCTTTCTGATTCCAGGCCTGGTGCTCTATTCACTGTCTCACCTAGCTGCCCTATAAAGAGAATGCCTGAGTTCAAATCCTGGCTTTGCCATTTAAGTAGCTATTTCCTCATCTGTTAAAATCTGAGGGAAGAAGTGGAAAGCCGAAATAGAGTGCAGGATTTGCACTCAAAAGGTCCTGGCATCAAATTCTGGCTCTACTGCTCTGATACCTTGGGTAAGTCACATACCTGCTGGGCCTCACTGTCCTCATTTGAAAAAAAAAAAAAGTGCAGAAATAAAAATGAAAATATTCAAAACACAAGAGGAATTCAATGATCTCTAAGATTTCCTCCAGCTCTAAATCTAAGATTATTCAATCCTGCACAACCTATTTCACAGGTTTTGTGAAGTATTTTGTAAGCCTACAAAATGTGAACTGTTAATTTATTAATATTCAGAGATTCTTCCCAGGTCCAAATGAATGAGATATCAAGGTACTAAAAGCTGCATATTGCCATAAAATGCTTTGCATAAATTATGTCATTTGATTTTCACAACAATCCTGTGAGGTGTGCCCATTTTACAGACAAGAAAAATAAGCTAGGAAATTATTTATGCAAGGCTACATATCTCATGTCAGAATCATATGAACCTAAGTATCCTGACTCCCAAGTCCAGTGCTCCAGTTTTAACTATAACAATATATGTGTACTAATATCCATAAAATATCTAAGGAAAAATAAATCCCTAAAGCAACTCTGGTTCCTGATTGAAAACTGAGAAAATAAGGCAGTTTTACAACAAACCAAATATGAAACTTTACGTATGATTAGACCTCAAAGGACATGCAGTTGTCACTATTAATGCTGTATGCAAAACAATCTCACAATCTTGCTTTCCAAGGAGACAACATGACAACAGGGAGAGCATAAGAACACCTTTCATAATCTGTTATAAATGGATAGCCATGGATTTGGAGTCAGGAAGAGTTGTGTTCATATCCCACCTATGATATCTAATTAACAGTGTGATCAAAATCATGCTATTTAACTTTTCTGAGACTCAGTTTCTGAATCTGTAAAATGAGTCTAAAAGCTGTATTACCTAGCTTACTGTATTTGCTGAAGCTCAAATGGAATATCATATGAAAGGTTCTCTCCAAACTCAAAAAAGATGTCTAACTACTCATTCTCCCCTTCCACTTTAAATATTTTATTTTCCCCAATTACATGTAAAGACAATTTTTAACATTCATTTAAAAGAGTTTTTAGTTCAAATTTTCTCTCTCCCCCTCCCTGAAACAGTACACAATATAAGTTTTATACGTTTAATCATAGACCCAAAGGAAAGAAAACGTCACAAAAAAAGTACAGAAAATGAAAAATAGTTATGTGTAGATCTGCATTCAGGCTCCATCCATTCTTTCTTTGGAGGTGGACAGCATCTTTCATCATTAATCCTTAAGGATTGATTGTCTTAGATCATTGTATTGCTAAGAATAGCTAAGTTTATCATCCTACAGTAATGCCTATTAGCGTGTGCAGGGTTCTGGTTCTGCTCACTTCACTTTGCATCATTTCATATGTCTTTCTAGGTTTTCCTGAAATCAGCCTGCTCATCATTTCTTATAGCACAGTAACACTTCATTACAAACATATGCCACAACTTGCTCAGTCATTCCCCAATTGATGGATATCCCTTCAATTGCCAACTTGTTGCCACTACAAAAAACTGCTATATTTTTGTAGAAATAGGTCCTTTCCTTTTTTTTCAATATTTCTTTGGGATACAGACTTAAGAGTAGTATTGCTGGATCAAACAGCATACAGTTTTATAACACTTTGACGCATACTAACTACCCATTTTTAAGGCTCTCATACCACCCCCTATGATGAATAAATTTCAATCAGTATGATTCATATTCATTTATTATTGTAAGTATCCGCTATTTTCAAGGTCCTTGGAATAGGCAGGGAAACCAACATAAAGCCCTGCTAAAATTCTGCCTAAAAGGATTATAATTTCTAAGCTTAGTTTTTACTCTCAGCTTCCTAGTTCTGAAATGCCTACACCTTATCTCTGCATGTTAAAATCTTACCTTTTTGCTTTAAGACCTGGCTCAAAGGATAAATTCTTTCCTAATTCTCTTGGTCACAAATGACCTCTCATTCCTTAGATATTACATAGCACTTTCTATCTTTCCTTAATAAGTGACATTTATATAATATCTTAAGGTTTACAATATGTTTTATCTATGTTCTTATTTAAGAGAATTTCTGTAACGAACCCTAGAGATCTAGTTCAACCCCCTTCATTTTACATTGAGAAACCTGAAGCCCCCAGAATAACATGCCCAATGTCATACAAGTAAAGTAGCAGAGTTGGAAATAGGTTTTTCTGACTCTAAATTCATGAACTTTCTGCAATAATGCATTGTCTACATATAACTCTTTAAAGCAATACAAATATTATTATTTCTCTTTTATAGATGAAGAAACTGAGATCCCAAAAGTTCAGGTGACTTACCCTAAGGTCAGACTAGTAAATCATGAACTTGGGACTCAAGCCTAAGCTTTCCATTACACTACAATGCCTGATGTATCTCCTTATATTCTGCACTACAGTTATAGTTGTGTGGGATGGCTCAGGTCCCTACTTAAATCAATTACTCAGAGGCCTCTCAAAGTGATGACAGAAAGTTTATTTATTCGATTCTCGAGAAGTGGGACAATCCTACACCAGTTCACCTGGAGTAGGAAAGACAAAGACAAAGAAAAGACAGTGATTTATATGGACCCTAACGCAAGTCCCTCCTCTCCCACAGACCATTATCCTCATTAGCTGAGAATATGCTCTTACATTCTGGACACGAAATCTAACCAATCCCTTTTGAAATGAAGACATCGAGGAATTATGTAAGTTTTACCCAATCATTGAGACCCTAATACACTACAGTTTTATATGCTTATATGGAACTATTCTATTCTAAAAATATTGTAACCTTGAGCCTCTAGGTCTTAACTCACCCCTGGGAGAAGAATTACAATCTGAGAAGTCTTAACTAAACCTATCCCACTCATAGCTGTATCATAAATACTCTTTGTTGTTGTTCGATCATTTCAGTCATGACCCCCATATGGTCTTTTCTTGGCAAAGATAATGGAGTGGTTTTCTGCCATTTCCTCTTTCAGCTCATTTTATAAATGAGGAAATGAAGCAAATAGGGCTAAAGTGACTTGCCCAGGGTCATACAGCTAATAATGTCTGAGTACAGATTTGAAATCAGGAAGACAAGTCTTCCTAACGAGGCCCAACACTCTATCCACTATGCCCTATATATCAGACACTTAAAGTAAAGAAAGACTATGAAAGATATGACTGACTGCAGCTTTGAGATGCTATGGTAGGTGTTTGCATGTTTTCTTCCCCATCAGACTTGTGAGTTCCTTGAAAGGAAGGACTATCTTGCCTTTTTTTGTAACCCCGTCACTTAACACAGTTCTTGGCACATAAAAGGCTCTTAATAAATATTTATTGACTGACTATTTTTAAAAACTTCTTATTTCCCAAAGTGACCTGAAGTTTGATACTCACCCCTGAGGTTTAGACCAAAGAATGGTGGGGGAAAAGACATGGGGAAAATAACAAATTTTCAGAAAATGAATTTTGCTGAACCAAAGCCTAACTATGTTTCTTTTGCATAAGCAACAGAAACTGCAAACTTGAGTTGTAAAACTACCCCAAACCAAGTATGGAAATATATATATGATAATCAGTTGATTTTAAGGAAACCTGTAATAAAAAGTAACTTTTAAATAAAAATAAAAACTACCTTTGGACCTACAATTTAATAAACTAAAAACAGAACTAATCAATTCAATAAAAATCAAATTTTAGATTTTCTCAAGTTACTAAAATCTAATTTAAAAGATAGCAAATTTACTAGTCTGTCAAGGTCTAGAAATTATGGACTTATGTCTTATTTACAAGAGTGCCTAGCACACTTCATATTAATTAGGCAGGTTTCTTGAATAGGAATGTAACCAAACACTAGAAGAGTCAATGGTGGAGGGGCTGTAGTAAGTAGGCACATAAATGAAATACTGGTAGAGCCATGAATTGGTACAACCAGTTGGTATATTATAACCAATCTGGAAGGCAATTTGGAATTATCAGAAAAGAGTCACTATGTCCATATCATTTAACCCAGATATTCTACTGTATCTAACTCAAGTCAATGACAAAAAAGGTTGCAAAGAGATAAAAATGTTTATAGCAGCAATTCTGTGATACCAAGAAACTGGCAGATTAAGAAGATGCTGACTGACTGGATGACTAGACAAACCATGGAACACAAATGTAATTAAATATTACTGTGTGGCTCAAAATGAATACGAAGAAGCACTGAAAAACAAAAAACCGATGCAAAATAAAATAGGCTTGATAAAGAAACATAATCTATAACAATATAAATAGAAAAAAAATGGAAAGTTAATGCTTACACACACACACAAACACACTGCTTTGAAATTATAATAATCAAAGAAGAGTTATGAAAAGACACTTCTATTTCTTTGCAGAGGTGGGGCTGAGTGTGAAGCAATGCATATGATATTAGACTTTTGCAATATTGGTCAATTTCAATGACCTTTTAAAAAATAATTGTAAGAAGTGATTTTCTTGAAGAGAGTGAGGGAAAAAAACCAGCAGGACATACAGATGACATGAAAACAAAAATATAGTAAATTTACCTTTAAAAAAATAATAGGAATTAACTCAATTCTCAATGTGGCTGCGCCAGTTCAATCAATTCCATTCAATCACATGAGGATAGGTATCAACGTATCAAAGCCCCTAGAGCAAACCCTTGTGCCTCCCTAGGTCAAAAACAAAACAAAACACCCAGACAACAACCCAAATGATGCCCCCTTCCAACTACTTGAAAAACTGTGTTGATATCTGGTAATTCCGTACTCTTATGGAACAATCAGAGATGATATGGGGATGAGGTGCAATAATTTGTTAACTTAAGCAGTTTAAAAATTTTTTCTCATGGTCAAGTATGTATATTAATGTTAAGTTTTCTGAGGAATGGGGGGTGGAGTGGAGAAAAACATTTTCTGCACTTTAATTGGATCCCCAGAACAAGATCCAAGTTTGCTGAATGTTAAATGTCAACCTTCACTAAGACTTTTCAAAGATAATCAGTGGCACTTTTTAAAAGAAAAATGTTCTTTATTCTTTCTTCCCTAGCAAAATCTGCCAAAAATGAGCAACAGTTTTTGTAATTTTGGGGGTGGGGTGCTATTTCAGTTACTTCTGTAATTTTATGTAGTCAGTACTTATAATGAGCTATCCTGGATAATTTGTTTCTTAAGTTTTCATTAGGTATTAACAGTGTGTAGAGCACTGTGTTTAGTACTAGAGAAGATACAAAGATTAGGAACCCTCATGGAGTTTATGGTCTAGTTAGGAGATGATGAGCACAGATAACACTAGGACACAATTTACATGTTAAATGCATTACAGAGTTGCAAAATAAACTGGGTCTAAGGGAGACTTGTGAAGGACCAAAGGGAAATTCATGGGGGAGGAAACATTTGGGTTGGGCTTTAAAGGACTGATAGAAATTAACAGGTGAAGGGGGGAGAGAAAGCATCTTAGAAATCAGCAATCGTAGAACAAAAGGAGAAGTGGGAGAACTCATGGGATGACTGGAGGCCTCTCCATTATAACAGTTTTGCTGAGGCATCCAGTGTCTGTATGGGGGGGTAGAATGGAGTGGATAGGTTAAATAATATGAAATAATGCTAGAAACTTAAGATGACACCAATCAGAGGTTCCCAAAGTGGGCTATACCACCCCTTGGGGATGCTGACATGATTCAAGGGGTTGGTAGTAGCCTCAGGTGCAATTTAGGGACAATGAATAAAAATAAGGGGGTGATGGAAGCATAAAGAAAGAGAAGAAAATTTTGAAAAACTGTTCATACATGTTTCATCTGTTGTGTAGCAGAGTTAGTCTTAGTGATTACATTATTTTACAAATAAACACAAAAACTTCAAGTTAGATCAGTGGTCAAGTTTGCTGACAGGTCTTAACAAGCAAGTGTTGGCAGGTAAGCATGTCATGCATCGTTGGGAAGTCCTCCATGCATCAGACTGAAATATGTGTGTGTAATGACTTGTTGACAATACCATACTATAATGATACATGACCCAATACTGCATCATCAAAAACTCAATGCAGGAAAAACCTCACAAATTTACAGTAAGTTATTAAATTTAAGATGCATCATTTTAATATATATGTATATGTGTGCACATATATGTGTGTTCTGAAATAATGTAAAATAAAAAAATCGTTAAAGGGTTAAAGAAAGCAGATTTCCAGTTGGGGTGCTGAGTAATTTTTTTTTTGAAAAGGGGGCAGTAGTCCAAATAAGTTTGGGAACCTCTGCAGTAGACTGTGGATGACACTGAATACTGGACGAAGGAGTGGGAACTTTCATCAGGAGAAAATAGGGAGCTAAGTATTTTCAGCAGTAGCAAATGATACTCTCATCTGTAAGCAATTATTTGGTTAATGTTAAGTGGGAAGATGTGCTTGAAGCACCAAAAATTTGCCACAGACCACATTTGAAGTTTGCCGATTGGCCAAGGAAACTAAGAATGCAATCCAGAAAAATAAAGTGCCTTGAATATGCTTGACTAACCCAATTCCAAATGGGGGAGGTGGAGGTTGGGAGATCTGAGGAGAAGGCCACCTGACCTGATTTGGAACATGCTATTTTGAGGATTGTGTGTATGTAGTGGTGATGGTGGTAATCATGATTGAATAGAATCAGCAAAATGTTAGTCAGAATTTTTTAGGAAGTTTGCCAACACCTAGTGTGACTGACTAGGTCTTTTACACGCCTTTCTGAGTACTAGAAATATATGTATTATCAATAACCATTCTTTCTCTCTATTCCAGTGGGGGTGGGGGGAAAGAAGCATACCTAAGATCTGGCATGTTTGGGAAGAGAAAGTTCAAGAGCAAGTGTTAATGAGAATGAATGTATCCAGATACAGGAATAATAAGTACCATCATTTAGGGATTCAGGGCAATGATAACAGTGAAGCAAAACACTGAGCATTGCTCAACAAAGCTAAAAGTAGTGATTTTCAGAAAGAGTACAGTTAAGAAACATTAGGTCAAGGAAAAAGGATCCCCAAGAGTTCATTCAAGAAACAGCTAACACTGGTGAGGGTTCAAGGGTCCGTAGCCTTGGATGGTAATCCTCACTAATAGTGTAGGGGTTTTGAGAGTCACTCTACCCAAGATTAACAGTCCCTTTTACACCCATGCTTAGCCACTTATGTACCAACTACTCCCTATAATGTTAGTGGATCTCTGAATTATACATAGGAAGGGTAATTTTAGAGTCTTAACTGTTTAATGTTTACTCCCTAAGCTTCTCTTAAGATTGATAGTCTCTTGAAGATTATAATTTTTCTCTAACCACTGCCCCATTTTAGCATCTAAATAAGCACGGGGAACCCAACAGCACTGAGTAGTAAAAATCCTTGCAATCTGTTGAAGGAATTATTTCATATCTACCCTTTCTCAGGTATGCTATCATCACACATCACATTAACTTTTTTTTTTTTTAATGTTTAACAATCACTGCCATACAATTGTGATTTTATCCCCCCCACCTGCCCCCCGCTCCCCCCCTCCCTCCCCACGACTGCATACAATTCTGTATAGATTCTACATATACTTTCCTATTGAGTATATTTTCACTATAGTCATGCTATGTAGTCAGACTAAGATAAATGAAAGAAATCGTATAACAAATCAGAACATGATACACAAACACATACACATACACAAACATGATCTGTTACATTATGTGAGTGACTTCCATATTTCTCTCTCTGAGTGTGGAAGGCATTTTGCCTTGAGAACCACCATTGGGATTTTTTTTTTTTTGTAAGAAGTTCTTGTGTTATTACAAAAATCTAAGTCTACCAGAAAAAACTCTCACACACTGTGGTCGTTGCTGTGCATAAAGTTCTCCTGGTTCTGCTCCTTTCACTCAGCATCAGGTCATATAAGTCCTTCCAGGCCTCTCTGAAGTCTTCTTGTTCATCATTTCTTATGGCACAATAGTACTCCATTACATTCATATACCATAATTTATTCAGCCAATCCCCAATTGATGGACATCCCCTTGACTTCCAGTTTTTGGCAACTACATAGAGTGCTGCTATAAATATTTTTGTACATGTGGGACCCTTTCCCATTTTTATGATCTCTTGGGGATACAGTCCTAGTAGCGATATTGCTGGGTCAAAGGGTATGCACATTTTTGTAGCCCTTTGGGCATAGTTCCAAATTGCTCTCCAGAATGGTTGGATGCGCTCGCAGCTCCACCAACAATGAATTAGTGTTCCAACTCTCCCACATCCTCTCCAGCATTTATCATTTTCTTGTTCTGTCATGTTTGCCAATCTTATAGGTGTGATGTGGTACCTCAGAGTTGTTTTGATTTGCATCTCTCTAACCAATAGCATCACATTAACTTTTAAGCTTAGTCTAGACATACTGCTACTAAATTATAGTTTCTTCTGTGTGACATCAATTTGTAGGCAACAGTTACAAAAGATTAATTTGGAAGGATAACTTAGCCAAAAGGAAAATGTATTAAGGACTTCTAAGTATTTTAGTCAAACATCTTTTCTTCTCTCCTTAGATTTCAAATGCCTTTCCTTATCTCAACAAATTTACTAGGGGGATCTTGGCCCATAATCTCACCTCCTAATTAAATATAGCACCACCTGCATAAGGATGGTCTGTGGTACACTAGAAAACACATTAGATCTGTAGTAAGACCTGAGTTCTTGTCATATCTCTAGCTAAGATAATGGATAAGTCCTTTTATTAGGAATCATTTCTTCCATCTCTAAAAGTTTATGATTTTAAAATACTTTGGGAAAGGCTGGGGGAAGGGGAGGAGAAAGAGACCTAAATTATTACCAACTCCTCTTCGATGACTGTTGAATGTTTCATTTAAATATTCTATCCTCAAATCTCATTATTTTCGGTTACTTTACAACTAGGTCAAAAGACAAAACAAAATCAAAAAGTTAATTAGATAAAAGCCAATACTTCTGCCCACTTTCCTCACTACTATTTGATAACAGTTCTGGAAATGCTAGCAACAGAAACAAGAAAAGAGAAATTAAAGGCATAAAATAGGTAAAGAAGAGATAAAAGTATACTCGCTGATATGATGGTTTGCTTGGAAAATTCTAGGGAATCAGCTTGATAACACTTGAGATAATACTTGAGACAACAGCTTCAGCAAAGTTGGAAGCAACAAAATAAATCCTCAAAAATCAACATCACCTATATAATCAACCACAATAATACAAAGAGAAATCCCATTCCAAGTAATTATGAAAACCATAAATTATCTGAGGAGCGAGCTACCAAAACACACAAGACATACATCAATTCAATTACAAAGTGCTCCTTAAAAAAATAAAGTACTTAAATAGTTGGAGGAATATTCAATGCTCATGGTTAGGCAGCGTCAACAAAATAAAATTGCTGAAGTCAATTTACAATTTAAATTTATGTCAATCAAATTATGAAGGGGATACTTTATTGAACTTGATAAAATAACAAAATTTATTTTAAAAAAGATTTAAAATAGTAAGGTAAATGAGGTAAGTAAAAGTAGGGATGAAAGGGAAATGGCACATCCAGATCTCAAACTGTATCACACAGCAGCACTCATCAAAACTGTCTGGTATTGGTTAAATAAACCGTGAGATGGATCAATGGAACAAACTAGACAAGGAGAATCTGAAAGAATAGAATTCACTAACCCAGTGTTTGATGAAGTGGAAAACATAAATTACCTAGAAAAAATAAACTTCTTATATGATTAAAAACTACTGGGAACACTGGAAAGCAGTTTGGCAGAAACTAGGTTTAAAACAACATTTATACCATATTCTACAATACATTCTAAATGAACATACAAGATTAATATTAGAGATTAGACTATAGAAAAATTAGAAGGGCAATAAATCATATATCTCTCACAGTTATAAGTAGGAGATGTATTCTTAACCAACCAGGAGATAGAGGCAATTGCAAAAGATAAAATAGATCCCTTTGATTACTTAAAAATGAAAAGCTTTTTGCCAGACAAAATTAATGCACCTAGGATAAGAAAAGAAATGGTCAAATGGGGGAAAATCTTTGTACCACATCTTTCTGATAAGGGTTTGGTATCCAAAATATATTAACACTTAGTGAACATATGTAATGCTAATAGCCATTCCTAAGAAATAAGTGGTCTATGAATATGACCAGTTCTCAAAAGAAGAATTGCCAAGTATTTACAACTACACGAATGTTTTAAATCATTAATAAGATAAATGTAAACCAAAACAACCCGGGATTTCATTTCACACCCTCAAAATTGTTAAAAATTACCAAACGTGCCAACAGTCAAAGCTGGAGAGGTTATGGAATAACAGGCACACTAATACATGCTGGTGGAGCTATGAAATGGTAAAACCATTTGGGAAAGCAATTTGAAATTATACAAATAAAGTGACTAAAATGTCCATATCTTTTAAACCAGAGACTCCATTACTGGACTTATACTCCAAAGGCAACCATCAATAAGAAGAAAGTCCTCATGTACTCCAAAATATTCATAGCAGCATTTTTTGTAGTTAAGAACTGGAAACAAAGTAGATGTTCATCAACTGGGGAGTGGCTAAACAAACTGTGATATATGAATGTAATGGAATATTACTAGGCTGTAAGAAATGATTGTGCAATGAAAACAGAGATTTATATGGATCAACGCAGGGTAAAGTAAGCAGTCAAGAAAACGATATATACAGTAATAATATAAATAGAAAGAACTACACACCAAAAGAAATCAAAATGCAGAAAAAATTCTTTTAAAAAATCAAGCAGGACTCAAATGAAGAAATATGAGGGCACCTCTGCCTCCTCCCACTCCCTAATGGAGGTGGGAAGTCCACTCACACATTGCATATTTTCAGATTTTTTCTATGTATTTATCAGTTGTGTTGATTTTTTTTTCCTCTCCAGAAATATTATTTATAGTTACATGGGATGGCTCTCTGGAAGGGGAAAAGGGAGGGAGATATGCTTTGGATAACTATGATGGTGTAAGAAATAAAAGATATCAATTAAAAAAAGTCAACAGCTCAATTTGCCTCATGAGGGTATAGAAGAATGTAAATTGCCACAGTTCCACGTACTACCTTGAAACTTCTGCCTGTATAAATCTGGATATTTACATTAAGAAATTATAATTCTTAGATTTATAGCATGAGTTGAAAAGGATCTTTTAAAACCACTAGTCCAGCTCTTCATTTTGCAAGTCAGGTAACAGACCCAGAGAAGAGATGTGACAGCTTAAGTAAAATTATGTGAAGATTAGGGAGAGAACCTCAACACAGGTTTCCAAACTCCTAGTACAGAGCTGTTCCCTATTCATAACTCAGAGCACTATTCCCCTTTACTTTTTTCTACTTCTCTCCCAAAAAATGGCACAAACTATCTTCCTTCCCAAAGTAAAAAACAAAACAGTTTTCCAAATAGCAAAATGTTAATATTTTCACAATAAAAAAATAAAGATTGCAACACAATATAAAACCTCAGAAAGTAGGACGGACATTTTGAGGCCTGGTCTCTCAACTTAACCACCAAATAAAGTACTCTCTATAGACCTTTGTTTCTTCACCTCCAATACAGAAAATTAAAGAAGTACTTCTATGACTTGGCACAATTCACTGAAACTTTTCTTGGCCTGTTTCTCCACCTGTAAAATAAGATTGACCAGATGATCTCTATGGTCTCTTCCAACTAAATTATATAACCACAAGAATTTTGTGAGAAATAATGAATACAGCAAAAGCTGAACTCTTTCAAAGAAAGACTTTGTTTTTACAAGAGAAAGGTTATGGTCTAGTGAACAAACTGGATGCATTCACTGACAACACAGTATCCTGCTTAAGAGTATTAGAAAATTACGCAGCACAACAGTTGGAGTGCTAGGCCTGGAGTCAGGAAAACCTGACCCCACACACTTACTAGCTGTGTGATCCTGGGAAAGTCATTTAACCTCCATTTTCCTCAACTGCAAAATGGGGATAAGCATCTACCTCACATATAGTATTATATAAATGATCTCTTCCCCTCCCCAAGGTGCTCAACAAATGCTTTTCAAGACTGAATTTGCAAATTACTTTGGATTTATAGATTTTAAACAAATTCTTAATTATCATCTGCAAACCTACCTCCCAGTTAATTTATTAAATTGTCATGACTACACAGAATTTTACTTTCACAATAAACTCTAATAACCTTTGGAAGCATGAGAAATAAAATCCTGAAACCAAGAGTAATCCAAATTTAACTCAATATAACTGAATATCCTACAAAAAGGGTTACATTCCAACCCCACTCCTTCACGCTGATATACCAATAGAATCCTGTCAATGTACTGTTATTATCCCATCATTCCTTGCTAAGAAACAGACACATGCACACACATCTCTTCAGAAACTCTCTACTGACTATCAGAGTACAAACTCTTCCTGACTTTCTGGCCCTTCACAATCTGTCTTTTAAGCTGTTTTTCTACCTTTATTTTACAATACTTCATTCCCTCCTAACTAAACTGCTCTTCTCAATGTTTCATCTTAGCCATGTTCTTTTACCCTTCTCTGTCTCAAGCATACAACTTCACCCTCTCCCACCTCAACTATCCCTGCTGAAATCCTTCCCTTCAAGACCCAGTTCGGATGTCACCTCTCTAGCTTAATGTGATCTTGTCCCCCTGAAATCTATGTCTCACGTCACTATCTGGACCTTTCCCTTGCAATGACACTTGAAAATTTGTATAAATTTCTTAACGGCAGGGGCTATGCTTTTTAAAAGTCAATCTATCGCAGCATTAACTTCCTCAGCTTTCACAAAGCAGATACTCCATGTTTGTTAAACTGAGCAAACATCTAACTATAAATCTTCCTATTCAATGTTCAGCTCAAAATTCTCCAGATGCACCCCTCTCAAAACTGTCTTTAGATTGGGGGGGAGGGGAGAAAGTAAAATAAGGAGAAATCAAGAAGTCTAAAAGACACAGCTTCCTAGTTTACTTATCTGAATTGGATTAGTTGGACAGCTACAGTATGAGAATCAGTTTTTAAAAAAATGAATTGTAAAGCAGATGTTATTTCCACTTAATACATATTGAGTTATAAAAACAGAGAGCAAATAAAGATAAAACAGGTTCCAACCCTGGGGAGTTTATGGCATAAGAGCACTGACAAAGTACAGTAAACAAGAAAGCTGAGTAGTGGATCCCCTCAGAGGATAGGGCAGGGAGATGAGACAAATATTAACGCAGAAATAACTCCACCTCGAGAGACCAAAGCATTTAACCAGCCACACAATACACCAGGAACCTCCCAAGTTTTGTTCCTTGAGACCCCATGATATAAGAGAATTCTGATCCTGGTACAAGGTAACCAAGGAATGCAGAGATATTTTTTTTAATACTATGTCAGAGGTGAGGTATTCTAGTCATTTTAAGACATGCTCATAGTCCACCTAAATAAGAGACATCTTTTAAACAGTCCAAAGTGCATTGCCTTAGTCTAGGCTTTCTGTTCATCTGCAATACGGGCCTTACACACTAACACAAACTGTTTATCAAGAAATCTCATTAAAGACTCCTGTAAATGGAAATGACAATTAAGTTTGAAGATTTGTCTTGGACCTGAATCATCTCCTTTGTAACCATTTGTCTTCACTGATAGTAGCTTCAGTTTAATCAATTAATAAGGGTCATAAAACTTCTAAATTTTAAATTAAGAATACCTTTCAGAAATCATACCCACATGTACACAAAGCAAATTGATACTGAAACAGGAAACACTTCAGAAAGTGTCCAAGTTTCTGCACTGTAGAAAGAGCCTCAGGAGTCAGTCTGCAAAGTTGGGTTCAAGTCCTTCTCACTGAACATGAAGGAAACCTTAGGTAAGTCATTTCACCTTTCTAGTCTTAATCTATAAAAGGAGACGGTTGGACCATATGCTCTCTAAGGTCACTCCCAACCCTGATGTTCTATAGGATAAGAGGATTCATCTACATCCTAACTCCCACAATTTTTCTCACATTAAAAACTGGAAGGGATGTAGAGATCTCCTACTTCAACCCTCTCATTTTATAGATGAAGAAAACTGAAGACTGGGAAGGTAAAATGACTCTCGTTTTGAGCTGTGCCATTTGGTAAACCCTACAATTGTCATAGGTGCAATGGCTAAAAGCATTCATGGCAAATCCTTGTGTATTCTGATTTACTAAGGAAATTCATAGAATATTTACATATCTAAGAATCTGCAATTTCCCCTTTACTTGAATAATATAATTCATGTTTTAAGAATCAATTTCTTAATGTTTGAAGATACATAAGTGGGTATTAAAGTCACATTACTGGGGAGATATTTTAGCAACTACAAAATACTGCTATAAACCTACAAAAAAATTCTGAATAGTCTATCAATATATACATAAACATAGTTTGAGAGAACTCACAATACTCACCTTTCTCAACAAACTAAAGTTATCTAAGAAAATCTATCAGGTAGTCACCAAAACAACAAAGCTGTAAAAAACAGACAAATATCTTCAAGAGCTCTATTGGTTCTAAGAACCCACAATTCTAAAACCATATAACAAGCATCTTTAATCTAAGCTGTTAACCTTTACTTCAGAAACGGCATCAATATTTTCCTTCACAGAGAAAGAATATTAACATGATTGTTAAAAAAAAAAAAAAAAAAGCTTACCCACCATAGCAACAGTTACTAGGTAGGTACCTTATGTGTAGGATCCAAGAGAAAGCACTGAAATGCCACTCTAAGTGGTATCTTTTGATACTGTGAGTCTTTTACCCTCAAACTTATTTTTTAAGGCCTAACAATCTTTGATATCTAGACCATGGGAAAAAGACTACTCAACAGAGAAATCTGATATAACCTACCCAAGGGAATACAAAACATAGGGAGAAAAACAATCACCCTATATCCATAATCCAACTCAAATCCTTCCTTTAAGTAGGAATTTTGTCTTAATAATCCTGTAGAAATGTCTTATTTGCAAGTCTAGTTTGCCCACATTTCCCACTATTAAGAAATACAAACAAGTGATAAAATGCTTTGTACTTTTATAGCCTCATCTATCAATAAGCATTCAAAAGCAATATTAATTCACCCTAAACACTCCTGTGAAACAAAGATGGTAAACAACTTACTCAAGGTCATCCAGGAAACTAATCACAGGCCAGTAACCAAAAACCTAGGACTACCTTACTGTCAAAAGAAGACTGAGCATTTATCTAGCAGTATGTCAAGTCATACCAGTTAACTTGTGAACTGTGAGCTCATGTGCATATACACACATTACCTTGGGACCACAGTGCAACTGTGGTGGAAAGCATGTTGGGATTGGGAGTAAAGAAAGCTTGGTTCTAATCCCTGATCTGCTACTAACTAGCTATGGGACCTTGAGAAAGTCTCTCACTCATTTTCTTAAATCTATAAAACAAGGTAACTAGATAAACCTTAGTCTGTTAAGTTCTATAATTCTTTGTTTCTATGAAATTGTAAACAAAGAGAAAATTATCTCTCCCTCCAATTAAACACATAAGAAAGAAACTGACACAAGATTAATTTAAGATTAATCTAGTGGTAGGGGTTCTTAACCTGAGATCATTGAACTGGATTTTTAAAACATTCTGACAACTTTATTTCAATTTAATTTTGTTTTCTTTGCAGTCTTACATATTCTATTTCATGCATTTAAAAACCATTATTCTGGGGAGTCTATAGGCTTCACTAGACTGCCAAAAAGTTCCATTTCTCTCACACTCCCTCCCCCCCAAAAATGTTAAGAACACTTGATCTAGTAAGTTGAGAAAACTGGGGCCTAAAGAAGTAAAGTGACTTGCTGAAGATCACAGTGACTTCTGACTCCCATTCCAAGTATTCTTTCAGTTAGTTACTTCCTCTCCTACAGCCCATTTTACTCAAGCCCAGTCTCCCTCATTTCAGATTGTGCTACCTTAAAAAAACTCATTTATTTTACACTTGATTCTATAGAAATTAGCTAAATTAAGACTAAAAGGCTTTCTCCTAACACTAAATACAACTTTCTGAAGGTCTCTGTCCTGACTCCGAAATGAAGATGACAGATAAAATCCATGGGTTTTTTTGAAAGACATGGTAGGACCCTTCACACAAACTCCAGAGGTTTATCAAATTGGAAAATATTCACTGCAGTCCTTATTTCTAAAAAGCATAAGCTTCCAAAAGGGTGATGCACTGAACTGTACACTTGATCATACTGATGACATATTTCTATTGGGCAATATAAATTAATGGGGACAAAATGACAACATCTCTGTAAGTTTCACGCTAAACATATATTTTTTTCCAGGAAGTCTATTATGGTACGCAGAATAAGAAAAAAAACCTAGTATTTCTGAAAGTTCTATCAAAACAGAGCTAAATTTTTATTTTGCCACATGTTGATGGTCTTTCTTTCCACATCTGAATTATTGAATAAACATCAAAGAGTGGAGAACGTCTCCTGCTAGCAGAACATTTTAAGTGTCAAGAGTAAGTTTTCTCAATGTTACCCAAGCATCTGTGAGCCAGGCACCTCAGAAAAGTAATCCTTTGCTGCCTTTGTTCTTTAGAAAGTTATTCCCAACAAACTCTTGTTTTTTTCAGCTCTTATCTACTAAAGACTTTAAGATGACTTCTCAAAAGAATTCATTCTTTAGTTAAAAGGAATATAAAAGGAAAAGGCAGGATATTAAGTTAAATGTTCAAACATGGAGGCAAAAGTGAAAGCAAGGATTTATTCTGGAAGGTAGTGGGTAGCAAAAGGAAGAACTAAAAATATCCTTGTGGAAAGGCAGTTCATTACCAGCTGTTATCAGCCCCTAAGAAATAACCATTGCCCATAAATGAATCCCCTTCTCAACTTTGAGCCTCTTTCCTTCCCCACCATCAGTCCTTTACTAAAAAACCTAAACTAGAATTTGTGACCTTGGGTAAAATGAGCAGCCCTCAGTGCCAATTTCTTTACCTTTAAAAGGGACTAAATTAAATTGTTTCCAATATTTTAAATTTTATTTCAAAATTTTGTTTTTAAGATAATTTGTTTCAGTGTAATTCCACTCTTTACTCAGTTGATCAAACAGAAAACAAAACAGGTAATGTGTTTTCCAAGTCAATATTTTACTACCCATTCCTGTCCCTCCCCCACAAAAGATTATGAAGCCAAATCACCAAATTTAGAATAAGGCAAATCAATCCAGGTAAGCTGAAGGTGGAATAATGGAATGGAGAAAAGCAACAGCTACAAGTTCTTGGAGGTGTTTACAAGGACATTGGAGTCCAGGCCAAATTTTAACATTCAGCCCCAGGTCAGACTTGCCTGTCAAGTCAACTGACTTAAGAACAAACAGGTCATACAAAAAGTAGAAAAAACATTTGTAAGTCTTGGTTCTTCTCAGGTTCTTGGTCTCCAATTTTATTCAAATGTAGGCTAAACCTATCATTCCCATAAAATAAGGAAGCTAATCCCACTGTAGATATTTCCTATTTTTAATGTTCGGACCACCTGTTTCTTTCTTCTTTTTTCTTTTCTACAAAGCTATCGTTCTTAATATCCAAGAAAGCAACTTCATTTGAGTGAACACTGTCCCCAATCCATAAGAGTACATGTTATAGAAGAAGCGCCTCCCTACTGTCTAAATCCCATCATTTTTCTAACCAAGAAATTGCTGATCCAGTTCCATCCCTTCCCCCTACACACTCCACAAAACCTTAACTTAACCCCTATCCTTCACATGGTCATGAGTAAACCCCCTTTACAACTCTCACCCTCGATATAGCCAGAAGCCACCAGACCTCCTCTGAATAGACCCCTTTCCCTTATCTTTCCTGGCCTAAACTCAGTCTCCAAATCATCTCTCCAACTACAACCCCACCCATCCTTCCCACTCCCTCCCCACCAGGGTCCTCTACTCTCGACAGACCCCACCCTGGACTTCCACCCAACCTACCCCTCGGCCTCTGAGTGGGCAGTATACCCTACCTCAAAGGTCCCCCTGGAGCCCCCTCCCTCCTCCTCCACCACCTCCGGCCACACCACTCCCCTCCACCTCCTCGTCAGCCGCCACTCCCTCCCGCCCCACCCTTGTCTCCTCCCCTTTCCTTCCAGGCTGTCTCCCCCTCCCAGCCTCTCCACCTCGAGGGGCTCCCCAGCCCCCTCCCACCCCAACACACTTCGAGATTTTCCCTTTTCCTCTCCTGGAAGGCTGCTTCCCGTCCCTCGGGATGTCCCCACCCGCCGGCCAGGCCCCGCTGGTCCCCCGAGAAGCGGCCCCGAGGGCTGCTGGGGGTCCCCCCCCCCCGGGCTGGAGGAGGGGGAGAGCAGGGTTAAGGCGGTAGGCCGTCTATCAGCAATTCGGAGGGCCAGCTGAGGGACGGATGCCGTTCCCCCAATCCGAACCCACACTCCCAACCCCCCCCGCTCGCCCACTCCGCTTTACCTGTGGTGGTGGTGGCGGCGGCGGCGGCCGCTCTCCCCTCTCCTCACACAGACAATATGGCGGCGGCGGAGGAGGAGACACACGGCTGGGCCGCCAGCCGCAGGGACCAGAGCGAGGCTGCAGCCACCGCTGCCGGAAGCGGAACCCCGCCCCTTCCAAGCCGCCCGCCCTCCTGCAGAGAGGCGGGGAGGCGGGGTGGGACCGCTTCCGGCTCCGCCCCAGTTGAGGCTAAGTGAACGCTGCCATGTTGGGTCATACTATATATTGTTTCGGGGCGGGTGGGGTCCGTACTCCCAGACGACAGTGAAACAAAAGAAGTACTCGGGGTATAGAGAAGGACGTATATGAAACTAGTTTGCGTTGTATTCTTTGTGGTATTCCCCGAACGGTGCGTAAGAGGGTGATCAAGTCAAGTCCCTTCTCCCTCGTCCTTGTCCTTGGTTCGGCCTAAATTAAGACGGATGGAGGTCACTACGACTTCCTCCCATACTCAAATCAGCGGCGGAAACCATCCTGTCCCGTTAGGAAATAGCATCGCGACCTCCAGAGTTTATGGCAAAGCATTCTGGGAATTATAGTCTTCCCGCTCCTCCTTGGGAAGCTTTAGGGTTAGGTTTAAGGTTCATGGGTTGTTCTCGGTTTCAAAACTTCCTGCTCTCTGGGAGAGGATGCGGAACATTGTGAGGGTAAAGGTTAGGGTGAGTGACGTCGTTGGCCCTGTGCTGACGTCACGATTCGGGGGACGCGCTGCATTCTCCTCTGACGCTTCCTAGGCTTGTCAGCGTGGGGCTGGCAGATGTGAAGGCGTGGGGCTGCGCTGGCGCCCGAGGGTTGTGTAGGGACCTGAGAAGTTCTCGGTGGAGAAAGGAAGGCTTTAGGGAGTTTGATGTGGACTTCCCTCCACTTCCCCACTAGCGGGATGCGCCTTGTCTCCGCAGTTCAGCGAACCTCTACCACCCCCAGCGGTCTGAGCTCCGTGCTGCTTGGGGGGTGTCGGCTTGGGGATGTCCTGATCCCTTCCCTCACGTCTAGCGCAGGTAGTTAACGCAGAAGGTGAAGGCAGGTAGCACCAGGTAAAAGGTGAGAAGTGCGCGAGAGGTCCAGCACTGACTCGGTGTCTCCTGTCCAGTCTTTCACGGCTCTGCTCTCTGACTGCGGGTGTGTAACGGCACCACAGACACCTCAGACTCAGCAAGTCTAGAGCAGACCTCCTCTCCTCTTCCCAGCTTCCCCATTCCTGCCAAGCCACTGTCTTCCTTCCCTTCTGCGCCTCATTGGCGCTCATCCCGTCAATCCAATCTGTGGCCAAGTTGCCATTGCTACCTTCACAACATCTTCCCTAGAAGTCTCCTTCTCTCCACTCACACAGCTGCCAATCTGGTAAATACCCCCTTATCTTGAGTTGGAGAGTTGTTGTTGTTTCAGTTGTCTGACTCTTTGTGACCCCATTCGGGATTTTCTTGGCAAAGATACTGGAGTGGTTTGCCATATCCTTGTCCAGCTCATTTTACAGATGGGGAAACAGAGGCAAATAGGATTAAGTGACACAGGTAGAAAAGTGTCTCAGGCTGGATTTGAACTCTAGTCTTCCTAACTCCAGGCCTGGTGCTCTATCCACTGTGTCACCTGACTTCTCTAGTTGCTCATCATTTCATACCCTTCTGCCTCAAGTCTCTCCTGACTGCAATCTATTTTCTACTCCTATGCCAAAGGGATCTTCCTATGGTGTGGGTCTAGCCATGTTATGCAAACACCTGCCCCCTCCACTCACTAAACTTCTTTGCTTCCCTATTATCTCCAAATAGAAATCCAATATAAGATCCTGTTTGACATTTAAAACCCTTCAGAGCCTGGCACCTTGTTACCTCCTTACCTTACCAGTCTTCCATTTAATTCCCCTCCACTTTTTATACCATTCAATGACACTATCCTTCTTTCCATTCTTGTATCTCTCTGCCTTTTTACTGACTGCCCCCATGCTAGGAATGCTGTCTCTTCATATCCAACTCCTGGCTTCCCTGATTTCATTCAAAACAGCTCAAATCCCATCTTCTGCAAGAGGCCTGAGGAAGTCCCTCCCATTGCTAGGGCCTTCCCTCTGAGATTGCATTCAATATTTACCATATCTCCTGTATGCACATAGTTCTTTGTATGTTTTTTCCACTAATAGAATGAGTTCTTTGAGGAGAGAGATACTATTTTTTCCTTTCTTTGTATCTCTACCACATAGCAGAAAGCCTGGTGTATGTTAAACTCTTACTAAAGACTTGTGACTGACAGACTACTGACCTACATTGTGCTTTTCTTACTCCTTCCCTTCATGTTTCAGAGAATCATAGACTTAGAAGTAGAAGGAACCTCAGAAATCATTGTAATCTAACCACCTTATTTTACAGATGAGGGAACTAAAGTCACACAGATCACAAGTGCCAAAGCCAGAATTTGAACCATGGTCCCCTGACCACAGATATGGTGCTTTTACCAATATAGTTCTGCTTTCTCTTATCTCTATGCTTTTACTTAGTATGACTATGATGGATAGAATTTTCTTTCCTATAAAACCTGTGGAAGTTCTTTCTGTGTTTGGTTTGGGTGCAATCTTTTTTTTTTCTAAATTAATTTTTGTTTTTCAACATTCACTTCCATAATTTTTAAATTTTCTCCCCCTCCTTCCCCTCCCCCCTCCCTAAGAGAGCATGCAATCTGATATAGGCTCTACATGTACATTCTTATTAAACACATTTTCACATTGTTGTATAGAAGAATTAGTACAGAGGGGAGGAACCATGAGAAAGAAAAACAAAATAAAACAAAAAAAAGAGAGCAAATGGTATTCTTCGTTCGTCATTCAGACTCCATATTTCTTTCTCTGAATGTGGATAGCATTTTCTATCATAAGGTCTTTGGAGGTGTTGAGAAGAGCTAAGACTATCACAGTTAGTCATCCCACAGTGCAGCTGTTATTGTGTACAATGTTCTCCTGGTTCTGCTCACTTCACTCAGCATCAGTTCATATAAGTCTTTCCAGGTTTTTTTTTGAAGTCTGCCTGCTCATCATTTCTTATAGCACAATAGTATTCCATTACATTCATATACCACAACTTGTTCAACCATTCCTGAATTGATGGGCCTCTCCTCAATTTCCAGTTCTTGGTCACTACAAAAAGAGTTGCTATAAATATTTTTGTGCATGTAGGTTGTTTCCCCATTTTTATGATCTCTTTGGGATACAACTCTAGAAGTAGTATTGTTGGATCAAAGGGTATGTACATTTTTATAGCCCTTTGGGCATAGTTCCAAATTAGTCTCCAGAATGGTTAGATCAGTTCACAACTCCACCAACAATGCATTAGTATTCCAATTTTTCCACATCTTCTTTAGCATTTATAACTTTCGTGTTTTGTCATGTTAGCCAATCTGATAGGTTTGATGTGGTACCTCAGAGTTGTTATAATTTGCATTTCTCTAACCAATAGTGATTTAAAGCATTTTTTTATATGACTATAGATAACTTAAATTTCTTCCTCTGAAAACTGCTTGCTCATATCCCTTGACCAATTGGGGAATGATTTGTATTCTTATAAATTTGACTCAGTTATCTATATATGTTGAGGGCCAGGGTGGAGTGCGGTTGACAAGATCAGGATAGACCTTGGGGAAACTGTTCTTTGAGACTGTGCTCATTATCATCCCGTATGGCTCTCCATGCCTTCCTGCCCCCCCAAACAAACAAGAGAATTACAGAAAACAAGGGATATGTAAAATAGATGCCCTCTAGACTCACAGTCTTTAAGATAAGACTGTTTAAATCACTAGGGCAGGAGACAAGCAGAATGTCACATAAGCTTGCAGTTTCTGTCTATAAATACCCTGACCCTCAGATGAATAAACAGAGTTGGTCTATTTTCTCTCCCCTCCCGTGTCTTTCTTCTTCACCACATCACCGAGTCGTGTGGAGATGCAGTCCGTCTAGCACATATATATTTTGGAAATGAGGTCTTTATCAGAGATATTGATTATAAAAATTCTTTCCCAGTTTTCTGCTTCCTTCCTAATCTTGGCTGCATTGGTTTTGTTTGTGCAAAAACGTTTCAACTTAATATAATCAAAATTATCCAGTTTTGCATTTCATAATGTTCTCTTTCCCTTGTTTGGTCATAAATTCCTCTGTTCTCCATAAATCTTATAGGTAAACTATTCTTTGCTCTCCTAATTTGCTTATAATATCAGTCTTTATATCTAAGTCATATACCCATTTGGAGTTTATTTTGGTATACAGTGTAAGGTGTTGGTCTATGGCCAGTTTCTGTCTTACTATTTCCCAGTTTTTCCAGCAGTTTTTGTCAAATAGTGAGTTCTTATCCCAGAAGCTGGGGTTTTTGGGTTTATCAAACAGTAGACTACTGAAGTCACTGACTACATGTGTCTTGTGTACTAACCTATTCCACTGATCCACCACTCTGTTTCTTAGCCAGTACCAAGTAGTTTTGATGATTGCTGCTTTATAATACAATTTAACTTCTGCTATGACGAGGCCACCTTCCCTAGCATTTCTTTTCATTAATTCCCCTGATATTCTGGACCTTTTGTTCTTCCAGATGAATTTTGATATTATTTTTTCTATTTTTGAAATTATTTTTCTAAAATAATTTTTGGTAGTTTGATTGGTATGGCACTGAATAAGTAAATTAATTTAGGTAGAATTGTCCTTTTCATTATGTTTGCTCAGCCTACCCACAAGCAACTGATTATATAACTTGCCAGTATGTATCCAAGGTGAGACTTGAACCCAGATCTACCTAATTCTAAAACTATTGCTCCATCCACTATACTATGCTGTTTCTCATGAAATATGTGCATGTGTGTGTATAATTTGTATTTGTATATGTGTTATATATTGTTAAATCTGTAAGTACATATGTGTATATTAAATATTAGTAGCTGAGGGAGTTGTCAGGAAAAGGCCTCATGTAGGAGGGGGCTCTTTAGTTGATTTCTGAAGGACCCTTTAGATTATTCCAAGAGTTTGAAGTTAGGAGACAGTGTATCCTAAGCAAAGGAGAGAGCCTATGCAAAGGCTTAGGAAATGTAGTGTCCAGTAAGGAATAGCAGGAAGGCCTGTTGAACTGCATAGTAGAGTTCATCAAGAGGAATGATATGTAATAAGGCTAGAAAAATTGGCTTGCACCTACCTGGTTGTGAAGGGTTTTAAATTCCAAATAGAGAAGTTGAGAAAGATACAAAATTTAGAAGACTGATTCTATCTTCCTAGAACTGGGAGGGAGTTGGGGGTAGTGGGTAAGTATTTTGTAGATTTTAAAATTCAGTTCAACAAACATTTTTAGCATTATGTTCCCTGGTCCTGTTGGGGTAATATGAAACTGAGATAGGAAGGGTCCCTGTTTTTCTGGAGATTATCATTATGTAGATTAAGTTTTTTAATAGTAACTCCTAATTTTATCTGAATTTCTCACAATTTCTACTGTGGAAACTCTTGAGAGTTTTTAATCTCCCCAATGCCCACCTATTCAAATTAGCCACCCTATAACTTTAGAATTAGAGAATTGTTTGAAGGCACCAAGAGATTAAGTAACTGTGCCCAGAGTTTTGCAGTCAGTAAGAATTAAATTAAAGAAAGGACTTGTACTCAGTCATGAGTAGTAGAAGGCCATCTCTCTACCTGCTTGTGCCCAAAATTCTTCTCTAGTGGAGAAAATAGATCATACCTTTGCAATTATGTTAACAAGTGATTAAGATGTCCATATCTTTTGATACCCAGAGATCTCTAGGTTTTATCATTTCCTATGCTAGCTTATTTCACAGATGAGGAAACTGAGGCAAATGGTTAAATGACTTGCCCAGGACCACACAGCTAGTAAGTGTCTGAAGCTAGATTTGAACTTATAAAGATGAGTTTTCCTGGTTCCAAACCCCATGGCTCTATTCACTGCACCACCTAGCTGCCTCACAGGGATCCTACACCATGGCATATACCCCAAGGAAGTGAAAGGGTGGGAGGTGAGGAGGGTGGAAAGGTCCAATATATACCAAAATATGCATAATAGCACTATTTGTGGTAGTAATGAACTGAAAATAGGATGGTTGCACATTGATTGAGAAACTACTAAGTAAACTAGATTATGTAAACACAGTGGAATATTACTTTGCCATAAGAAAGGACAAATATGAAGAAATCAGAGAAGCATGAGAAGATTTATGTGTACTGATGTGAATGAAGCAAAGTAAGCAGAACCAGGAAAACAATGACCACAATGGAAATGAAAAGAACAGGAAAATGAAACAGAATGCTGTGGAATTATAATAACCAATTTTGTCCCTGGAGGAGAGTTGGGGAAATGTACCTCCCTCTATTGTTGATCTGTGGGGTTATGACAGTGGAATATCACATATGCTGTCAGACACAGTGGATATATGGGTTGGTTTTACTGAACTATTTTTGACCTCTTCTAAATTGGTTACAAGAGATTGCTAAATGAGTAGGGGAATGAGAGAAGAATGGATATATTTGGAAATGAATATGATGTTAAAAGGCATCAACAAAAAAGGGGAGGAGGTATCACTCACATTTTACAGCTTACAAAAAGGTTATCTCAGCAGTTTCGTGGAGTAAGAGATATATTTCTCTCCCCCTACCCCCACCTTGGTTGGGATGAGTATGTTTAGTTTCTGAGACAAATGAGTTGCTCCAGGTAGTAGGACTAGTCTGGAGAAAAGCCAATGCTTTCCTTCCTGATTACCAGCCCTATGTTCTTTCCATTGCAACATGAGAACCTTATCAACTTCTCCCCAAATCTGAATAAAAAGCTTCCATGCTGCTCTCTGCCTCTGATCTCAGTCCATCTAGTCAATCCTTAGATTCCTCCAAAACCTAGCTCAAACACCCCCTTCTGCAGGAGGCTTTTCTTCCCTGTTGCTGTGTCTTTCCCTCTAAGGTTACTACCCATCACATTCTGTATGAATCTCCTGTGCACCTTTCTATCTATGTGTTGTCTCCTCCTCTGCTCCTTGAGGACAGAGACTGTTTTTATTTCTTTTGTCTTCCCAGGGCTTAGCCCAGTGCCTGACCTGTAGCACCTAATAAATGCTTATTACTTGATTTACTCATTGATTAATACCACTTTGATCAAGTTCTTTCTGTGCTCGGAAACCTTCAGTGGCTCCGTGTCTCTCCATTACTTTTAGAAAAATCAAGTCAAAACTCTTCTGTCTCACTGTGCAAGATCCTCTGTAACAGGACTCCAAGTAGTATCTCTAAGCCTTATTTTCCAGGACTACCCTCTATTCCAACCAGGTTGATCTCTTTACTAACTTCTATCATTCTTATCTCTGTGCATTTGCTTATGTTATGCTGTACCTTCCCTTTTCTCCAATCCCTTTTGAATGCCTTCTCTCTGTCCAAATCCTATCTATCTTTTATAATAAAGTTTAATATGTTCCAATAAACAAGATCAGTGCCCCAGGTCCAGTGCTAGGAGAGTTACAAAGTTTAGGTGAGCTCCAGATGATCAGTACATGAGAGGGCTGAATGATATGACTTCTAAGGGCCTTCCCAGCTCTAAGTCTGGTGACCCTAAAAACTAGAAAACAAGGGAAGATAAGTTTCAAGAAGAAATAGAAGGCAAAATGTTAAGAGAAGTTTGAGGAAGGAAGATCACATTCATATGGGGGTGTTAGAGAAGGTTTCATGGAGGAGGGAAGCAACTGAGATTGGCCTTGAAGGAAAAGGTAGGGGGAGGAATTCTAACAGATAGAGATAGAGTATACTCTAGAGGAGAAAGGAGAGGATCAGATGAGAATAGAGAATAATGGGAATTCTAATCTTATTGAAGAGCATACGAACGATCTGTTTCTCTCGACCTCGGTTTTCCATTTGATGACACAAGAGAGTTGGACTGTCTACTTTTAAAGGCCCCTTCTAGCTTTAAATCCTGTAATCAAATAAATCAATAAGGATTTGTTCAGAGCTTACTTTGTGCCAGGCATTGTGCTTAGCTGGAAATGCTAGTGGATTAAAACAAACTGTATAAGGTCTTGACTTCAGAAGTTTATATTTTATTTGTTAGCTACTGGGGAACCACCTCCAGGAAACCTTCACCAAGAGCCACATCCCAGAGTAAACACTAGCTTCTGTGAACATTTACTGCCAACGCAGAGCCCCTGTTTTGACATAAGGAAACACTCAGTGGAGGACAGGCTAACAGTTCCATATTTGTAACTCTTCTTCCCAGCTAGACTGTGAGACCTTTAAGGAAAAAAAACACATTATACAGTTTTTTAAAAAAGTAACTTTCTTTTTCTTACATCATCATAATTATCCAAATATTTCTCCCCTTGCCCCTTCCAGAGAATCATTCCATATAGCAAATAGTGATTTTTCTTAAAAGGGGAAAGTTCAACACAACTTATAATACATTTAAAAGTATGAAAATATGCCTAATGTATAACATTTAAGGACCTTCCACCTTCATTAAGGTGTGGTCTAGAGGTATCGTCTCGTATCTCTTCATTTGACCTTGATCTTTAAATTTTGTTACATTTACTTTTGATTTTTTTGATGTGAAGTTCTTTCCATTTATGTGGTTGTAGTCACTGTATAAATTGTTTTCTTGGCTCTTCTTACTTCAATCTGTATCATTTTATAGATCTTTTGCATGCTCCTCAATATTCATCACACATCATTTCTTAACAGCACAGTAACATTACATTACATTTATGTATCACAGTTGATAGTAACTATTTTGTTTCCGTTTATTAGCTACCACAAAAAAATGCTGCTGTAAATATTTTGTAGTATACAAGACTTTTTTTTTTTTTTTTATCAATGGCTTCCTTGGGGTATAAGTCTTTAAATAATGAAATCTCTGATTTAAAGGATATGGACATCTCAGTCACTTTATTTGCATCCTTCCATATCCCCCCTCCACCAACAATGTTTTAGTGTGCCTATCTTTCTACAATCCCTCCAAAATTGACTGGTACCATGTTTTGTCATTTTACTCAATTTTCAGGGTGTGGCTTGAAACTTAAGGGTTGTTTTAATTTGCATTCCTCTTATCATTAGTAATTTAGAGCATTCTTTCATCTGGTTGCTCCTAGCTAGGCAGTGCCAATGTAATAAAAATTACATTGCTGCCAAACTTAATTTACATTTTCAATGCTATATGAAGGGGGTACTATATAGAACTTGACAAAATAGTAATAAAATTTATTTGGACAAACAAATGATCTAGAACATCAAGGGAAATGATGAAAATAAGGAGGGATGAAAGGGGAATAGCATGTTTAGACCTCAAACCATACTATACAGTAGTAGTCATCAAAACCACCTGATATTGGTTAAAAAACTACAAGATAGATCAAAGGATAGTTCAACAGACTAGTCAAGGGAGAATGAGAGACAATAGACTTCAATAACCAAGGATTTGATAAAGTGGAAAATATATATTACCTAGGAAAAAACTCCCTATTTGAGTAAAAAAAAAAAACTTCTGGGAAAACTGGAAAGTAATCTGGCAGAAATTAGGGTAAGATCAGTACCTTATACAATATTCTACCAAACACTCTAAATGGATACATGACATTTATATCTATATCTCCATATAAATATATGCATACACACAAATTATAAGCTTGCATGCCTCTCACAGCTATGAATAGGAGATATATTCTTAAACAAGAGATAGAGGCAATTACAAAATATAAAATATATAATTTTTAATTACCTGAAACTGAAAAGCTTCTGTTCAGACAACATTAATACACTGAGGATAAGAAGGGAAGTGGTCAGATATGAAGAAAAAACACCTTTGTATCAAATTTTTCTGATAAAGGTTTGATATTTAAGATAGAGCAACAATTTTTATATATGTGTGTGTAGGTGTGTGTGACTAGTAATGATTTCCCAATAGATACATGGTCAAAGGATATGAACAAACAATTCTCAAAAAGGACTGCAAAATATTTATAGCCACATAAAAATATTCAAATCACTAGTAATAAGAGAAATGCAAATCAAAACAACTTGTAAATTTCATGTCACACCTTGAAAATTGGCAAAAATGATTAAAAATGGCAATAGTCAATGTTGGAGAGGTTGTGGAAAGATAAGCACATAAATATAATATTGGTGGAGCTATGAAATGGTACAGCCATTTTGGAAAGCAATTTGGAATTATGCAAATAAAGTGACTAAAATATTCATATCCTTTAAACCAGAGACTCCATTACTGGACTTAAATTCCAAAGGTAGTCATCAATAAGAAAAAAGTTGCCATATACTCCAAACTATTCATAGCAGCACTTTTTGTGATACCTAAGAGCTGGAAACAGAGTTGATGTCCATCAACTGGGAAACGGCTAAACAAATTGTGCTATGTGAATGTAATGTATTTATTACTATGCTATAAGAAAAGATGCATGTGATGAATACAGAGAAGCATGAAAAGATTTACATGAACTGATGTAGGGTGAAATAAGCAAAGTGAAGAAAATTTTATATATATATATATATGTATATATAGTAGCAATAACATAAATGGAAAGAACAACTACACATCAAAAAAAATCAAAAGTAAAGGCAACAAAAAATTATAAAGATCAAGCAGGACTTGAATAAAGAGATATGAAAGAACACCTCTAGCCTCCCCACCTCTCCCCTTAATGGAAATGGGAGATCCATACTTATTACATATTGCACATGTTTTTGGACATTTTCCAACTATTAATCAATGGTGCTGACATTTTTTTCCTCCAAAAAAATACTGTTTTTCATATGAGATGGCTTTCTGGGAGGGGCAAAGGGAAGGAAACATGGGATACTATGGTAATGTAAGAAACAGAAAATATCAATAAAAACCTATTTTTAAAATAAATAAATACAAGACTAATAGACATTCCCCAACAGATAAGTGGTCAAAAGATCTGAACAAGCAGTTCTCAAAAGAACTGCAAAATATTCAGATTATATATTTTCATATCCCCCCATAGCATCAAGCCTAAGACTAAGGTTGTAGAAGGTATTGAATATTTTAAAACAAATTTTATTGATGTGTTTTTCCCCCACATCATCACAATTTCCTCCCATATCCTTCTTCCCCCTTCTAGAGAGCAATCCCATATGACAAATAATATTTTAGGATTAAAAAAAGAGAAACTGATCTCAGCATAACTGATCAATACATTGAAGAAGGCTGAACGTAGGCAGTGTAAATACTTGTGGACTTCCTACCTCTTCAAAGAGGTGAGATGGGAATGTCTTCTCATATGTTTTTTTTTCCAACCATGCTTGTTGTCTGTAATTTTGCAACACTCACTTTTGATTTTTGAAAACTAGATCTTGCCATTTATGTTATTGTTGTCATTGTGTATATTGTTTTCTCGACGCTACTTCATTCTTCATCAGTTCCTGTAGATATTTCCATGCCTCTCTGTATTCATCAAATATGTCATTTCTTACAGCACAGCCATATTCCTTTACACGAATGTACCATAATTTGTTTAGCCATTCCCCAGTCAATTGTCCAGTTTTGTAGAGCTTTTGAATATTAATAATTATTGAGGCCAAGGTATTTTCATATATAACTTTTTCTTGGCTGGGATTTGTTTTCCTTTTTCTCTGCTTATTCCTGTCATCACTAGGTACCAGGTAAAATCAGAAAGTGGGGAAATTTATTACAAAGGCTATTTAACACAAAACCCGTTTCCTAAAGTCATTCCAGCATCATGCTTAGCATGGACAATTAGAAAGAGAATCATAGTACTTTATGAGGAAGGAGAGTAGTTGCAAGTTCTTCAAGGTTTTCAGTGGGGTTGAGGGGAGGGGTTGATCTTTGAGTTTGATTCAGAACATCCTCCTCCACTCCCATTGACCAGAGAGAGTTTTTGCTTAGCTTGCTGGCCAGGAGCAGGATAGCGGTGAGACCGTTTCCTTCTTTCCCTGCAGAATTTTGAAAGTAGGTGTGACTGGGAAATAACCAGGTTTTAAAATAGTAGGTGGAAGACCTAGGATTTCGGGATTCTCTAGAAGGGTTGCTTGTTACCTGAGAATTTTAGAATCAGCATTTTAAATTTGTTTTTTACAGTCAAAAAGGAAGTATAAGGAAGTCCAGATTGTAAATTCTGCCCAATCCAGACCTCTGATTTACATTTTTAATTCTAAATATGCTTTAATAAAACATATTTTCATTTGTTATTTGAGTGATCATGGGAAACTTTGAAAGAGAGTGGAATCGTGGTGGCTGAGCTGTGAGAGATTTATGAGACATTATAGTACTTCATATCCCTAGTTAGAAATCTGATCTCAAGTGCTAAAAGTATGGAGGCTGAGAGATCTGGGCAAGTTCTATCCATTCATATGCAAGGGAATTTTGGAACTGAAAGATACTGAATCCTGCGCTTACCTATGCAGGGATTCAAGAGTAATTCAGAGCTTGGAGCGCCATCTGGTGGTGTAGCAAGATGTAACCGACTAAATAGCCATTCCCCCAAAACCTTAAGCCAAAGTAAAGAATTCTTATGTGTGGAGGCTTATCTCACCCTGCATTCCTGGCATTCTAAGAACATTTAGAAAACCATCAAGATTTTTATCTCTGTCTCCCCTAGGAAATAGCAGGTTGAATAGATTGAAGGTGGGGGCACCAAGAATCACTTAAGCTACAGCTAAGAACCCATACTTTCCTCTTCTGCCTTCTTTCTTATATGTATATATTTTGTCTTGAATGGTGTATTCTCCCCTAATTTCCTCATTTTCTCTGCAAACTTCCTCCTGTTGGAACTGGGGACCCTAGACCCCATTTCCTGAGACTGTGAAACTTGGTTCTTATAACAGCCTACTGGGGAGGAAACCAACATTAATTTTCTGTCATTTCACTTCTTTGGGGGAAAAAAGAGGCAAAAAGAACCACTGCCTCTTTCCAGGATAAAATTTAACACCAAGAAAGAACCTTGCAATGTAGAATATAGAATGTCACAGCTGAAAGGGATCTGGAAATACAGAATATTGGAAATGGAGGGGAACTTAGAAGATAAAATATAAAATGCTGCAAAGGAGTATTGGACATAAAATGTTAGAGTTGAAAAGAATATAGAACATCAGTAATAAAAGGAACCTTAGTAATCACCTAGTCCAATCTTCCCATTTTACAGAGAAGGAAACTGAGGCCTAGAGGAGGAAAGTGAAGGAGGAGGCAGAACTTGAACTTAAATCTATAGATTCCCAGGTTGGGGATCTTTGCACTTTGTACACTGCCTTTCCAGTGTACCTTTATGTAGCTAAATAGGGCATCCTAGAGATCTTAGTTTTTATAACTATATATAACAGTTTATATTAGTATAACCTATAGCTATTATGGCTATATGGTATAGCTTATATTATTACAACTTATGGCTATTACAGCTTAAGACTACATGCACCAAGACACCCTATACAGTATACCTGGTCCAAGTCTATGATAAACCCTCTAGGTTTGTAAGATCCCAGGTATGAATATGAGGGAGGAAGAGGAAGAGGAAGAGGTCTCCCCCACTCACCACTGCCTATCAAGAAGAGGAATGCTAGAAACATCCTGGTACCAATGGCAAATCACATCTATACTCTCTCCTTATGTAGCTGGGAACTGTCATGGATGTGCCTAGGGTAAGTGACCTACTGTATAGTCTCAGCATAGGTTCAGTAAGCCAGTGATGTCATACTCAAATAGAAATGGGAACCATACACTTAGGGGTTGCCTGCTGCAATGGGATCTGTGGGCCAGGTATTTGATACCTCTGAAGTAAAAAATCCTTGTTAGTGGACAGGGATGCCCCATTCCTTGGAAGACCAGTCCCATCCTTCCCTGCACAAACACATAGTGACAATCATCAGATTATAAAATGCCAATGCTAACAGGAAGTCTTCTTGCTTGGGACATAGAATGTTAGCATTGGAGGAGACTGTGGAGCATAGAGTTTCAGAGATAAGAGCTTCAAGGAATCTCAGGAAGGTAGTATGATATCATGGAAAGGGCAATAGATTTCAAGTCAAGACACTTGAATCTGAGTCCTGGCCCTATTACTTACTTCTGTGACCTTGGGAGAGTCATCCAGGTCATCTAACTCAAAGTGCTAAGCTTTTCCCTTTACAACCTGCTACCTGGTTGACCTTGGGTGAATTATTGAACTACAGGAGAATGATGGTCAATGTTTAACAACTGTCTCTGAGAAAAAGAAATTCTCAGAACACACTTTTAAATTTAATTTGCATTATTAATATTTTTCCGCCACTTTTAGACAATCAACAAAACTAATTTGTTGTTCAGTCATGTCTAACTCTTTCTGATCCTATTTGAGGTTTTCTTGGCAAAGCTACTCGGGTGGTTGCTATTTCCTTCTCCAGTTCATTTTACAGATGAGAAAACTGAGGCAAACAGGGTTAAGTGACTTGCCCAGGGTCATATTGCTAGCAAATGGCCCAGGCCACATTTGAACTCAGGTCTTTCTGACTCCAGATCCAGCACCTATCCACTGAGCCACCTACCTGCCCCTCAACAAAACTAGTTCCAACCTTGCTTTTGCCAGTTTCCAAAGGGTAGATGCTCACACTGAAAAATTTAACAATTGTTCTTGAGAGCCCCTGTCTCTGGGAATCAGTCTCCTTATCTTTAAAAGGAGAACGATGGACTAGATATCTCTAAGGTCTCTTCCATCTACAGTATGATTTCTAGGATCCTATAATCTGACACTGTCAAGCTTAAAGTTTATCCATGTAAAAAATACAGTTTCACATCAGTGTCACCAGGTGGCGATTTGGGGCTATAATTCAGCCTGAGGCTGGGATTTAGGATATCTTGACTGCAGTGGGCAGGGGAAGAAGAGAACTTTTGAAGCATCTAGATTTGGGGAGGTGGTGCAAGTCACACTACAAGCTCCTCTTGTTTTTGGACTGATGGTAACAGTTGATACTCTCTTGGCTATGAGGATCCTGGAAGCTTAGCTCGTCTTATAAGGAAAAAGGGAACTGGAATCCATGAAGGAGCAAAATCCCACAGTAGGCAATGTCTCAGGCATCAGGATATAGGAAACCAGTGGAGGATGATTAAATGTAGATGGAGCGTGGGGAAGCACTCTGCTTGTCTGGGCTGGAACTGTTTGGTCCCCTTTGTTCCTCCTCACTATAAATGAACTGTGCCAAGAAGGAGAAGGGGTCTCTGAGGATTATTTTCCTCCCCCCTCCATCCTGAATATGCAGAGTGAAGCCAGCAGCCTATCTTACTCAGGCAGACACTGACCCCTGCAATTGCTCGTGCCCTTGCTAACAAATTAACTCATATTTAATGATTTTGCATGTATTCTTTTTGTATTTATTTACTCTATGTGTAATTATATATATAATGCATATATATAATTTGACATCTAAAACAAACATATATATATGTATATGTATATATACACGTATACTTGGTGTGTATTTTCATTAGAATATAAACTCCTTGAGAGTAAGGATTATTACTTCAGCACTTAACACAGTGCCTGGCACATGCTGTTGGTGCTTAATAATGCTTGTTAGTTGATTGATTTACCTTTACAGACCTCCTTTCACTCTGAATTAGATGTTAGCTCTGATGGTAGCTCACTTGGACCAGTGAAATTCAATGTGTTATATAGTGGAAAGAGCTGACTTTGGGTCCAATCTCTGCTCCTTAATCAATAAATCAACAAACATTTATTAAGTATCTATGTGCCAGGCCCTGGGTTTCAAAGATAAAAGTGAAATAGTCCTTACCCTCAAGGAAATTACATTCTATCATGGGCGACATTTACATGTACAGGCATATTCAAAAATAGCTGAAAATAATTTGGGGGTGGGTGAGTGTGAGAGAGACTTTGTCAGCTGTGAAGAGGGGGATTAGGCAAAAGCTTCATATAGAAGTTGTTCCTTGAGCTAAATCCTGAGTGAATTCTAAGAAGGGGAGGTGAGGAGGCAGAGTATTCCAGGCATAAGAGACAGCAAATGCGAATGGAGATGAAAGATAAAAGTATATATTTGCAGAATATTTAAGACAGGTTTAGCTTGACCAAAGATTGTGATAAACTGAGTAAGGTGGAATAAGACTGGAAAGCTGGATTGGAGGACAACTTGTAAATGGTTTTAGATGTCAAACAGAGGGGTATGTTTGATATTAGAGATAATAGGGCTCTACTGCCATTTATCAAGTAGGAACGACATGGTCAGAAATATACTTTAGAAAACCATTTTGGCAGTTGTGTGGAGCATGGATCAGAGGGGGAGAAATTTGGGGTGGGGAAATCAGTCAGGACAATTGCAAGAGTTCAGGCTAGAAGTGATGGGTGTCTCAGCAAGGGCAGTGAAGGAGAGTAAAGAGTAAAAGATGATTCAGTGTTTTAAAAACTAAGTGTCAGAAATAGGGAAGTTTGGAAGAGTGGGTGGGCTTTGGAGTAAAGATAATGAGTCTATTTGGGCCCCATTGAGTTGAGATGCCTAGAAGATGTCTATCTCAAATATGTCACTTACTTCTTTTTCTGCTTCTTCCTCTGTAAAATGAATGATTTGAGTCAGATGACCTTCAAATTCTCTTGTAGCCCTGACATTTTAAAATAATACTTCCATTTAGCCCTATTACCTCTAATATCAAATAGTATAGCATTTTCACACCTGTAACACCTTACATTTAAATTGCACTATGGGGTTATCATGAGGATTAAGTGAGTGAGGTCACCTGTCAGAAGCATGATAGAATTGTGATATGTCATTATCTGCTCTATGGCCACCAAAGCCTATGCTGAGTGTATGATCCTCTTCCAGGTCATCTTCCAATTCTAACTGATGACATAACTTGTTTACTGTGTGAATTTGGGGGAAAACACCTCTCTGAGCCTAAATTTTCTCATCTGTGACATGAGGATAATTTGTGCTACCTTTCCCACAGGGGTATTGTCAGAAAAGCACTTTACAAACCTTAAAAAGTCCAATGAAAATGTGAGGTATAAAAATAGTTGTCAGTATTATTCTTCCCATATATCAGGACTTTGAGATCAGTTCAAGGAAATGGCCTCCCTTTGCAATTTGCAAAATTGTAAGTTCTAGTGAGAAGAATTTGGAGGACTCTAAGGTAGAAGGAACATCTCTAAGTGTGTGTGTGTGTGTGTGTGTGTGTGTGTGTGTGTGTGTGTGTGTGTGTGTGTGTGTGTGTTGCAGGGGTAGTGGTTCTGCCAGCCCTAGTGGAGAAGGAATGGTGGCTTCTGGGAAGGTAGCCAGGAAGGTGTGGGGCAGGGATAGGGAGTTAAGAGCTAGGGGCTAGGGTGTTGAGTGGTGGAGAGAAATGGGAGTGAGCTTTGGAAAAGGCTGTTCTGGAGAGTAGGGAAGTGAAGAGATAACTGAGGAGGGTGGGGAAGCACACCAGGGGCAGCTGGGGGAGAAGATAAAGCCAGAAAGGGATGTTACCAGGGCCAAGAGAAGCCGTCCCTGGTTTGCCACGTGGGTGGAAAGGAAGAGATGAGCGGAGAAGGAAGAAGCAGCTGTTGGGGAAGTTAACAAAGCCAGAAGCCCAAAGAAGGAGAGAGCTCCAGGTGGGCCTGGGTCCAGGTCAGGTGACACCAGTTATTCCCTTGGGCACTAGCCCCAAATATCTAGCTCTCTCCCCATCCTGCCTTTACTTTGTCACTGTTTAAGGGAGGAGAACCAAGGACAGTTAAATGGATAAGAACTTTCATTAATTCTACACACAAATGCCTCTTAGGGAATTGTGATTTAAAAGATATAAACTTAATACACACCCTACTCTCCAGAAACTTACAGTCTAATTGGAGCGGGAGGAGGGAAAATAGACCAAAAGGAAGAGTGAGACAGGTATAAAGAAGAGGTCAGATTCTGAACAATTTGAGGAGTATAAGATGCCTTTTATCTGGGGAGAAGGGATGTTGTCAGGGGGCCTTCATGGAGTGGCACCTGAGTTAAACTTCAAAGAGAGAGAGGGACTTTAGCAGACAGAGGTGGTGATGGAGAAGAAAGGAAATGAGGGGGAAGGAAAAAGAAAGGGTGGGAATGCGATGGTCCATTCCAGTCATGACCAAAGACAGAGATAGGATAAGGGAGAATGAGAACTGGAATCAGATTGGCCCCACCTTGGCTGGAATATAGAATACCCAAAGCAGAGTAAGATGAGATAAGGCTGGAGCAGGTTATAGAGAACTTTGAATGATTGTGTCAGGATTGTGTACTTTATTTAGTCAGCAATATGGACATAACTTAGAGTGTTATATAAACTCAGATATTAACATTAATAATAGTGATTATAATAAAGTATTACAAAATACCAGTCATCATGATTAATTATATAGTATTAATAATTATAGTAAGTGACCTTTATATAACACTTTAAGATTTGCAAAGTTGTCTTTACAACAATCCTGTGTAGTAGGTAGTTCAAGTAATTTTAATTCCTATTCTATAGATCAAGAAACTTAGTTTCCCAGAGGTCAGTAACCATACCATCTTCTCAAGCTATTGTGCTATTACTTTCACAGTCTAGTTCCTAGAAAAACATTTTTATACTCCCTCTCTCCCACTTCTCTCACTCATTTCTCATCCTTTTCAAATCTGGTTCCCATCCTCATCATGAAACTGAAAGTGCTCTCTCCAGCGTGACCTATGATCTTTTAGTTGCCAAATCAATGACCTTTCATCAGTTCTCATCTTTCTTGTCCTCTTAGCATTTGGCCTTGTGGAATACCTTCTGGATCCTCTTCTCCCTGGGTTTTTGTGATGCTGCTTCCTCTTGGTTCTCTCTCTCTCTCTCTCTCTCTCTCTCACTCACTCTCAGTTTCCTTTGCTAAATCATCATTCATATTATACCCCCTAAAGATGGGTGTGCCTTAAGCCTTTGTCCTGCATCTGTCAGTCTCTCTCTCTCTGTCTCTCCCTTTCTCCCTCTCCAAACTTAGCTCTCTTGAGTTCAATCATTACCTCTCTGCAGAAGACTCCCAACCCTCTATATAGCCAGCCCTCTCTCCAGTGCTATGATAAAAATCACCAACTTCCTACATTTCCAATTAAAAGTCTTGTAGATATTTCAAACTTGATACAGCTAAATTCCTATTAGGACAAAAAAAACAAGAAAAAACAAATCCCCAGAAGTTGATGCATGTATTTGAACTCACACTATTTGAAGTTATGCTTATGTAAAATATGGTAATTGGTTCCAGTTAAATGGAAATATGTTGCATGTTTTCAAATAAAGTAATCATTTTGAGAGGAATTTATTATGCACATTAATAGGACCTAATCAAAACTCATCTTTTCCTCAAAGCTTATCAGGATTTTGAATTTCTGTATTTCTGTTAAAGATTCCACCTTCCATAACTCCTTCCCCTCTCTCCCACATAGCCAATCAGTTTCAAAGTCATGTTGATTTGCCATCCATAAGAGGGGCCCAGCTCCCAGCCAGAGCCATCTCTGCATCCAAACCCTTCTTTACATTCACTTGGCCATGGACCATTGCAATAGCCTTCCCTATCTCAAGTCTCTTCCTTCTCCAGCCTTTTTTCCGTACTACTGCAAAAGTGATATTCCAAATGTACCACACGTGGTTGGGTCATTCCTCTTCTCTAAAATCTCCAGAGGCTCTTGATTATCAATAAGATCAAATTTTTGGAATTTAAATCCCTTCATAACATGACTCAAACCTCCCTCTTCAATCTTATCCTAGAATGCTTCCCTTTCAAAAAACTTTATTTTTACAAGCATTTATTATCTCTCCCTCTTACTATCCGGTCCCCTCCCCCCAACCCCACCCTGCACCTGCCATTGAACAATAGAAGAGAAAAAAAAGAAAAGAAAAAGAAAGCTCTCATATCAAATACGTGTAGTCTAGTAAAACAATTTCCCACATTGACTTCTTATGAGGCAGAAGGCCTCAAGTATCCAATTCTCTTCACTCATTGATCTCTCCTCATCCTGCTTTGCTTTGACTCGGCTTCAGGGCAGAGGACCCCTTGCTCAAAGCTTTTTCATCTTTAGTTCCCTGGACTCATAATTCATCATAGCACGGATCACAGTTCTAAAGTCTGGTTCCAAAGTTGTTTTTTTCTATCATGTTGTCATTCTATAAATTATTCTCCTAGCTTTGTTTGCTTCACTCTGTATCATTTCATAGAGGGTGTCCCAGTTTCCTCTGAAATTTTTGGGGAGGGGAAATTTCGAACATGTTGAATTAGAGATTTTTTTTTTACTTTTTTTTTTTTTACAAATACTATCTCATTTGATTCTTAGAACAATCCCAGAAGGTAGGTGCTATTATTATCCCCATCTTCCAGTTGAGAAAGCTGAGTCAAATGGGGTGAAGTGACTTATCCAGGATCACTCAGCTAGTAAGTGTTTGAGACCAGATTTCACCTTGGTCTCCCTTAACTAGACACCAGTGGGAGATGCCCAACAGGCATTTGGAAACATGGATAGGGAAAGAGATAGAGGTTTGGGTATCATCTACATAAAGCCATGGCAGTAGTTGAGTTTAGGATAGAGAATCTAGGGAGAGAAGAAAAGAGCACTTGTGGTCGGTGTTTTAGGGGGAGACTAGATAATCTCTAATCTCAAATCTCTAAAGTCCATTGGAACTCTAAATCTGTGATCTAGTGATCCTATGAGAAGGAAATCAGTGAATTAATGAATGAGAAAAGCCTTTATTCATTTAAGTATTTATTATTTGGTAAGCACTGTGTTAAATTCTAGAGATAAGATACATAAATGATGACAGCTCCTGTGCTTCCCCCCTTTCCCCCAATTAGGGGCAACCACATATACTCTCATATTTATGTAAGCTGGGATAGTCAGGGAAAGTTTTTTAAAGGATGAAGAACTTAAACTAGGGATTGAAGAATATGCATAGGCAAAAGTGAGATAGGGGAGGGAGAGGGGTGTGTGTTTGGAAAAGGAAATGGGAAAAGAAAGAAAAACAGGGTAGAAATTAGCCTGGCATGTACAAAGGACCACGACTATCCCAGTGTGATAAGATACTGGTCCAAATTTCAGTTAGGGCTAATTTGGATTGGAAAATGGGTAGCCCTTGTGGAAGTCTCGAAGACAAAAGGTGAAAGATAAGTGGAATAGTAACTGGATAATATCTAAGTTCTTTTTACTCTCCAACCTTCTATGTTCAATGAAGCAGCTGGTGACATAGTAGATAGATAGTAGTCCAGGCCTGGAATCAGGAAAACTGAGCTCAAATCTGACCTCAGATACTTATTAGCTGGATGACCCTGGACAAGTCACTTAACCTTTATTTGCCTCAGTTTTCCTAACTGTAAAATGGAGATGATAATAACACTTCTTGAGATTGTTGTGAGGATTAAAGGAGATAGTACTTATAAAAAGTGCTTCGCACAGTACCTGACACATAATAGGTACTATATAAATGCCCATTACATCCCCTATCCCCCCCACCCCATGTTCTCTGGGTCGATTTAGCTCCAACATTCTCTCTAAAAAATTGAGTATATAGAGATAAAAGGGAAACAGTTTCTAATTTCAAGGAACTTATGTTATACTATGTGGCATAGTAGATAGAATACTAGATTTAGGAATTCAAATATTACTTAAGACATTTTCCTGAATTCAAATCTGGTCTCAGACACTTCTAGCTGTGTGACTTTGGGCAAGTCACTTAATCCTGTTTGCCTTTGTTTCCTCATCTATAAAATGAGCAGGAGAAGGAAATGGCAAAATACTCCAGTGTCATTGCCAAGAAAACCCCAAATGGGGTCACAAAGTGTCAGACATAATTGATAAAATTACTGAATATCAATAATCCACTTATCTGCTCTGAGTCTTAGTTTCTTCATCTACAAAATGGAAATGATTAGCACCCACCTCACAAGGTTTTTGTGAGGATCCAATGAGATAATATATGTAAACCTCAAAGTGCTATAAAAATTGGCTATAAATAGCTAATTATTGGAAGACACGACATGTGCAGTGCTCATATAAAATGTCCCAAATTCCTCTCTGGGTCAGTCTTGCTCAGTGGGAGGAAGGAGCCCCCACTCTCAAAGATGGGACATTTCTCCTTGTGGAGAGATCTCCTTAATGAGTTTGAGCATGTGGGGAAACAGAGATGAGAGACTGGGGATGAGTACAATCAGTCAGTCCATCTACAAGTATTTAAGGTTTTATTATGTGCCAAGTATTGTGCTGAGCGCTGGGGTTGTAAAGAAAACGCACCTCCTTTCAAGGAGTTCACACTCTAATGAGGAAGCAACATGTAAGTTAATAGTTATACATATGACATGTACAGTAGTAAGAAAGCATTTATTAAAAGCCTACCATGTGCCTATCACTGTGCTAAGCTCTTACAAAAATTATTTGAACCTCACAAAAACCCTGAGAAGTGGATGCTATTATCCCAATTTTACAGTTGACAAAACTGAGGCAAGCAGAGATTTAAGTGACTAGTCCACAGTCACACAGCAAGGGAGTATCTGAGGTGAGATTTGAATTTCAGTCCTGAGTCCAGGCTTGACACTCTATCTACTGAACCACCTTGTGGCCTCTGAGAATAGATGGAAAGCAACCTTAGAGGAGAAAGCTTTAGCAGAGAAGGCTTTAGCTTCCCAATATTTATGCTCCAGGAGGCAAAATCATTCATACATGTTTCATCTATTATATAACAGAGTCAAAGTCTTAGTGATTACATTATTTTCCAAATAAATGCACAAAATACAAGTTGTAACCAATCAGCAGTCAAGTTTGCTGACAAATCTTAACAAGTAAGTGTTGACAGGTGAGTGGAATTGCTGGGAAGTCCAGCACACATAGACAGGAATACGTGTGTTTACGTTTACAATATAGGGTTATGTATTGCATTATCAAAATTTCAATGAAGGAAAACCCCCACAAATTTACAATTAAATTTAAGATGAGTCATTTAAAAGATATTTTATTATGAAATGAAATGACAAGAAAAACACTAAAGTGTTAAAGAAAGTAGATTTCCAGGGGCGCTGAGTAATTTTTTTTGAAAAGCCGGCAGTAGGCCAAATAAGTTTGGGAACCTCTGCTTTAGCATCTGGGAGTGGATGAGGGAGAGGGAAATGGGACAAGTATCACTTATCAATCAGTCAGTGAATCAATTAAGTGTCTACATATGTGTTAGGCACGGGCTAGGAGCTGAAGATAAAAATTCAAAGAAGGGTACAGCTCCTACTCTTTGGAACTGTTGCTGACTGTCATGATGAACAATCCAACCCTCCTTAAACTCCTAATTTCTACCCCCACCGCCACCTCTGTGAAAGATCTTAATTCCCATAGCACAGATAAGAGGGCAACATATGAACAGCATGGACTCAGCTACCATCTTGAGGTGCTACCCCCTTAATCCCCATGCTCTGTATCCTTAAACACCTTCTAGCTCCAGTCATCTATGTTGCTAAATGGAGCTTGGTACCTAAAGGAGCAGACGCGGGGAGACTAATCGGAGTCTGGAAGGACTGCATATAGGCTTCAACAAAGGGACCAGGGCCTTTCAGTCCCATAGGGTGTGTGCAGGTGTCTTGCACGGCCTGAGAAAACCCCTTTGTTTTAGCTCATTGGGTGGAAGGAGGACTACATTGTAGGGGAGGACAGGCTAATGATCCTGGGCACGGACTGAGGGAAAAGGGGGGGGGGGGGCTGGCCCTAGCCCCAGAGCTAAAAAAAGAGCTTCATGTTGTTTTTTTCTTTTTTTTTTTTCCTTTTTGATAGACGAGAAAGCTCACGTCTCTCCGGGAGAGAGGAAGGGGAGTGGGGAGGGCAGGGCTGGCCACTGGAGCAGCACAACCCCAATTCCTGCCGGTCTGTTTTCCACTTGTCCGCAGGCCTCACCCAGAGAGCTCATCAGGGGCAGTGCAGCCTGAGCCTTCCCTGATTATCGGGGCTGGGCTGGGGTCAGCCCACTGCTGCTGCTCCAATTGCCCCTCCTCCTCCTCCTCCTCTTCCCTGACAGCCGGCTGCTCCCCAGCTCCACTTTCCTAGTATTGTGTGAGGGCCTGGGTCATCGAGGAAACAGGGCGGCCGCTGGGCTGTGGGGACGGCAGGCCCACCCCCTTCCCCCCATTGTCACACTCCTGGCTCCTGCCACACTCTCCCCGATCCTGCCACTAAAAATAGGCCCCCGTGGGGAGTGGGTCCCCACCCCTGGGGTGGTCCCCAGGGCTGCTGGGGAGTACCAAGCTTAGAGGGACAGCAGTAGACAAGGCCAAAACGTTGCCTGCCCTCCCCTCTCCCCTTCTCCCCCCCCTCCATTTAGAACCTAACTACACTTGACTTTTCTATTGACTCCAACTTGTTCCCCTGTGTTACTATCCCTTTCCACCTGCTCATAGGGTTCAGTTCAGGAAACGGTTAGGGGATAGAATAGTATTAAGGGAAAGAGCATGGAGTCAGAGCAGACCTGGGTTTGGATCCTGGCTCTGCTCCTTACTTACCTGTGTGACCTTGAATGAATAACTTCCCAAGCTGTTCTGGGCTTCCTGCCTGTGTGGGGAGCAATCCTTACAGAAGTAGCTGTAGTCCCCCAAAACTATCACCTTTAATACCCCCCCCCCCACACACACACACACACACTGTTACTCCACGGGAAAAATCCTATGCTGATTTTCCTAGTGTGGTAGGGATGGGATCCATGTGAAATTCTTAAAAGCATTGTAGAGTCACTAGTGAGAGAAAGGTGAAAGGAGTGTGGAAAAAATAAGTCTGTCCAGCCAAGGATAGAATTTAGTGATTCCTTCCAAAGGAAGGAATTTTGTTTATGCCAACAGTCTTGGGATGGAGCTTTTACCTGCTGCCCCCAGCCCTGATTTATCCAGGGGCATTTATCATAAACAACATTAACACAGCATCACCTAATATTTCCATCATAGAATATCAGACCTGGCAGTAACCTCAGAGGGCATTTACTTAATCCATCCCTGAGCAGGAATTTTCTTGAAAGCATGAGTGAATAAATGAATGAAAAAGAATTTATTAAGTGCCTTCTATATACAAAGCACTGGAGCAACGACTGAAATATGAACGCAAATGAAAATAATCCTTGTTCTCAAGAAGTTCATATTCTAATAAGAGAGATAGTTATATAGGAGGGTTCAGTTTCACATCAGATGGAAAGGCCTCATTGTCCTTAGGATACAGAGCAAAGTATATAATTTTGGGAGAGCCCTTATAACATAAACTAGTAGAACATCCATTCATAAATCTAAAGCTAGAAGGGATACTGGCAATTATCCAATCACCTCATTTTATAGAAGAGGTAGTTAATAGTACTGGTGGGATTTGAATTCAGGTCCTGTTCATTCAAAAATGAGTGCTCTTTCCTCCATCCCATGCCCAGACAGTATCAGTGCTAGGAGGGACCTTAAAACACAAAACGTTAATGCTAGAAAGAATCTTAGGGAGACCTTTAGTCTGGAGTCCTTTATGTTATAGATGAGACCCAAAGTCACCTGACTATCAGCAGCAGAACTGAACCCTGAACTCAGGTCTTGGTTCCCAGTTCAGGGCATTTTGCTCCTCCTGCTCTATTCCATTTGAAGATATCCAGTGATGAAGAATTCACTCCCTCCCAAGTTAGCCAATTCCGCTATGGAACAGTTGTTGTTTAAAAGACTGAAAGTGTGACTTTATAGCTTCAGGGAACTCCATGACCCAGATCAGAAATTCTTGTTAAGAAACAGAGAGAGAGTTGGGGAGGTTTTATAATTTGTACTCCATCTAGCACAGCCAGTATATATCAGAGGCAAGACTTGAGCCCAGGTCATCCTGGCTTCAAAGTAGCTTTCTGACTATAATGTTCTGTCTCTCCTTCACTTTGGGACCACTGCAATTTTTAGTAATTTTTTCCTTTTGTTTATTGTCAAATTTACCTCTCTGCCACTTTTCAATCATTGTTAGCAGTTTTGCCTTTTGGGACCAAGTAAAAACAATAACAATATTGACATATATATGGCTATTTAACGTGTGCCAAAAATTTCACCACCCTGTGAGATGAACTGTAGTTATTAGGGTTGGGGTTAGGGACAGGAACTGTGATTTCATTGGCTTAGAGAATTCCCAGATGGGAAAACTCCCTCAACTTTTCAGCAGTTAATAGTCTTAGAAAATTACTTAGAGAAGAGATATCAAACATGAAGCCAACAGCACTTCTGAGAATGTGACCCAAACCAGATTAAAATGTAATTGGGAAATATTTCACAAAATAAATAAAAATATAATAGGACATAATGTTAATATGTGATTTTCTAAGTCAATACACAGCCTATGAGGATCCTTTTGTACTACATAATTAGTAGCTCCGGTTTCTTTCTGAGTTTGACTCCTTTGGTCTAGGGTACTCAGAGAGTATTTGTCCTGGGTCACACAGACAGCTGTGTGTGACTTCAACCCAGTCTTCCTAGTTTTTAGTTTATCTCTCTATTCATTACTTAAAGCTACTTCTCACTACAGGTATTATCTGTATTTTACAGATGAGAAAACAGACTCAAGAGAAGGGGACTAACATGTTGTAGTTATACTATTTGTAAGTATCCAAGGTAGCAGTCCGCCAGTAGGATGCTTACCTTGCTTTCTTATCTCCAAGTGGATCTAGCTGTGGCTGAATAAGAGACTACATTTCTCTAGGGCTATAGAGTTTATCAAGTGCTTCACTGACAGTGGTCTTGTCAGGTAGGTGGTACAAATATTGGCCCCATTTTATAGATGAAGAAATTAAGACTGAGAGAGAAATCAAATGCCCCCAAATCACACAGTTAATAAGAGGCTGAGCCAAAGCTAGATCTGAACTAATTTAAGTCTTCTGACTCCCAGAGTGATGGAGATCTAACCCTTGATTCAGAAAGAGTTGTCCTAAGTATATTCCTGGCTGAGTTTTCCAGAATTGTTGGAGAAGGAAGAAGGGAGAGGGAAGGCATGGAGAAAAACGCTCTGGACTCAGAGTCTGAAGACATGTGTTCAAATCCCTGCTCTGATACTTACTATGTGTGATTAAGTCATTTCAAAAATGCTATCTACCTCCAGAGGAGAACTGATGATGTCTGAATACAGACCGAAGCATATTATTTTTCACATTCTCTCCTTCCTTCCTTTCTTTTTTTTCAAGTTTTTTTTCCACAAAAGGACTAATATGGAAATATATTTTACATGCTTGCATGTAATATTTACATTATGTATGATGTATGCTTACTTTATGATTACGTGATGTATAACCTATATCGGATTGCTTGCCATCTCAGGGAACGGGGAGAAGAAGGAGGAAAGGATAGAATTTGGAACTCAAAACTTTTTTTAAAGTGCTAAAAATTGTTTTCACATGTAATTTGGGGAAATACAATATTATTTTAAAAAGTAAACAAGTCATCTCTCGTCTCTGAGCCTCAGTTCCCTCATCTGTAAAATGGGGATCCTTGTACTACCTACTTCACAGGGTAGTTTTGAGGAGAGCACAGGTAGATCCTGATTGGTTCATATAATGGATCCTGTGAAATAATTGCATGTATGTGAATTTGCACTTTTGGAAATTATAATTACATAAAATATGGAAACTGGTTCTAGCCTAGTGAAAATATTCAGTGTCGATTCAAGTGAGATGACTTCATGGGATCCATTATTTGCACTAATTGGGAGAGAATTGCACCTTTGCAAAACCTAGAGCGCCAGAGGAATAGGATCTTACAAAATACTGTGAAAAGAATTTGGAGAACATTTAATCCAACTCCTTTATTTTACACATGAGGAAACTGAAATCCAGAGAAGTTAAGTGACTTGCCCAAGGTCACACAGCTGTTGCTATTATTATTATTTTCTGTCCTTTGTGGCTTTTTCTTCTTTTCCCTCTTCTGTGTTCAGAAATGCCCAGGCTGTCCCTAGAGCCTTCCTCTGGGCCATTGCCCTAGGAGGGAAAAAGCAGCCTGGATTTCCTGGAACCCTTGAAGCTGGAGTCTGAAGAGCTGGGGAGGAAACAAGGCAGCTGGTCAGAGATCCGCCCTCCGCCCGCCTAACTCCCCCCTACTCCCAACCTCAATCCCACTCCCGGCCCAGGGGAGCTCTCAGAATGCAGGGCCGGAACCCCCTGCCTGTCCCCTCCTGGGAGACCTTCCAAAGACCGGAAAGGGGGGGCAGGATAATGAGAGGGGAGGTAGTTTACTTCCAATTCCGACTGACCCCTGATGGGGGGAGGAGTGGGTCTAGGACTTTAGAGACTACCACACCCAAAAGGTCCAGGGCACTAGAAGTATGGTGGGATTATGGGTTTTGCTAGAGGCTAGAGTCCTTCATCCAAAGAAGGGGAAACAGGGCCAGGATCAAGCCATGTGAAGGAGGTTTCAAAGTTGGTCCTGTGTTGTTCCCTGGGCATGGGGCCAGTCTCAACCCTGCTGATATATCCAGGCAGACCAGGAGCACCCCAAGCAGAGTCACAGACCCATAGGATGCCTATGGTCAAGAGAAAGAGTGGAGTAACCTGGAGTGGGACAGTTGAATCAACTGGAGATTTGACTTCCCTCCGTGGTGGAGAGAGAGCTGCAAGAAAGAGGCAGCTGTAGCATAGAGGGAACAGCACTGTTAGTACTCAGAACATCTGGCTTCTGACTCACCATGTGGAAGAAATTTACTGTGTGACCCTAGACAAGTCACCTCCCTTTCTGGGCCTCAATTTCATTCTTTGTAAGATGAGGAAAACTAGATGCTCCCTAAGATCCATTCCAGCTATGATATTCTATGTATTTTCAATTTTAAGTCCCAAAGTCCCTTCAACCTCTGACATTTCATGTTCTCTATTCTAAGATCTTTTCTGGGTCTTACACTCTATGTTCTAAGTTCCAAGGTCATGTCTAACCTTGGTATATTGTGCTTTGTGTTTTAATGTCCCTTCTAGCTCTGACAATCTTTTGTCTGTGACTCTGTAATCCAAAAAGCAGGTTAATAAAAATAACTTGATGAAAATGTCTGAGTCCTGATCTATCTGGACACTCTATAGAATGAGCATATGTCATAGAATTTCATAGACTATTAGAGATCCAAGGGAAATTTGAGATGAAAAGATGATAGATCTTGGTTCATAAAGGAACTGAGAGACTATCTAGCCTTATGACCTCATTTTAGAGTTGAGGAGACTGAGGTTAAATGACTTGACAAGGGTCACACAGCTAGTAAATAATGAGTCAGGATTTCAGCCCTGGTCTTCCTGGCTCCAAGTCCAGGATTCTATCCATTGCTTCATTCCATGCCTAAGTCATTCAGTCCTCTTCCCTCTCCACTCTGCTTTACAGATGATGAAGATACAGCTCAGAGAACATGAATCCAAAGCAGAGGGATCTGCTCAGCTCCATTTCTCCCACTTCACTCTTATTTCATTTTCCTTCATATTTTCATCTTCCTCATCAATTCCCCTGGTATTTCCTTGATTTTCTTCTCCTCTCTCACTCCCCACCTCTCCAATTCACATTCCCATTCCTCATCCCTTCCAAGCCTCTCAGGACCAATTTTTAAAAACAAAATTCAGCCAGTTAATTAATGAACAAACACTTAGCATCTACTTTTTACTAGGCCATGTTCTTTTTTATAATTTGGGAGAGACAGAACAAGTGTTCTCCAGTAGCTCATGCATTTGGTGAGAAAAAAGGTGCATTCATCAAAAGAAAGATGAAGTAATACTGTCTGATACAGGATGAGCAGTACAGATTGTAGCAATGAAGAGAGCTCTGGGGGCTGGGAAGGCTTCCCCAAGGAGATGGGGGAGGCCATGGGAGATGGTCCTTGAAGGATGGGCAGAATGTTGGAGAGGCAGGAAAGAGAAATGGTAACCTACTTAGGATCATAGAATGTCAGAACTAGAAAGGACCTTAGAACCAGTTAGTTCTAAGGAGCTGGAAGAAATCTTAAGCAGGGATCAGCTAATTCAACCTTCTTTTCTTACAGATGGTGAAATTGGGGTCTAGAGAGAGTGACTTGTCCAAAGTCACATGCCAGGTTCTCAGCAGAGCCAAGACTAGAACCCTAGAACCCTAGACTCCTGACTGCTAGCCCAGGGCTGTTCCTTCCCTACCTCCTTACAGCTAAGGGTCAGCCATTCCTCAGGCGCTGGGGGAAGGTGAGAGGAGACCGGAGGAGGGGGGCAGGGGTGAGGCAAGAGGGGCCTGCCAATCTTTGTTTGCTTTTGCGGGACAGAACAACGTTGTTGCTGTTTTTAATAAGAGCAACTCAGGTGACCTTCAGGTTGGGATTCTGAAAGGTCCCAAGGGCTTGGCCTGGCGGGACTGGGGCCAGTAATGGCTGTAATTGACTTGGGGGCTCTCTTCCCTCCCATTTACTGCTGCTTAAATACTAATATTACAACTTCCGCTCCTTGGGGCTGGCTTACGCAGGCCGCCTCCGGCCGGCCATTGTCTTAGTGTTTTCCGAGGGAAGCTCCCAGAGGAAATTAACCTGCTGCTCACCCCAAGCAGTTGGTTTCACACCCTGTCACTGTGGGGGACTTGAGGGAGGGGGGAGCAAGGGGTTCACATGTTCCTAGCAAGACCAGAGGGACCACATGGGAGTGGAAGAAATAAGGAAACAGGAGGGAAAGGAGGAAAAAGAGGAAGGAGGGTTGTAGGAAGTAGGGAAGGGTATGTATGTGTATAAGACAGAGAGTGGCACGGCAATTCAAATTAAATAGTGAGCTTATCATCATTGATAATATTCAAACAGAGGCTGGCTGACCACCTGTCAAGGCTTCAGGGTGATTCCAGATTGAGCTGGGAGGATGGACTGGCTGACCTGTAAGACCCCTTTCAGCTATGAGATTAAGATTCTATTATTTTAAGATTTCAAAGAAGAAGGAAAACAATCCCCACTCCCTTTATTTTCTAGAAGTTGTATGACCCTAGAAAAGTCACTTTGAGCGCTGTGCCTGGAGTCAAGAAGACCCGAGTACAAATCATATCTCAGACACTTACTAGCTTGTGTATTCCTGAGCAAGTCACTTAATCTTTGCCTTGGTTTCCTCAACTGTCAAATGGGGATAAAATTGCGCCTACCTCTTAGAGCTGTAGTGAGGCCCAAATGAGATAATATTTGTAAAATGCACTTTGCACTGTGCCTGGTGTATCGTAGGCACTATATAAATGCTTATTCCTACCCTACCTCCCATTATTATTGGAGGCTTTTTCTACTCTAAGAGGGATAGTCCTTTCTCTTTTTCAAATTTTTATTGAAATCTTTTATTTTCCAATAGTTCTCCCCTGCAAAAGAGCCATAACCCCAAAAAGACTTCAATTCTTATAACAAAGAATTAAAAAAAAAGGGGGGGAAGTTCAGCTCAAAACTAGCACATTCACCATGCCTGCCATTACATGCTTTCTTCCATGCCCATAGTTTCCCATTTCAGCAGAGAATGGAGGAAGGTCCGTTCCCATATCTCTTTGTCAGGGTCAAGTTTGGTCAATAATTACAGAGCAGTCAGTTTTTATTTTTGTTGTTGTTCTTTCCATTTATGTCATTATACTCATTGTGTACAGTTTTCCTGGTTCTGCTTTATTGCACTTTGTACCAGATAAATTCCTCTGTGTTCTTCATATTTATCATTTCTTACAGAGCAGTAATATTCCACTGCATGAGGCTAAGCTATTCTCTGAATGACAGGTTTCTATTTTGTTTACAATTTTGGGCTACCACAAGAATATTTTGAACATTTTGGTGTATATGACATGTTACTTTATGTCTCTGACCTCGTATACACTCAGTGGAGGGGATCTTTGGGATCAAAAGGTATGGACATTAGCATTATTCTAAAATAGTTGGACCAATTGACAGCTCTATCAACAGAGTATTAGTGTGCTTGTCTTACCATAACTCCTCCAACCTTGACTATTCTCACTTTTTGTCATCTTATTATTAGTGATTTCAAAGTCTTTCATATGGTTGTTAATAGTTTGCATTTCTTCTTTTTGAGAACTGTTCACTTATATTCTTTGAGAACTTATCTATTGACAAAATGGCTTTTGTTCCCATATGTTTATATCAGTTCTTTACATATCTTGGAAATCTGACCCTTGTCAGTGCTATTTGATGCAAAAATTTTACCCCCAATCTACTGTTTCCCTTTTTATTCTGGTTGCGCTGATTTTTTGGGGTGAGGAATAAAAGCCTCCCGGGTGAAGGATAATTCTACTAGTCTTTTATTCATACATTCACTGAGGTAAGAGAGGGGTGCCTTGGGGACCAAAAAATGGGCTTAGGTTGGGAGAAGAAGCTGAAAAATGGATGGGAAGACAGGAGATAAAACAATAAGAAAGAGTGTAGCTGGAAAGCAGGAATGTATGCAGGCCAGAAAGGAGCCTGACCTGATCAGAAGAGGTAAGGAGGGAAAGAAAGCTCAGTAGGTCAGGATAGACAACCCCTAGTCAGGACCAGTAGAATGTCAAGTGCACAAACATTGGCTTGTAGGATTATAAACTCCCTTTGCATCCTTACCCCCTAATTATACTACAAACTTCTTGAAAGCAGGAATGTTTCTTATTTCATTTTATAAAAAAATCTCTGACAACACCAAACACAGAGTACTGCTATATAAAGTAGGCAATTAATAAATGTTTGTCGAATGAATGATTAGCACAAGTCACTCTCTAGGGAGAAGCATTTGAGAGGAAAGAGTTCATAGACATTGCCTCCTATCAGGATTTTGTTCTGTCTTCTTAGGCTAGGAGCTTTTCTTCCAATCATTTAACTAGCTTTGAGTTCCAGTCAACAAATCAGAGCTTTGATACTTTCTACCTGTGTGACCTTGGGCAAGTCACTTAGCTTCTTGAGTCTCCCTTTTCTGACCTGTAAAATGAGAGGCTTGTACTCGATATCCTCTAAGATCATTTCCAGATGGAAATCTATGATCCTACAACCTACTTTGTGGCAAGTCCTGTGCTCAGCTTTGCTTTGGAGGGGGACCATGTTCCTTCCCCTTAGGCTGCTCACTGTCTGTCTAAGGAGCAAGATTTTCAGGCATGGTAAGTTAAAAATAACAGTAACAAGTCTTATTTTTTTGTTATTCAGTCATTTCAATTGGGTCTGACTCCTTGTGACCCCATTTGGAGTTTTCTTGGCAAAGATAATGGAGTGCTTTGTCATTTCCTTCTCCAATTCATTTTACAGATGAAGAAACCAAGGCAAATAGGGCTAAGTGGCTTGCCTAGGGTCACATAACTAAAAAGTGTCTGAGGCCAGATTTGAACTCAGGAAGACTTGTCTTCCTGACTCCAGGGCTTATACTGTATCCACTTTACCATCTAGCTGCCCCAACAAATCTTATAGTAAAAGGTTATTTATTACAAAATGAGACCTTATTTCACACCTCATTTGAACTATGGGGAAACTGAGGCCCCAGAGAGATTAAAGTGGCCAAGATCACACAGCTAACTCATGGCACAGCAGAGTTAAGAAACTAAGCAGGAGTCCTGACTTCTAACTCAGCTATCTTTCCACTACCTCATCTTATTACACATATTTAAGACAATAATATAGAACAATGTAAGAGATTCCACCAGGTCTATTGTGCTCAGTGCCAAGTGGTACAAATAACATTCTACAGGGATTTGTCGGATGAGAATTCACAATGTAGTACAGAGAGCACTGGGCTGGGGGTCAGGACATCTAGATTATAGTGCTAGACCTACCAGTGGCTCGTGCGATCTGGGGCAAATCCCTTTCTAGGCCATACTCTGCCCCTCTGCAAAATGAAAAACTGGATATTCCTCAAGGAAGTAAAAGGCAGAAAAGACTCATCTAATGAAGTGTTCTGGTAAATGTTGAATAACTTACTTTCTGGGGGGAAAATGCATGTGTAACACACTTTTAATTTAATCTACATTATTAACATTTCTTCATCACTTTCTTAAGCTTAAACAATCACCAAACATCAAAACAAATTCAGTTGTGTGTAGCATTTGCTGGTTTCCAAGATGTAAGTGATTATAGGGAAAATTTAACATCAGCTCTTGAAAATCAGTTTAAACTGGCTCTAGTACATGCATGCATATATGACAAAATTATCATAGCAGGATGAGAATCATATATCTGGATCTGGAAGGGACCTCAAGGGTCAGCTAGTCCAACCCTCCCATTTTACAGAGGAGGAAATGGAGGTCCACAGGTTTTAAGTGAAATTGCCCACAACCATGCAGGTATTAATAATAATAACAATTAACACTTGGAGCACTGAACATGTATTATCTGATCTTCATACACAACACTGTGAGTGAGGTGTTATCATCATTCCCACTTTATAGATAAGGAAACTGCAAGGGGAGAGGTTAAGTGATTTGTCTAGTTTTCATTCTTACTAGCAAAGTGAAAATGCAAGATGCACTTCACATCTGGTGCTCTTTCTACTATTACTTTCACTAAATGCTTCTTACTCTGTGGAATCCAAAGGTAAGACATTGTCCTTTATCCTCAATGACTTATAATTTAGTGAGTGGAGAGGACAGGTATAAAAATAACTACAGTTCAGGATGAAATATGATAAAAGGCACAAAGTACTACAGGAGTTTGGAGGAAAGTAAGGACACATACCACTTGAGATGTCAGGCAAGGCCACATGGAGAAGGGGGCATAATTGAACAGGGGCAAGAAGAATGGCAGAGATGCTGAGGAAAATAAAAGAAGTGGAGTTAGGGTCAGATGGAGAGAAATCCTCATTAGAGATATTACTGGATAACTAGAAAAATCTTTTTTTTTTAAAATGGACCTGTGACTTCATCAGAATAGGGAGTTCCTTTTAAGAAACTTCCTTTACTAATGCAGATTTGCGGCACTGGGCAGTTAAGTGACTTGTCCAGAATCTCACAGCCAGTATGTGTCCAAAGAAGGACTGGAAGCTTAGATTTTCCTCACTTAGGAGCTGGATCTCTATCCAAGATGACATAGTGCCTTGAGGAAAATAATAGAACAAAAGATTATTCAGAGCAAGGTTGGCACCAGTGAGTCAATGATCAATCAATAAACATTTATCAATCACCTAATATGGGCCAGGCACTGTGCTAAGTGCTGGAGATAAAAAAAGGCAGGAGCCTTCAAGGAGCGTGTAGGGGAGACAACATGCAAACAGACAAAGACAAAACAAGCCATATAGTGGTAAATGGGAAACAATTAACAGAGAGAAGGCACTGAAATAAAGAAGGACTGGGAAAGGCTTCCTATAAAAGAAAGGAGTTTAGCTGGGACTTAAAGGAAGCCAGAGAAGTCAGTAGGTAGAGTTGAGGAAGAAGAGAACTATGTGCCAGGTACCATTCTGGGCATTCAAAGAGAAGCAAGAACAATCCTTGCTCTCAAGGGAGTCAGAATCCAAAATGTGGCATGGGAACCACATGCAAACAACTTTATACAAACAAGATATATACAGAATAAATTGGGAATCATCCCAGAGGGAAGCAATTTAGGATTAAACTAATAGGCAAAATAATATTGTTGGAATATGCACTAATCTTTAGCAATGTGGTGGCTAGTGGTATCACAGTGTATGACTGTTACAGTGGGGATCCATCCTTATCCCAATTAGTTACATAAAGCCCAGATATCTCCTTGGGTCATTTAATAAAGACATGTAAATGCCACACAGGAACTATGTAAGAATTGGTTGAAGAAAATAAAGTTATGAATCTTAGCATATCATGTAAAAATAGCTAGTCTGAGAAAATTAGTCAAATAGGAGAAAACTCCAAATTGGGGACTAAGGATTTTAGAGGATTGATCTTGGAGGGAAAAGAGAATCTCTCTTCCCTCCCTGCAGACCTTTGCTACAGGGGAGATTAGATTTAGATAACACATCCAACTGGGATTAGGAAGAGACATACAGAAAGCAAGTAGGTCTCCCTAAAAATGGCACCTGAGTATGCAGAGAAAAAATTTACCGAGCTCTAACCCTGTGAACTCTGAAAGACTGAGAGACCTGGAGATCTCATTGGTCCGAGTAGCAGCCTCCACTAGAGCTGGCAGTAACATCTCTGGGATTACAGTATCTGCTTTGACAGCCAAAAGACACATCAAAGAACAACTAGTTTTGGGACTCTGCAAGGATGCTAACCTTCAGAGACCAGCAGGGAGCTACACCTAAAGAGAACTGATGACTATACAAAGATAGAAAAGACTTTCAGTAACCTGGAAATGTTACCCCTTTGGTATTCCCTACTTGTGTGCTTCACTAACATTTTATTTGAAGTTTGAATCTATTCTTCCTAGGGATGGATCTTTTATGTTCAAGGGGAGAGTGTAGAAGGAATGTTTTTGAAAAAAAATATTATTTATCTGCTTAGTAAATACCCTTTCTAAAAGCTAATTAAGTTTGGCTATCAGTGGGAAGCATACTAGTGGGGGCTCATGAGCAATGGTACTAAAAACTCCTGACCCTCAGGTTTACCCCTATAATTTTGAAAAGAGAAATAGATAGTTGTCTTTCTGGGGACCTGACATGTCAATGCAGTAGGAGTGAGCACAGAGTGGGTGCGACATTACTCATCCATCTTCCTTCTATTTTAGCATCTCATAAATCAATCCATTTTTTCTCCTAGCTGCCAAGACTCCTTTTCAAATTTCTCCTGGAAGGGGAAGTCACTTATTGAGGCTGTGTGCTTAACAGTGACAAATATCAAGTTCCAAGATCATTTCTCTTTAGAACTATATTTTAGGTTTAAATCTTTTGGTGAGATCAGATAGCTTGATCTGTTGTCATAAGCTGTAACCTAGTTTCTCACTGAAATCTCTCAAAAGGAAAAAAAAATTATGTTTGCTGGATCTCTGCTGTAAAAAGTAGTTAATATGGAGCCTAGTGTCATTTATCCCTCAGGCAATATTGATGATTCCTACAATAAGGGCATTGTCCATTTTGATGTAGGCTTTATAACCTTTCCTCCTCTGCAGCATGGTCTGAAGCTTGTTGGTATATCATTTAAGGAAGTAAGGATACTAGAGGGAAAAGGTCCCTTTCAACCCTGATGTTTTATATTCTCTTTTCCAAGGTCTCTTCCTAGTCAAGCCTTGGCTCTGTCATCCCCTCACGCATTCTGTATCTTTCCTCCCTTTCACTGCCAAACTACTAGAACAAATTGTCCACAGCCTCAACTTCCCCTTCCTCTCCTTCCTCCTCAAGCTTTGCCATTTGGTTTTCATTCCCTCTACACTCCTAAAAGTACTACTCTCTTACTATGGCTACAGCCAATGACCTCATTTCTGTCCTCATCCCTTTCAACTCCCCTAACAAAGTACTCTCATGGTTTTTCTACTTCTCTGAACACTTCCTGCACATCTCTTCTGCTGGTTCTTCATTCTCTCCTCCATTAATTAAGCAAAATCAGAAAGTAGATGATGTTACATCTCAGTAGTCTCCCACTTCTCTGGTGTGAGGAAGAAGTTTATTTCGTTTTCTCTTTTCCAAAACTTTCATTGGTTTTTTCTTAATTTCCTTTTGGTGACAATTTTTTTCTTTTTTACTTTACCTTGCTATAGTCATCAGGCATTTTGTTTCCTTGGCTCTGCTCATTTCTCTCTGCATAAGTTAATAAATACAAGTCTTCCCAAATTCCTCTGGATTCATCGTATTTATCTGATATTTGTTGTTGTTGGGTTGATTCAGTTGTGTCTGGCTCTTTACGATCCTGTGGACCATTCTGTCCATGTCGTTTTCTTGGCAAAGATAGTGGAATGGTTTGCCTTCTCCAGTGGAATAAGGCAAATAGGGATAAGTGACTTGCCCAGGGTCACAAGCTAATAAGTGTCTGAGGCTGGATTTGAACTCAGGTCTTCCTGACTCCAGGCCCAGTACTTTATCCATTGAGCCACCTAGCTGCCTGATTTTATTATTAGAATATTGTTACTATGATATTATTGCACAATTGCATTCCATTATATTGACCTAATAGTTTTTTTCAAACCATTTCCCAGAGATGGACACACATTTTATTTCCAGTTATTTCCTAATAGAGGTTTTTTAAAAACTTCTTTGAGGTAGGTATATGCATAGCATTGGCTTTCTTCTAATTTCTCACAATACTTTGCTTGAATATCTCCTTTGTATTTATCTCACTATTTTTTGGTTTATATTTATTTGTGTCATTTATCCTTTGACCTATTCAATTGTCAGCACCTTGAAGAAGTGGGGAGACGGGGGAGTTGTGAATATTATTCCGAGGTCACATTAGTAGGAATTTAACAATATTTCTTGAATTGAATTATTGAACATTCTTATTTTAATTTTTTATGTTTCCTAGAATGCTAGAATTATACTCTGTTCTAAGGTCCCCTTTTAGGTCTGACATTCTATGACTTTAAGACATAAACCCCAAGGGGTCCATGGATAGATTTCAGGAGACATGTGAACTTGGAAAGGAAAATAAAATGACATATGTATTTCCATATAATTGGTTTCTTTCATAATCCCATATATTTTATTTTAGACGTAGAAAAACATTCTTGTGAGACAGGATCCATGGGTTCACCAGACTGCCAAAGGGGTCCATAACACAACCAAGGTTTAAGAGCCCACACCCTAGAGGCAGACTTCAGAAAAACCTGGAAGACTTATATGAACTGATGCTGAGTAAAGTGAGCAGAATCAGAACATCACAGACAGTAACGGCAACATTGCGTGATGACTAAGATAGACTTAGCTCTTCTCAACAATGCAAGGATCTAAGACAGCTCCAAAAGACTCACAATGGAAAATGCTATCTGCATCCAGAAAAAGAACTATGGAGTCTGAATGCAGATGGAAACATACTATTTACACACACTCTCTCTTTCTCTCGTTTCTTTTTTCTAATGGTTTCTCCCATTGGTTCTAATTCTTCTTTACAACATGACTAATGTGAAAATATGTTTAATATGAATACATTATTTTCTAGAGCTAGAAAAAATAATATCAAAATTCATCTGGAAGAACAAAAGGTCCAGAATATCAAGGGAATTAATGAAATGAAATGCTAAGGAAGGTGACCTAGCCCTATCAGATCACAAATTGTATTATAAAGTAGCAATCATCGAAACCATTTGGTATTGACTGAGATATAGAGGGATAGACCAATGGAACAGGTAAGGTACTCAAGACACAGTAGTCAATGAATACAGCAATCTACTGTTTGATAAGCCCAAGGACTCCAGCTTCTGGGATAAGAACTCACTGTCTGACAAAAACTGCTAGGAAAACTGGAAAATAGTGTGGCAGAAACTGGGCATAGACCAATGCCTGATACCATACACAAAATTAAAGTCCAAATGGATACATGATCTAGGTATAAAGACTGATACTATAAACAAATTAGGGGAGCAAGGAATAGTGTCTTTGTCAGATTTATGGAGAATGGAGAAATTTATGACTAAACAAGAGATAGAGAACATTATGAAGTACAAAATGGATAATTTTGATTACTTTCAATTGAAAAGTTTTTGCACAAACAAACCCAATGCAACCACAATTAGGAGGGAAGTAGAAAACTGGGAAAGTATTTTTGCAGCTAGTGTCTGTGATAAAGGCCGAATTTCTAAAATATATAGAGAACTAAGTCAAATTTACAAGAATACAAGTCATTCCCCAATTGATAAATGGTCAAAGGATATGAACAGGTAGTTTTCAGAGGAAGAAATTAAACATATCTATAGTCATGAAAAAATGCTCTAAATCACTATTGATTAGAAAAATGAAAATCAAAACAACTTCAAGGTACCACATCACACATATCAGATTGGCTAATATGACAAAACAGGAAGATGATAAATGTTGGAGAAGATGTGGGAGAGTTGGAACACTAATTCATTGTTGGTGGAGCTGTGAGCTGATCCAACCATTCTGGCTACCCCAAAGGGCTACAAAAATGTGCATATCTTTTGACCTAACAATACTGCTTCTAGGACTGTATCCCAAAGAGATCATAAAAATGGGAAAGCATCCCACATGTACAAAAATATTTATAGCAACTCTCTTTGTGATGGTCAAGAACTGGAAATCGAGGGGATGCCCATCAACTGTTGTGACAATCAACAAGTTGTGGTATAAAAATGTAATAGAAAACTATTGTTTTTGCTATGAGAAATGATGAACGGAAAGACTTCAAAGAGGCCTGGAAGAGCTTACATGAACTGATGCTGAGTGAAAGGAGCAGAACCAGAAGAACGTTGTACACAGTAACAACTACAGTGTGCGAGGAATTTTTCTGGTAGACTTAACCCTTCAACAGCAATGCAAGGACCTAAAACATTCCCAAAGGACTCTTGAGGCAAATGCCATCCACATCCAGAGAAAGAATTATGGAACTGAAACACAGAATGAAGCAGATTATTTTCTCATGTGTTATATTATGTTTTGTTTTGTTTTGTTCATGGTTTCTCCCATTTATTTTAATTCTTCTATACAACATGACTTATGTGAAAATATGTTTAATAAGAATGTATGTGCAGAACCCATATAAGAACCCATGCCGTCTCGGGGAGGGAGGGGAAGAAAATCTAAGATTTATGAAAGTGATTGTAGAAAACTGAAAACAAATAAATTAATATAGTTAAAAATATGAATGTATATGTGGAATCTACATCAGATTGCACTCTGTCCTAGGGAGGGAGAATGAGAGGAGAGGGAGGGGAAGAAAATTAAAAACTTAAAATCTTACAGAAGTGAATATTGAAAACTAAAAATAAATTAGTTAATTTAAAATAAAAAAATAAAATTTCCCTAAGAGATTCTTGTAGAAATCCACAGAAGGAAAATCCTTCCTGGTGGATATGGGGAGTGAACTTTACCAAAATGTGAAAGTGTTAATGCAATTTCTGGATGTAGTTTGACCTGGAGGGAGTTAGAGAAAGGCAGAGAAAATGAGAGAAAGCAGGGCCCCTAGGATAGGGAGAAGAGAATGTAGGTAGAAAAGTAGAAACAAAAGAAATGGAAGAAAGTTGTTTGAGAAGGCAGGGCAGAAAGGATTGGGAACAGAAGCAGAGAAAAGAATTACGATGGCCATGAATGGGACAATGAGAAGGGAAAAGTGACCTATGAAAAGGACAGAGGCTAATGGATAAGGAATATGGTCCCTGAGATCTAGTGAAAAAGGTGATGGATTTGGAATCAGGAAGACCTGGGTTCTGGCTGAATAGCTGGGCAAATAACTTAACTACTTTGAGCCTCAGTTTCCCTTCATATAAAGTAGGGATAATCATTCCTGAAACACCTATCTCACAAAACTGGGATGAGAATTAGCCACATTAAGAATAATAATGAGCTTTATAGGGTGTCCCAAAAGTCTTAGTGCCACTGAAAACTGCACTAAAGCTTTTGGGACACCCTGGATAAATGTAATTTATTATTATTATGTCACACCCCTCTTATAGTTCTTACTGAGAACTGGGTTTGCCTCAATAAGAAGAAAGACAAAAATTCTGACTTGGGGGATGCCTTTCTTTAAATGATTTCTGAGCACTTCATCAGCCTGTTCTAGTGCCAGAAAATAGAATCAGAAATGAATGACCTTAGAATTAATTTAATCCAAACTCCTAATTTTACAGAGAAGGAAACTGAGTCCAGAAGAGGTCAAATGACTTTTGTAAGGTATCACATACCTAGTAAGAGACAGAGCTGGTATTTGAGCCCAGGTTCCTCAGACTCCACAATCCAACATTCTTTCCTTGGTATCCCACCAATATTATAGGCTCATTTTATGGGGGCTGAAGGTGAGGGAAAGCTCGTAAGACAGATAAGGGCAGAAGTTTGCTAGAAGCCTTTCCCAGAGTTGAATCTTGGCAAAATCAGAGACTAGACACAGGGGTCCTGGCTCCTATAGTCTCCCCTAAATTTGCAGTCTCCTAAAATAGGAGCTATCAGCCAAGGCCAATTTTGAAAACTACCCCTCGACCGACTGCCCTGGAAAGGACTCCAGCCTGCTGGCCTTTGGGACCAAAGGAAGCTAGACTGCTTCCCGAAAGAAAATGGGCTAGAGGGCTCTAGGCTAGGATAAGATCTGACTGAAGAGGGCGGAGGTCAGGCAGGAGGCTGGCAGTGTGCTATTGGAACCTAGAGAAAGTAACACTTCCAAAGTCCTGATTAGATGGGAGGCAAAGGTGGGGGGTGGAGGGGAGGGCAAGGGGTCATCTGGAGCCTACTTACTTGTGGGTGGCTGCTTGTATAAGAAAGAAAAAGAACACAGGACATTAGGACTGAAAGAATCACAGGGTTATAGTTTTAGAGCCAAAAGGGTCATCTAGGAGACTTTGGAGGTCATCTAACCCAACCCCCTTATTTTTACAGATGATGCAACTGAGGCCTAGAAAAATTAAATGATTTGCTCACGGTCACATAGGTAGTAAGTGGCAAAGTCACAATTTGAACTCAGGACCTCTGATTCCAAAGCCAGTGTCTTCCCACTATATCATGCTGCTTCATCAGTCACACAGCAGGGCCAAGACTTTCCCAGGACACTCATATTCTTTCCACTTTTAAAATAAATCACATGGTCCTTATTGCTAGAGAGGTATAGAGTTTTTGCATAGATATATCATTCAAAAATGAAAGATGTGAACATAAATTGTCATACTTTTAAGGGTCAAAATGAGAGGTACTGACAATAAGGATTGCAGGGGCTCAGAGGAAGTAGAAGTCACTGGGCCTAAGGGACTAGGAGGGGTGGGGAACCTGTGGCCTTGAGGCAGAAAAGAACTGAGGTCAAGTTTTCCAGAACAAATCCTTTTATTAAGGGGATTTGTTTTGTGAAGTTTGTATTCAGCCAAAGGGCTGCACTTGAGCACCTAGAGGGCCACATGTGGCCTCAAGGCTGCAGGTTTCCTACCCTTGGCCACTAGGGCATGTAGCATGATAGGATTCAGACTAGCACATGAGTTGACCTTTCCAGATAAGGAAAAGGGGAATGTGCACTGGACAGACAGTAGAGTAAGGTTGGAAGGAGCATCATAACAGTGTTGTTTAGTAGTTTTTTAGTCATGTCAATCTTTGTGACCTCATTTGGGGTTTTCTTGGCAAAGATACTGAAGTGGTTTGCCATTTCCTTCTCCAGTTCATTTTACAGATGAGGAAACTGAGGCAAACAGGGTTAAGTGACTTGCCACACTGCTAGTGACTGTCTGAGATCAAATTTGAACTCAGGTCTTCCTGACTCCAAGCATAGCATTCTATCCACTGTGCACCACCTAGCTGTTCCCAGTAGCATAACATACTACCAGGAAACAGGTGGGGACTCAACTCTGCTATTCACAGAGTTAATTTCCTTATCTTTAAAATGGACTCTCTTCCTCCTCCATATGACTGTGAAGATCAAATGAGGTCATGGATATCAAGTCATTTTGTAAAATTCCATAGAGCTATGAGGTTTTGTTTTAAATCAGATTGGTTAGATAAGAGAGAATAAGGTTGTGGATAGCACTTTGTACACCTTAAAACGCTATACAAATGTGAGTTAATATTATTACTGTGCAAGGACTTGAATGCCAGGTAACCGGTTTCTTCCTGTCATATTTCAGATTATGTTCGAGTTGGATGGTTCTATGCCCACCATATCCCTGTATCAAAGAGCTTAATGAATGAGTTTTGGAGATCTTGGAAGCCAAACTAGGTCCCTATCCTAGAAAGCAGACATGGTGTTAGCTCAACCACACTTGGCAGCAAGTGTGGAGGGTTGAGTTAGAAGGAATCGCCTGAAAAGTTAGGGTTCCCTAGCCCTGAAAAATCCAAACTTTTCCCAATCGCCACGTATTGTTCTGGGAATTAATGCTCCTGTGGCCCAGAAGGGTGAGGCAGATCTCCAAGACTGCTCCTCCCTAAGGGAAGTTGACTGCGTTCTTTTCTCTTCCGCCTTCCCACCTTTTTGTCCAAGGGGAATAATACAGCATGGGGGAAAGATCATAGGTCTTATGTAACCGTGGATAAGCTACTTCCCTTCTGTGAACCTTGGTTTCCTCCTCTGTAAAATGGGAATAATAAAAACTTCACTGACAGGCATAGCCTTTCAATAAGATAAGAAAGTTGGCCTTGGAGCCAAGGCCATGCGGCATAGAGGGAAGTGCTCAGGATTTGGGAAGAGAACTTGGATTTGAATCCAACTCTGCTGCCTAACCTATCTGAGCCTCAGCTCCTTTATCTGTAAAATGAGGGGATTGGATTCAGTGACCACTGCAGTCACTTATAGCTGTAAGTCTGTGAGCCTATGATCCGGGTTCATGGCCTTCACTTCTCGTTGCTGTGGGCAACTTTCTAAGACTAAGTTCCTGAGAAGTCAGAGGGGGTAGGAGGTTACAGCCTTATTATGTAGATAAAACGAAAGATGTGAATGTGGATTGTTATGCATGCTAATGGCCAAAACGAGTGGTACACGCTGTAATATGTGCAGTGGTAAAGGGCAGGATCTCAGAGAAAGGCAAAGTCTCTGCAGTGGGAAATGCTAGAGAGTCTAGAATTTACACCTCCCAGGAAACTTCTGGTCTCTGCACTCTCCCCAGGGATAGATTATGGGCACGTTGCTTGGGAAGTGGACTGAACATCTTTTCTGAAGGGTGTGTGTTCTATCTCACCATCTAGGCCACAGACTCACTGGGCAGGAATCACACTCTCTTTTTTTTTCCTTCCTTCCTTCCTTCCATCCTTCCTTCCTTCCTTCTTTCTTCTTGTTCTCTTTGTCTCTCTCTGTCTCTCCCCCCTCCTCCACCCCATTCCCCTTACTAAAAGGCAAGACCTTGACCTCAGACAGGCCTATGCATGAGGGAGATTCTCTTACCAGCGAAAACCTAGGTCTGATCCCCATCCCTCATTTTTAACCTCTCAGGCATGATTGAAGATCAAATAAGATAATAAAAGGGGTACTGTTGCTTAATATCTAATTGATACTAGGCAAGTTGCTTCATCTCTCTGGGCCTCAGTTACCTTATCTGAGAAACGGCAATGGTGATACATGTACTTCCGTTCTTCATGACCTGTGGTGGTAGGTAAAGATCCTTTGTAATATACTGAAAGGATGGCTGCTCCTGACACTGACCTCACTTCTGTGAAGGATCATCTTCTATGGAGCTGAACAACTCATTCTGAGGAAACCTCAGACCCTGACTCATTACCGTTTGCTATCCCAGGAAAGTTCATATCTGCCACAGGCCTCGATGCCATCTAGGAGCAGCTGGTTTCAATGAAAGGTAATTTCCATGGGCTCTTGGGAAATGGGAAGTTTCCTTTTCCTTACTAATCTTTAGTCTACACAACCACTCCCCTCAGCACTGAGAGTCTTATTTTATATTCTATATATTAAATCAGGGTTATTCCTTCAATCCTACCTTTGAGAGTCAAACTGGCCTAGGAGATGGGCAGTGACCTAGTGAAACAGCCTAACATGGGAAAGGCAAGAAGAATATATATGATCCTTCAGTTGGTGTTGGATGATGTGATAATATTTGTGCAGCCAATTCATAAATTTCCTTCTCCAGATCCCCATTGGGCGACTGAGTGATGCAATGTGGATAGAATGCCAGCCCTAATTCAAATGTGGCCTCAGACACTAGCTGTGTGACCCTGGGCAAGTCACTTAACCCTGTTTGCCTCAGTTTCCTCATCTGTAAAATGAGCTGGAGAAGGAAATGGCAAACCACTCCAGTACCTTTGCCAAGAAAACCTCAATTGGTGTCATGAAGAGTTTTCCATGAATAAGCAACAAAACAGTGCCAAAGACCCCCAGTGCCCTGAAGGCATCACAGTGGAAAGGATAGAGTACTTAAGTTGGAGTGGTGGGACCTGGGAATCGTGGGGATGTAAGTTCAAATCCAACTTCTTCCACTTACTACCTTGTGGCCTTAGGCAAGTCACAACATCTATGGCTCTCAGTTTCCTCATCTGTAAAATGAGAGGGTTGGACTAAATGATGTCTGAGGTCCCTTCCAGCTCTAGAACTGTGACCCTAAAGGGCAGAGGGGAGAGACTTTTGAACAGTTGATTTGCTGGAGGCTGTTCTGAGAGGACATCTTTTCCATTTCTAGGAAGTTAAGAATTATGTAATTTTGTACAACCAAATACCAATACAACCCCACTCCCCAGGTGCAAAACATGATTTGTCCCCAACCTCTAGAGACATCTTCGCTACTGGCAGTGATGCCCTTGGGCTTTTTACACCAACTGATGGTCTCGGATCTCTTTTCACTTTCTAGGGATGGTTTATAAACCCATTGCTTGGGAAATGGACCAAATTTCTTTTCTGGAGGTACGTCCTAACTCACCAACTATACCACAGACTCCCGCAGGGCAGGCACCAGTTTTGCTTTCGTTGTTCATTTTGCCACACTGCCCTTAGAAAGGCCTGCCCTATTCTAAGTTCATTAAATGGAACTTTAGAATGCAGAATGTAAGAGCTGGAAAGGGCTTAAGAATTGAAAAATCTCAGGGAGGATATAGGATCACTGGACTTCGAACGCATGTTAGGAGATAGAACACAGAATGCTGAGCTGTTAGAGACCTTCAAACAGAGGATGTCAGAGTTGAAAGGGTCATGAGATATAAAATACGAAAAGTTAGCTCTGGAAGGGAATTTGGAGACTTTGTTGTATAAGGGTTTTTAACCTATTTTGTATTGTAAGCTCCTTTGGCTACCTGGTGAAGCCTGTGGACCCCTTCTCAAAATATTGTTTTTAAATTCATAAAATAAAGCCCATGGGAGGACTAAAGAAACTACTGATCTTGAAATAGTTATCAAAATATAAAAAAAGTTAATGGACACCAGGTTGAGAACCCTTGATCTAGTCCAAATTCTTTACTTATAGAGGAAGAAAAAGGATCAGAGAAATTCATTGACTTTCCCAAAATTACACATTGAATTACTTGGGTGATGAGGCCTAAAACTCACATCTCCTCAGTCCTAGCCCTGGGATCTCTCCACCACACCCTGCTGCCTCCCATCTTTGGACTGAAACAGAACTTTCATTTTTACAAATAAAAAATTCTTCTTCAGATGCAGAGGAGGGCCTGGCTAACACACCAACCAGGCCAGCAGGTTCCCAGCCCAGAATCCTGGAGAAGGACTGGAGCCAATTCCAAGGCTGAAATGTTTGGGAAGGAAGTCAGGAAGACCAGGAGGAAAATGAGGAAAAAAACACCCCCAACCCAAATCCTACTATAAAAAGCACATTTTCAGACATCAGGCTAGAAATGGGCTGTTTTTTTCCTTCTTGAAGAAAGAGAACATCCACCCCCTCCTCTTCTTCCAGCACAAGCCTAGCACAGCTGTGGCCAGTCCAGTTCCCAGGTGATGTCAGACCTGGAGCAGGGCCAGCCCAGGCCCCGCAGAGACAGTCTTGGTGGGTTCAACGCTGAGTGTTTTTCCTTCCTGAGACTTGGGGACACCTTCCTGTCTCAGAGAAAGCAGCCCAGGGCCATGATGAGGGTGTCTGGGAGCTGAGTTGGGGGGAAAGGGAGGAGAGGAAGGCTCCAGCCCCAGCTGAGGTTGGGGAGGCCAGGGGGAGAAGACAGTGGCTGAAAGTTTCAGAGAGCAGGGCTGGGCAGGGGGAGGGGCAGGATGGAGGAGGGCCCTAGTTCAGGCAAGAAAGCCAGGGAAGCCAGGAGAGAGGGCAGTGGGACACATATCTGAGGGCCACAATGAGGTTGTCTGAGAGTAAAGCTGGAGGGAAAGGGGGAAGCTCAGGAGAGTCAGCACCCAGCAGGGAGAAGCCGAAAAGCCAGGGAGAAAGGACTAAGGGATAGGCAGACAGCTGAGATCGAAAGTTGGACTGGGGGTGGGGAGAGTGGGAGGTCCTATCTCAAGAAGGAGAAGCTAGGAATACAGGAGAGAATGGACAGAAGGATGGACATCAAAGGCTATTTTGAGGGTGTCTGAGAATAAAATTGGGGTTGATGGAAAGAAAAAGAAGCAGGGAAAGGGTCCCAGCCCAGGGAGGGAGACACATGAAGATGAGAAGTTGGTGTTCCAAGCAGTGAGGGGGAGAGGGAGGACACAGCCAGACTGCCGGACAGCTGAGGTGGCTGTTGGGAAGCAGGAGACTACACACAGACCCGTTACCACTGTAAACACTGGACTTCTCTTTAACCCTGGGGCTGCTGGGTGCCCTGTGGCTCTTGGGTCATTGGGAATCCCTTGGTGACTGGGAAGGGGCTGGCCAGCTGGGACTGAGGCTGGGGTTGGGGGAATGAGGGGAGGAGATATTCCCACGAAGTTTCTGTGGCTGGTCAGCACTTTCCCACTTAACCCAGGGCAGCTGGCTGGGCCCCCTCTACGGTCCCTGGGCCTAAATGATCCCATTCCAGCTGAGTACTCAATTCTAAACATTTACTGAGTTCCAACAGCGAACCAATCCCTACCAATAGCTGTTTCTAAGTTATTTGTAATTCACTCTGTGCCCCTGGATAGATCACTTCTCATCTCTGGGTCTGCTTTCCCATTGCTAAAATAAAGAGATGGCACTAAATGGTCGCTGAGTTCCCTTTTAGCCCTATCATTCTATGGTCTTAAGGTCCCTTCCTGCTGATGCTCTATATTGCTAAGGCCCCAACCAACTCTAATATATGTCCATATTCTAAGGTGCGTTCTAACTCTGACTTTCTGTGTTCTGGATTGGGAGTCAGGAGTCGTGGATTTGGGTCTTATCTTTGCTATTCACTCTGCGTCCTCTGACAAGCCCCTTCTTCTCTATGGGACTGTTTCATTCTTTGTAAATGGAGGCGTGTTAATAATGGTCTCTAGGGTTTCTTCCAGTGGTGAAGTTCTCTGTATGTTTGCTGTATGTATGTATGTGTCTGCACATGGACAAATAGGTATCTATACATGTACATATATCCACATGTGTGGCTCTAAGTAAGGATTTGGCTATGTAGATTGGAGATTGACACAATACTGGCAAGGATGAAGCCTCCTGCCCTACAGAGAATGGGGGAAAGGAAGAATGAAGACTGTAGAAACACTGTAGAAGGAAGAAGATATCTCTCTAAATGATTATGTCTCAGGGAGAAGCATCAAGGTCATTAATAAACTCTTGGAGATCAGAGATTAGATCTTATTTACTTCTCTTCCATCCATGCTTGGGCCAAAAGCATTAACAGAAGTGTGTTGAACGGACACTAACTTCACGTGGGAAGAGATAGATAGCTGTCATTGATTCTCTGCTACTTGGTTAATCCTACTTTCCCAGGATTTTATAGTGGAAAGGGCCTTGGACTTGGAATCAAAAGACATGAGCTTAGGTTTGAAGATCTAATGTGTCTATCTGTGTGACTTCAGGCAAGTCATTGCCTCTCTTAGCCTCAATTTCCCTAATTGCAAAATGAAGAGATTGGCCCTTCATTTGGAGAATGGCTGAACAAATTGTGATATGTGAATGTAAAAGAATACTATTACATTGTAAGAAACAACAAATAGGAAGAATGCAGAGAAGCACTGGAAGACATAAGAATTATTGTAGAGTGAAGTAGGCATAAGGAAAATGTACACCCACTGACTACAAAAATGTAAGTAGAAAGAATAAAAAAAAATTGAACTCTGTGTAACTATAACTACCAAGCTTGATGCCAGTGAAGACAGAGAGATATGTTTTCTCAGAGAAAAGATAAAACTTATATCCCTCTCTTCATGGGGGATGGGGGATGGGGAGTGTGAGAGACTATGGCCATGGAATGTTGTATGTGCTGTCAAAGTCAGTCAGTGTACTACTTGGTTTTCCTCAACTTTTTAAAATCTTTGGTACAAGAGAAGTTTGTTAGGTAGAAGAGGTAAAGTGACATATTCAGAAAGGAATGTAAAGTAAAAAATAAGATCAATAAAACATTAAAAATAAAATTGAAGAATTTGAAAAGAGATAAAATAATGAAAACAAGGAGGCTGGCCTAGATGATTTCCAACGTACCTTTCATTTGTCATTCTGTATTTTAATCTAAAAGTCCTCCCAACATTTATTGAAACATAAAAGAAAGATGAACAAAGTGCTTATGTGGACCTGGGAATATAATTTCTGTCCCTAGCCTCATGGTCTTTTGTTCACTTTATCAAGGACTGTGAGGGATCTTGGGGAGCATCCACTCTAACCCCTCATATTCTAAGTGAAGAAATGGAGGCCCAGAGAATATGGAGGCAATGTACTATAGTAGAAAGAAAGCTAAATTTAGGGTGAGATGATCTGGTTCAAATGCCAGGAATGCTACTTAATACCTGTGTGACAAGAATTTGGGCAAGACTCCCTGGGCTTGTTACTTCATCTATAAAATGAGAGAGTTGAACTAGAAAATTTCTGAGGTTTCTTCCACTTTTAAATGTATGAACCTGTGATCCTGTTAAGTAACTTGCCCAAGGTCACATAATAAGTTACAGATTCAAATTCAAGTTATCTGACTCCAAATCCAGTTCTCTATTGCCTCCCCCAGTTTTCTAGGATAAGAATATGTATCTGAGCCAATACCAGGTCCCAAGGGGGTGCCATTGGCCTCTATCCCTAGCCCCCACTCTCCATTCTCCCGTACTGTCCAGCAGCCCAACTCATAGTCAGTTCCCACCCTCTCCCCATTACCCCCTCCTTCCCCAGTCTTGGCCTGTGGCTATGTTTCCAGGCCCTACCACTCTGCCCTACAACCCTGGTCTCCTGGGAGCCCCGGTCCCAGGGCCCCTCAGGGTCCACAGAGGTTGTAGAGGATTAATCAGGTCTGGTACAGATTAGATACGCTGAGAACCAAAGTCTACTTCCCCACTACCTTGGCCAGTCAGGCCTATTGGAGCACCAGCTGTGCTGAGGTCAAGGTAACATAAATCACAACTGGAGGATGGAATAGAATTGGGAAGACCAGACCCCCATCTCCAACAAGATGCCTAATTCTCAAGGATGGACTTTAGTGGGGAGTTGAGGTTTGGTTTGGATAGACATCAGTCTGAAATTCTTATTCCTCCCTCAGTGATGGGGGTTAAGGGAAGAAGTAAAAGAAGCTGAGCTGATTTATTTTATTTTCATCATGCCATGGGGTTCTGATGTCCTTTTTTCTCACCTGGGTCCCTCATCCCCCCAATTCCTGTTTCAATTCCTGCTCAGGCAGGACATCTCAACTCAGGCTCCCAACCCAAGCAGGGCAAAGCTGGCCACTCCTAGAGGCTGGAGAAGGGGGCCCCTGCTGTACAAGGAAGAACAGTGGGTTTGGGAAAACAGCTCCCAGAGGTGCCTGGTCCACAGCTGTGCCTGTTCCAGTCATGTGAACTGGGGCCTGACCCCGATAATTCCCAGACGCAGGCAGAGCCTCTTCCAATGTTAGGGGTGTGGAGGTGGGGGTGATTATGAATTTTTAAAGAAACTCTTAACACTTTGAAACTTGGAAGGGCTTATTTAAATTAACTAAAACATTCTATTCTTCCTTTGGGAATGGGAAAATGAAGGCCCAGAGAAGACAAGCAATTTTCCTGAGGTCACACAGCACGCTGATTTATAACTCTAGGCCCAGAAAGTTTTATCTCCATCACTGAATCAATTCAGGGAGCAAGAATCAGCTGATAGATCCCACTCCTCCATAGCTTCTGCTATTAGGCTGCAAATCTTTTTTTTCTTTTAATAGGCCTAATTAGAGAGAATAAAGAATTTGGAGGATAATGTGCTTTCTCAATTAGCTGGGGGCTGAGGACCTGGCCAAACTGGGACATATGAAAGGCAGTTTCCCCTAGAACAAGTGAAAACGAGACCCACAAATTTTGATAATAGTTCCAAATTTCAGAATAAATCTGAGCCAAAGTATCAGGGCACATTAGCTCCTGTCTGAAAGCATTAATACTCCTCAATTTAACTTCTCCTCATGCTGAGAAATCAGGCCCCTCAGCCAATGTGGCAAATGCTTGGTATAAAGAGTGCCATTAATTTGACCTGGGACCTTGAGTAATTGGTTCCCCCTCTCTGGGCTTCTTTCCTTCTCTGTAGGATTAGATCAAGAGTGGGGAACCTGCAGCCTCAAGACCAACTTGGATTCAACCAAAAGGCTGCACCCAAAGACCTAGAAGGCCACATGTGGCCTTGAGGCTGCAGGTTCCCCACCCCTGGACTAGCTGGTCTCTAAGGTCCCTTCTGGTTCTGACAGTCTGAACTTCTATAATTTTTCCCCTTTTCTGTATTCTTTACTCCTTTATTATTCTAGGTGACAGAAGGGGGGCATGTTCCATCTAGTTCATTAGATCCAAGCTCTGGGTCTGAGATGGAGCCAGAAGGAAAGCCAGTGGGCACCTCACTATAGGGCCCTGGTAGCTCTCACTCCCTCCTTACAGAGTGATCTCCAGCCCTGAGGATAATCAAGAGGAAAGGACTATTTTCAGGCAGAAGTAGGTCAGGTTCAGTGAGGCCCTTGCCCAGCAGTATCTCTAGTCAAGGCCACCTCCTATTTCTAGGCAGGCATGATGGGAGGCATTGAGAAGAGCAGAGGAATGAGGGGCAGTAGACCTGGTTTCCAGACTGGGATCTGTCCTCACATGCTGTGTAACTTTGAGCAAGTTCCATTTGCCATCTGAGTCTCAGTTTTCTTTTTTCTGTTAAATGATTCTATGTTTTCTCTAGTTTGTTAATCCCAGTTGGTTCTATTTTAATCAGTTTATATTAGAGATGTAGAGATATAAACCTCTTAGAGGGCTAGCTGAGCCCTTAACCAGTAGGTGGTAAGTCTGTAAGAACCTCCTCTCCTGACTGGGATCAGGACACAGGCCAGCACATCAAAAATAACTTTTATTTCAAACCTGAACACACACATGCCTATATATTCCATAAACATTTCCCAGCACACATACACATACACACACACACACACACAGATACACACATGCACACACATACCAATAGACTTAATTCTTAAAGTTCTGCATTGTCTCTGACCAGTGAGGACTGGTATAGTTGGGACTCTCTGGGAGTTGGGCCAGAGCCTTGAGACCTTCAGAGGAGGAGATCCAGCCTACCCCCCAGCCCAAGTGCTAACATCCCTACCCAGTCTCTTAGCCTGCACAGGTGGCATAGCTCTGGGACTCTTAGTCTCCTCATGGTCTGGCCAGCACAGGCCAGCGAGGCCCCTTTCCTCCCTGCCCTGTCCTTCGATCCTCTCTCCAGGATTCTGGGACCACCACGTGGAATGAACACTTCAGGGAGGGACTCTGGGATCATCTCCTTGGCACCCGAAGTGGGGCTGCCCCTCTTGCCTTCAGACAGCTGCCTCCAAAGTCCCGTCGACTGCCCTGTGACAGAACAACATGGGTAAGGAAGAGGAAAAAGAAAGGAAGCCTTAGATGATCATGAGCCAGCTTGAAACCCCACCCCAGGGGCACTAGGGTCCACAGCTTTCTCTGTCCCAAGGTGCCCAATGGATTTGACCCAAATAAAGTCATTGTGAAGTAGTGGATGGAGCCCTGGACTTATTATCAGACCTGGGTTCAAGCTGAGGCTCTCTTCCTGACTTATTATGTGACACTGAGAAAGTCAGTTCTCTGGGCCTTAGTTTTATCATCTACGAAATGAAGGGGGCTGACTAGGGATCAGAAAAATTGGTTGAGATCCTGCCATTGATGCTTACTTCCTGTGAGACCTTGAGTTGTCACTTTATTTTTTAGGCCTGAAGCTCCTTCCAGCTTTATTTCTCTATGATCCCTTTAAATTGTTGATCACATGTAGTCCCAGTGCTGGGGTCTGTTTCACCAGAGATGGAATGCCCAGGACAGGTCTCTGCACCCTTGACCTTTGGCATCCAAGCACTGAAACCTGGGTTAGAATCTTGACTTTGATCTTCGGTACTTGCGTAGCCTTAGACAAGTCATTTCACCACATTAGGGTATTTTTTTTCTGCTATAAACACCCGACTCTTGTGAGCTCTGCAACCAAAGCTTAAAATCTCAGTGTTATCTAGAGGCTGCTGTACTAGCCTCCCCTTAACAACAGTGATACCAGTAGAGGGAATGCAGGACTGGTGTTATCTCCATTTCACAGATGAGAAAACCAAGATCTAGAGAAATGAAATGACTTCTCCAAGGATAAACAAAATTAAAAAGAGAATTAGGCTAAGCTCCAAGTTCTCCATTCTTTTACTGTACCACAATGCCCTTGGCTAGTTCATCCTTCTTGACAGTGTTTCTTCATGCAAAGGTCACAGATACAGAACGTCAGAGCTGAGAAACTGTTTAGAGTTCAGTGAGGGCAGGAATTCTTAACCTGGGGTCTGTGAACTTGTTAAAAAATTATTTGGATAGTTGTATTTCACTATAATGATAAATCATAAATACATAATATAGTTAATATAGCAACTATAAATATGTAGTTATAAATTCAGTATAAATTTATTTATAATATATATATGATATACATATATATAAAATAAACATGTTTATTTTCTACATTAAAAAAATTTTTTTTGAGAGTCTATAGGTTTTACCAGACTGTCATAGGGGTCCATGATACAAAAAAAAGTTAAGCACCTCTGATCTAGTATAATGCCCTCATTTCCAGATAAGGGAACAGATTCAGATGGGGCCATAAAGTGACTTGCCCAAGGACACACAGTGCCTGAAAGCCAGGTCTTTAGATTCCTAGGTTCTGTGGTGCCTTGAGCTGGGTTGAAAGGAAGGTAAGGTAGGGAATCTGGAAGGAATCTTCAATTGCCCTCATTTAACAGAAGAAACTAGAACCCAGAATAGAGAAATAACTGGAGGTGGGCTTGGAACCTAAGCTCTTTGACTCTATAGAAGTGGTTCAATTGTACTGCACTGCCTCTTCCCTGTCAGCTCCAGGGCAAGGGAAGGACATCCAGGGTAAGCTGGAACTTTCTGGGACCTCTTCATGGTCTTGGAACAACATGTCTCTTCACAGGCAATTCTATTTTGGGGGCAGAGGCAGCAGCCAGTCCTAGACATGAGCATTGGAGCTCCACAAGCAGACCCTGTAGGGGGAGGGGGATGTAAGAAGGAGGAGGGACAAGACAGAGGGCCTCACAGGTGGTCAGTCAACTTCAGAGGTGAGGGCAGCCTGGGATAATCTCACCTCCCTCCCTTCCCTTGAGGCCCTCATTCTCCCAAGATCCCTCATCCCCAATGGACAGGTCTGGGTTGGCATTTTGCCGTTAGGATCTGAGTTGCCCTATTGAGAGCAGAGTTAGCATGGATGCTTGCTTAGAAATCAATGACCTATGCTCTCCCTTTCCTTCAAAGCTCAGTTCAAAATTCGCCATCTCCAAGAAGTCTTCCTAGATTCCAAATAATGAATCTACCCTTTTTTTCTACTCTTATTGGCTCTGTACTGAGATTCTGATGATACCACAAGGAGTATGGTCTCTGTGTGCACCAGATTCAGAGGCTTGAATTCTCTGCCATTTACTAGATGTGCGAAATGAGGATGCCTCTGGAGGGTCTCTAAGGGGCTAGAGACACAATGTACATAAAGAGAAACTTTGTCAACTATAAAGCGCTACAAAATGTCATTTGTATACTTATATATGTATATGTATACATATGTATAAACATTCTTTGTGTGTTTTGTGTATGTATATATACATACACACAAATATACACACGCATATACTTTATTTGTCTTAGTCTATGTGTATAGTGTTATCCTTAAGTAGGGAGACTTTATGGAAGGAAAATGGTCTGAGTCACAAAATTTATGTTCCAGCCCTAGTTTTGATATTTATTACCTGTGTGGCCTTGGGCAAGTCATTTTCTTTTAGAGTCTCGGTTTCCTCCTCCTTGAAATGGGGATAATCCTAAAGTGCCATAAAAATGGACACTAGCTATCTGGTGTTTCTCTGGCAGCACTTCGGTTTAAGTACCCAGCAGGCTCTCAGTCAGGGCTGCTCCATCACTCTCTACTATAACCTCTGGGTGAAGTTCTGTCCTGGCTCCCTCAGGCCCTACCTTCGAACCATGCCAATCTGGTATCTTAGTAGAGGGACTTCAGAAAAGGGCTACTGTACCCTCCTGCTCCCAGATCCCCTGGACCATGCTGCTTCCTCCCATCTGAGTCTTAGAGTCACAACACAACAGAATCCCTCCACCCCCTTCCCTAGCTACTCCCGAGAGGAATCAGCAAGGGATGGGAAAGTGGCTTCTAAAGCCAAATTTGGATGGGCTTCTGCTCTTAAGATGCTCTGGTCTTTCAAACAAATCCCAAGGAATAAAGGAGAAGGGGCAGGGGACAAGTTTCTGCAGCTGAGGGTTTGAGTCAAAGGCTCATCCTGGCTCTGTGGTTCCTTGTAGGGACAACTCTGACAGGTATCCAGGGCTTTCTGACCCTTACAATTAATCTTGGCACTGATGATCTAGAATGGGAGCATAAGCTCTTTGAGGGCAGGGGCTGTGGCTTAGCTTAAGTTTGCATCTTCTCTCCTGATGACTAGTAGAATAACCAGCTTGCAAATAAATAAATAATGCCATAACTTACCTATTAGACTGAGCATGATAAGAGATGGGATTATGTCTTATTCAAACCTATCTCCATGGTTGTCAGGCACAGGATTCTGATGAATAATATTTGTTGCCTATTGGGGCTGGCAGCAGATGCTAACTGAAATTCAGCCACAGATCAGGACAGTTCTAGAGCACTCAGGAGGATTCTCCTGTGAGTTTCTTCCATGTTCCAGGCCTATTGGCAGCCATGGTAGGGTTAGGACTAGAGGGTAGCATAATCCAGCACTCTACAGAACCCAGAGGACATACATCCAGATTTTGGCTCTGATACATGTTATCTGTAGGACCATGGGCAAGTCACTTCATCTCTCTGAGTCTTGGTTTCTTCATCTGTGAATTGACTAAAGGGACAAAATGGCCTGTGAGGTCCCTTCCGGTTCTCAATCTATGATTCTAAAGCCTGTAACAATGAACTTGGAGTCAGAAGAAAGGGGGGTTTGAATCCTGGCTCCGAAACCCAATGGTGGTAAGTTTGTTCAGTTGTTTTTTTCAGCCATGTCTAACTCTTCAGGATCCCATTTAGGGTTTTCTTGACAAAGATGCTGGAGTAATTCGCCATTTCCTTCTCCAGCTCACTTGAGGCAAATAGGGTTAAGTGACTTGCCCAAGGTAACACAGCTAATATGTGTCTGAGGCCAGATTTGAACTCAGGAAGAGGAGTCTTCCTGACTCCAGGCCTGGCTCTCTATTCACTGGGACACCTAGCTGCCCAACGTCTGTATGACCTTGAGCAAATCTCCTCATTTCTGAGCCTCAGTTCCTTCATCTATAAAATGGATGAACTCTGTGTGCTGTTTCTCACATAGAGATAAATCTTTGCACCACAGAATTATTGGGAGGAAAGCACTTTTAAAACATTAATCACTCACACTTTATTAGCATCCCATACTTGACTTTCTGATACAATCTCAACTCTGCACTGGTCTTAACGTATTACCTCTAATAAGTCACTTCCCTCCTCTCCCCCGGGACTTTACTCTGCTTTGTTAAATGAGACAGGGTTAGAGGAGCCGATCTTTCATGTCTCTTTCAGTTATAAGTCAAATGATTCAAATTTTCTGACTTCATGGTTTTGTAAAAGAAGAAACATTATGTTGTTGGCAGAACCAGGCCTACTATTGGGGAGAAGTAAACAAAGTAGATCCAGAAAGAAACTACTTATTTAAGTAAAATTCCCCCTTCTTTCTCTTGCAGGAAAAGGAGTGAATTGCCCATCCATGACTAGTGCTACATCGTGGAGAGGGCTTAGGGTGGCTGTATAAATCACTGAGCAACCACCTAGGAGAATACAGGTGGCTCAAAGGACTGGGGGGCTACAGGTGTCTCTGACCTGGGTTTTCTCTTCCTTACTTCTGACTTCAGTTGGCCTCTCTTAAAGAGTGGTTGAAGAGGATCCAAGGGGAGTATATTTGCTAAAACACCAAGCAGAAAAATTGAAAAAGAACTCAGTGTCCTCAAATGACTTTTTGTGACTTGAGAATTAGAAGGAGCTTAGAATTTAATCACATGCTCCCTCCCACCCACCCCACTGCATTTTAGAGATGGAGAAACTAAGGCTCAGAACATGACTTCACCAAATGTGACTTCAGAAAATTACTTTACCAAAGTCACTCAGGAAAGGCGTAGAGTCAAGATTTGAACCCAAGTTCTCTGATTCCAAATCTTTTTCATTACATTGAATTATTACCTATTAGGACTCCTTTTAGAGCAAAGTGATAAACCTCATCTTGACAAATCAGAGTAGAATCATTGCCTAGAGAAACAGCCATGGTGACCAAACCCTTATTCTCTCCCTGGGAAAATATCTTGAACCTCACTGTGTGTGTGTGTGTGTGTGTGTAATATAATGTTCAGAGGAGCAAAGGAACACATCTGAAGGAGGGGAAGCAGTAGGGCACTAGACAGCCCTTATCCTCTCCTCTTACTATAGTAACTGAAAACTGAGGGAAAGAGAGCAGGACTTATGCAGAGCAGGTAGAAAGTCTAGCACGGTGGAGCAGAAAAAGTTTAATAATCCTTACTGCAGAGCAGACAGACCACTCCACATGGAATCAGAGAACCAGGGTTCAAATACTAGCTCTACTGTTTACTAGTCTTATGACCACGGAAAAGTCATTTCACTTGCCTATCTGAGCTCCTATTTCTTTTTATATAAAATAGGGACAAAAACCTCAAACTTCCTACTTAGAAGAACTTTAAGGAAAGTGACTTGGAAAACTTGAAGTGCTATAGAGATAAGAGTTATAATTCTTTTTAAGTTCAAAGTAAGGGGGGGAACCTTTGAGTCTAGACTTCTGCACACACACATACCCCAATACAGTAAGTCCTAAACTACCCAGCACTCCTATGTTTCCTAAAGGAGAGAATTAGCCCTGCCTTCTTAAGGTTTCAGCTTTGCCACTAACTAGCTATTTGATAGTGAAATCACTTTTCCCCTCACGGGCTAGAGACCTTTCTCACATTCTAAAAAAGTTGTAGTTACTGAAATTTTTCGCAGATAGAGAAAGTTCTCTGTACCGATTTTTAAAAGCCTGGGAATTGGAGGTGGATTTTGAAAGCTGATCTTTTTACATATCATATATCTTGATCATGAAATGAAAACTTACTCAGGCCTATTGGATGAGGAGGAAAGAACCCTAGGAATCAGAATGTGTAAGCTCTACTCCTCCTTGCTCACCTCAGTGTCTCCATATGTAAAATGGGTGAATACATGATATGATATTCAAGATTCTTCTTAGCTCTAGATGGTGGGATTCCTGTGCCTACCGATTTAGAGGGCCAGCCATCTACTACACTATATCGCACCCCCTTCTCCCACCGCAACTCTCCACTTTGAACAGGTGGAGAAGAAGGCCTCATGCCCAGTTAATATCTTGGCTCCTTATGACCAGACTGTTCTCTCTGTGGGGACTCAAAGCTCATAAATTTGGGTGAGGTAAAGATACGGAAGGACTTCTTGGTTCCATCTCTCCACTCTTTCACTGTTCTGCCACTGGCTTCATGTTCTGTCTTTGACAAGAGGCAAGAAAGAGTAGCATATTGTGAGAGGTCAAGGCTGGGTCCAGCTGCCCTTCCGGTCAACTTCACAGCATAAAGATAGGCTCCAACCCTCTGAAGCTGCCTTTAATAACTCCTTGGGGATATGTCATCCAGAATTTAGCAAGCCCTTATGGAATGTGTTTGTATTTCCCACCTGTATCACTTTGTAGGGGAAACAAATTACCATTTGCCACCATCTCCCTCCCATTATTAGTGGAAGACGGCATGACAGTTAAAAAAAAAAGGAAAAACAAAAAAGAAATATTGGACTGGGAGTCAAGAGACCTACGTTCTAATTTCGGTACTGAGACCTTGGACAAGTCACTGGACTGAGGGGGTTAGACTAAATGATCTCTCAGGTCCTTTCCAACGCTGACATCCTATGTATGGTTCCAGCCCTTGGCTGGAGGTGGAGAGTGGTGGAATTTCTGGCTTTTAGAACCGTGTGGAGGGAAACTTACCCTCAACATCTGGCAGTGAGTAAAAGGCCTTGAGCCCGAGAAATCTCTTAACAAACTCAGTCTGAGCCTCCCCTCTCCCATTTACCCGCTCATTGGCCTCCAGGACTCACCGCCTTGCGCTGGTTACTGAGGCAGAAGGTACAGATAGTGCGGGGTTGTTGCCTAGCGTCTCCACCACCGCTCCCAGATGCGCTGCGCTCGCCTTTGGGTCCGCAAACGGCGCGGAAACACGGCTGCCCGTCGTCGCAGCCCTCGCCCAGCAGCAACACGTTGGCCAGGTGGGAGATGTAGCTGGAAGCCAGGCGCAAGGTCTCGATCTTGGACAACTTGCGATCCACAGGCTCGGTGGGAATAAGCGTGCGCAGCGCCGTGAAGGCCGTGTTGACACTCTGGGTCCGGTCTCGTTCCCGCGCGTTAGCCGCTTGTCTCTGCTTCACTACCACCACCGGTCCCCCGCCACCTCCAACACCGCCCCCGGCCCCAGCGCGGCGGCCGCCACCGCCCCCGGCCGCGCTCCCGGCCCGCCGCCGAGCCGGCTCCAACCCTTCGTAACCGCCGTACGACTGGTCCGAAGCATCGCTCTCGCTCCGGTTCTCTTCGTCCTCACTTAGCAGGCTGAGGTCGGGGTACAGCACGTGGGCGGCCACTGGGCGCAGCATGGCGAATGCCATGGGGACGGGGGCGTCTGGTCCCGCTTCGGACCCTGCCCTCTTAGTGCCGTGCCGTCCCGGCTCCTGGGTGTCGGGCCCCGGGAGGGAGGGGCCTCGACGCGGGAGAGGGGAGCTCAGCAGTACCGCACCTAGAAGGGCTGCGGCGCGGGGCCGCCAGCTCAGACCCCCAACCTTGCACTCCGTGTAGGGACTTCGGGTCTGCGCAGCGTGCGCTCTAAGGGAAAGAGCCACCGGCACAACTATTTAAGGACTGGGAGTTGCCGGAGTTGGAGGGAGACTCCTTTAATAACCAATGAGGCTACGAAAGGCTCTGTTGACGGCCCAATCAGAAGACTCGGGTTTTCTCTGCCCCTCCGCCCCCAACGCAGATAGCGGTTTTCGGGAGCCAGAGACAGGACACCTCGTGGAGCTCTGAGGCAGGAGACCCAGGGTCCGTGGCTCCCAGAGACTTCCCACTGCTGCCACTATCTCAGGCCGCACTCCTGACCAGCTGCTGTGTCCGTGGGCCAGCGGTCTAGAGACGAAGAGAGCTGACCTGCAGAATGGTAGCCTCCTTCCGAACTTACCAACACTCAGATTTACTTTCATCAGTCTGTATATTTTGGAGATGGATCTGGGTCCTACTAAAATTCAAATATGTCCCTAAGGGAGCTCTGGTGATCCATGAAGCTTTAGTGTTATGTTACGTCATGTTATCTCATGTCAGAGCTGAAAGCAACGCTAAAATCTGTTTCATGGCTTTCCTAGCTTCCTACAAGATTCAGCTCAAATTCCACTTTCTGCAAAAGTGGGTACCCCCATTGCTAAATTCCTTCCCTCTGAAATTACATGCTAATTTCATTATCTGTATTTTGTATATGTATAATTATTTGCATGTTGTCTCTTCCCATTAGAATGTGAACTTTTTGAGGTCAGGGGCTGTGTTTTTGCTTTCTTTGTATCCCTTGAGCTTAGCATAGTGCCTGGCACATTCTTGTTGGTGATGATGATAATCCACTCCACCCTGTTTTACTGAGGAAGAAACTGGGGCCCAGAGAAGGGAAATAAGGAGTCTAATCCCATATTCTGGGATTAGAACCTAGGCTTTCTGATTCCCAGTCGAGGGTTCTCTTCATCATAAGGTATTACTCCTCACCTTTTGGAGTAATGGAGACTGTCTATATTTAGGTCTCAGATATATATATTTCCTCCTTCATTGAAGGCAACAACCTTTCCATACTTAATTCTTTTTCATGATTTTTTTCTTCTTTTTTTTTTGTAACAGATCCACCGCTGAAGAGCTGCCCAGTATGCTGGAGGTTTCACTCTAGGTTTTGTTTTGTTTTTTAATATTTTACGTATATCAGGATAAACTTGGGCTATCTCTCTATTATCTCTCACTCTCACTATGTCCTTTTTTTCTGTCACACATGTCATGTGTAAGGTCTTTTATACAACTTCTATTAGGCAGATCATATTTGGTAATATGCTGCTATCTCTGCACGCTCCTTCTTTCTATCTCAAAGCAGAACAAAGGTTCTTCACTTCACCTGCAATTTTGCTTATTGGAAAACTAAAAGATCCCATGAATTGTAGCCATATAACATCCAAGGCTAAAAAAGATGGGATTTGGGAATTGCTTGGGACTGCTGAAGATGCTGGGCAGTTTTAAAGATATCACCCAAACTGCTCTCCTCCTATTCAATTCTAGGCCCAGATAATTTGTCCATCTTCAGTGCCTATTCTATATGCGGATATTTGTATATGAACACAAATATGTATATATATATATAACATTATGGATAAACACATATATTGTACCTCAGGACATATGTAGAGATATATGTAGGTATGGAAATATATGTATTTGACATGTATTTAAGTGGAAACCATTGAATTGCATGAAAAATGTGTTTTTAGCTACTTGTTATTTTTATGTGGATGGGTTTTTTTTTTAGGTTATACTTGTGCAATTATGTAAAACATTTCCATGTTAGTCATTTTGTACAAGAAGACTTGAATAAAAGAAAAAAATGAAAGAAAGGGGAAAATAGCATGATTCAGTTTGTATTTAAATAAAATCAGTTATCAGTTTTTTCTCTGGAGGTGGACAGTATGCTTCATCATTTCCTTTGGGATTGTCTTGGATCATTGTACTGCTGAGCAGAGCTAAGTCATTCACAGTTCTTCATCAAACAGTATTGCTGTTACTGTGTACAATGTCTTCCTGGTTCTGTTCACTTCACTGTGCAAAGGATACCCAAATGATGGGCATCCTTTTGATTTTCAATTCTTGGCCACCAGAAAAAGAGCTACTGCAAATATTTTTTGTACAAATAGGTCCTTTTCCCTTCTTTTGTCTTTGGATGTCTTTAGGATATAGACCTAACAGTGGATCATAAAATATGTGCAGTTTTATAGCCCTTGGGGCATAGATTAAGATCTTTGAAAGAAAAATTTAATCTTTGCAGGAAAAAAACCATCCATGGGGTGCACCCTGGGTAACCGACAAGGGAGACCCTTCACCCTGGGATGAATCATAGCTGGAAAGGAAAGGCATTCTCTTCCAACCTTCTCACTCCTAAGATCAGAACACCAAGACCCAGAGAGATTGAGACTTGTTCAAACTCATACAAGTTTGGGTAGTTAACAACAGAGCTGGAATTGAAGCCTGCTTCCTCTGATTCACATTTCAGGACCCTCTCCTTTATGCCATCCTTTCTCAAGAACTCATGTATCCTACCTCCCACTTGTTTCTACTAAATTGGCTCCAGCAGATTCTTGCCTCAGATTCCCTGGTGTCAAAATCATAAGGGAAATGCTCTTTGGGATCCTCCTGCAGGCCCCCTTCTGCTCTGACTCCTCTCCTTCACACCCTTTCTTTCACTAATAGGAATCCATTCCAGACTTCTGGCTGCCCAGGGATTCCAGGTAGGCCCCCACAGTCCTGCTCTGTTTCTCCTCATCTCCACCCTGACTAATCCCCAAATAATTCAATCCAAGAGCTGATAGGTTCATGGGAGCAAGGTAGAGAAACAATACATTTACATTTTAATGATGTTTTAAATACAAATATTGATTAAGCCCTCTAGTTTCTTCTTAGCTTAAGTAGGCTGCATTTTATTCAGTGGAAATGGCCCCTAAAACATCATCTAGGGAAGGCATAATCAGAAAAGACGATGGGTTGGTCTTGTGAAAACAATAAATGACATATGGATAGAGTGCTGCTTGGTACCCCTTGAATGTTAAAAGGGCAGTCCCTTCAGTTTACAGAAGAATTGAACAGAGTTTCTGAATAGAGGTCCAGAGGTCTATGTGACTTACTCATGGTTACACAGTAAGAAAGATGGGGAAGACTTCATCTAGGAGGGGCTACCTGAGCTGTGTCTTGAAGATAGAAAAATATTTTAACACTTGGAAGAAAGAGTAGGGACTTCAGCCCAAGCAAGGACTGCCTGTGGGAATGCAAGGAAGAGGGACATGTTCTTTCAAATTAAGGGAAGAAAGAGATAAAAGTCCAGTTTGGCCTAAACATGGGATGTTTGAAGGGGTATAATATAAAATATAACTGGGGAGATAGGAATTTGACAGAGATTCCAGCCAGAAAATAAACCAGCAAACATTTAGCATCCATTCCTCTATCTGAGGACAGCAGGTCTACAAATTTTTATCCATTTCTGGATCTCCTTGGGTGGTAAGCATGGAGGTAGAAGAACACTTACGAATCTTTTTGTACTGAATCCCATTATCCTAGGACAGGGTGAAATATCTTTGAAAGTGGCTCAGGAGAGATTTTTATTGCATTATCATTTCATTATTTCTCTTCTTTGGGTCCACTTACCCCCAGGCCATTTTTCTTGCCCTGACCCTTGCCCCAACCTTGTGTCTCTTCAGCCTTCTACCCTTACCTTTTGCTCCAGAAACTGTAATCAAGCCAACACTACCTCTGCTTTGAAAAGAGATGGCCAATCAACCACCCTATTCCTTCATTCACCACCTCTTTGATTTCCCACACCAAAATAACCTTCTCTGGTTTTCCTATATGTATTGTATCTGCCTCCCACCCTGTTAGAATAGAAGCTCCATGAGGGCAGGAAAATAAATCTTGATTTTATATTTATTTTCCCAGCACTTAGCACAGTGCTTGGCACATAATAGGCACTTAATAAATGCTTTTCATTCACTCACTCATTCATTTGTTCATACTCCCAGCTTTCCATCTATGACCCTATGAACTAGAATCATAGAATATTAGGGGAGGAAAGGATTTTAAAGATCCCCCAGGTCAACTATATTCTTTGATGTATAAGTAATACTGACATTCAGAAAGAAATAGTTTGCCTAAGGTCACACAGTCTAAGGGCAAGGCCAAGACTAGAAGCCAGGTGTCCTGATTCTGCCAGACCAGTGCTCTTTCCAGTGTACAACCTCCCAATAAAATGCTAGATAATTGATTGACTGGTATAAATGGTGATGATGGCAGGGCAGATGAGGTTGGGAGCTTCACCCCCAGGGTTTCCCTTAGATCTTCTGGTTCTCTTCTCCAAGGCTTAGGCTGACCTTTCACCCTGACTAGAAAAGTGAAATTAACTCCATCCTCTCTGGCCTTGGTTGTAGGGGATCAGAGTCTGCACTGGCTGCTGCTGAGGCTAGCTCTTGGTGGGCAATGAATGATTCAAGTCGGTTCTAGATTCTGCCAGAGAGGCCCAGAACACTTGGTCCAGGCTTCCTGCTGCCAGGCCTAATCTCCACCTCCTCAGTATACCCAGGGAGTGGCTTTGGTCCCTCATACTTCTCCCCACCCTGGAGCCCAGCAAGGTCAGTATCATACAAGTGGCCTCCCTCTGCTTCCTGAGCTGATGAATTATTACTAAGAAATTCCCTTTCCTGTCTGGTCCTTGGCAAGGTGACTCTCTGCCCCTGTGGCTGCTACACTCTCACTTTCATCCCTTCCCCCCAAGCCCAAGACTCAAGACAAGACCGGAAGCCCAGCAGGGAAAGCAGCCTTTTTTCCTCAGGGGTCAAGGGCTTCCCAAGGCCCCCGAAAGAGCATGTGGGTGTTGGGGGTTTATTATCACTAACCCTTACAAATCATACATCTCTGGCAAACCACTTCACTTTCTTGAACCTCAGTTTCTTGATCTGTAAAATGGGGATAAAACTGTTATTCTGACCCCTGCATAGCATATCGTTGCTGCGTAGTGATTTTAGTTTCCTGACTCCCATCCTACTGCTCTCATTAGGGTGCTGCCATTGTGTTCCTTGGCTCTATTTTTAAATTGCTGAGGGAACTTGGGCCAATCATTTGGTTCCTGATGATTTCATTTTATAAAATGGATTAGTTAGACTAGATGATCTCTAAAGGCCCTTTCAGTCTTTTCCAGTTCTAATATTCTGTGATTCTGGGAGGATGAGGAAATAAAAAACTAGGAGAAGGGGAAGAAAAAAATCCTGGAGACTTGGGGCAAGTAATGACTGTCCCAGCCTGAGGAGGTTTAAGCTGAGCTGGGCCCCTTTAGGCTGAGCGGAAATCGGATTTTTGATTTCAGTGGGACTCAAGAGAGATGTTTTCCTTCTCTGTTTGTCTGCCTGTGGAGGGCCCATAAATTCCACCGGAACTCCAGGCGGCATAGAGGAATTCCTGTCGACCAGGGTCTGGAGACAGAAGGAGGAGGGGGTTCAAAAACAGCTGCCTTGCAGTCAGCCCCTTCTATCTCAGCCCAGGTGGATACTCTACCCTCCCACTCCCCTGACTGCTGCTCTTCAGACTTAGGGATTCCCTCGGAAGCTTCCCTGGGGTTCAGCTGTGGGGTTCAAGGGCAAGGTCACTCATCTTGCTTTTGATATGAGGGGCTATGTAAACTTGGGATGGTAGGGAGAGGCAGAGCCAAGGAAAATTCTGGGGAGAGGGACAAATTTGGAGGAAAAGGCACTTGCATGAGTGGAAAGAGGGGTTCTATGATTTGTCAAGTAACTCCATTGAACATTTCCATAAACAGTGATTAAATACTTACTAGACTGGGAGCCCACTGGCTCTGCTCCACCCTGGGGATAGAAAGATAGGTATGATAAGAACTAGTTCACAAGTAACCTTGATAAAAGAAAGAGTAAGATATGCTTGAGGGGAAAATGCTCTAAAAAGGCTGGGGAGGTAGAGGTTACTTTCAGGTGGGAGTGGAGGGAATTATTGCCCTCTGAATTGGGCCTTGAAGGAAAAACCTGGCCTCAACAGATGTGACTGGAGTAATGGGTTCCATCCAAGCAGAGCAGGGGCAGGGCTTCTTTCAGAGCTACATGCCCAACAATCTTGCAAGGAACACACAGGTGATGGCTGCCACTGCATGCACTCTCTTTGAAGGAGAAGAAGTATTTGCAATATAAGTAATAGAAGGGAGGCTATGGGGCATGGGGAAATTCAAGCAGGGTGTCAGGAAGCTGGTCCCCATCTTTATCCACCTTCTGCTTCTAATAATAAGAGACTCTCCTTCCAGACCAAAAAGCAATGGCCATAGGGGGAAGTACCTTTACCCTCTCTTAGATTGCTGCTGCCTGCTGATACAGCAGTTTAGAGAGTAGGGACAGAGTGAGTTATTAAACGAGTTTTTCTTGTTCCCTTAGCTAACCATGCTAGACTGTAAACCATTTTAGGCAGTGGAGCCAAGAGGACTTATGACCTATATTCTGTAGAAATTTAGGAGATTATAGTTTGGAAAATGGTGGAGGAAGTATTTAATAATAGCTAAGATTTATATAGTGCTTACTGTATGCAGGCACTGTGTTAGTGCTTTACAATTATTATCTCTATTTTATTATTATCCTCATTTTACTGATGAGGAAACTGAGGCAAATGGAGGTTAAGTGACTTGCCCAGGGTCACACACCTAGGAAGTAGCTGAGGTCAGATTTGAACTCAGGTCTTTCTGACTTTGAGTCCAGGTTTCTATCTATGCTAACTGTCCCAGTATTTACTGTTTGATTCATATTCTTGTTTTACATGTTGCATCCTATTTTAAATAAATGTTCTTTTGCAACGTTGTGATGTCACTTAATTAAGTGGGTCATGGGAGAGGTTTAGAGAAAAAACATCAGGGCTTGGGAGCAGTGTTTGAATAGATGTAGATCAGAAACAAATTCAAGGAACCTAATGTGGCAGTAGGGCACTCACTATATGGGAAGGTGGGGACAGAGCAAACAAAGGCACAGAAGCAGAAAAGGATAGGATAAGACCACAGGACAGAGTTAAGGGGAAGAGCAGGTTTGGAAGGGAAATTGACAAATTCCATTTTGGACTTTGTTGAGTTTAAAGATGTTCTGTATGCAACTGGAGGTGCTAGAATGGTCAAGAGTAAAAATATAATCCACTCATCAGTCATCAAACATTTATTAGGCACATACTCTGAGCTAAGGTATACAAAGAAAAAGCAGAAACGTTCCCCACATTCAAGTGCTTTTCATTTTAACAGGGGATATAAAGTATATACATGTGTACACACATGTATATACATATATACACATGTACACACACATATACATAGATATATGTATACACATACATGTGTATATACAAATACATTCATATACACACATGCATATACACACATATGTATACATATATATGTAATACAAAGTGATTATTAGAGGGAGTTCCTTAACAGCTGGGAGTGATCAAGAAAGACTGATAATTGAATAATTGAACTGAGTCTTGAAGGAAACCAGGGATTTCAGGAATTGGAGGTGAGGAAAGAGTACATTCCACGCAGGTCAGTGCAAAGGTATGGAGAGGAGGGGGATAGAGTATAGCACATGTGGAATGACAAGTACGCCAGTATGGTCAGATATTGGAGAGATGTTGTAGAGGTAGAAGAGACAAGATTTAGCAACTTACTGCTTATGTGAGGTAAGTGAAAAAGAACAGCAAAATATAACATTAAGGTTTTGAATCTGAGTGAGAAGGATGATCATACTGTCAAAAGTATTAGGAAAGTTTTGAAGAGGGGCAGGGTTTTGGGAGAAAGATAACAGATTCTGTTTTAAGTATGTTGAGTCTGAAAAGCCTTCAGGATATCTAGTTTGAAATATTGGTGAAGCTGATGATATTGTACTAAAACAAAGGAGAGAGACTAAGGCTGGATATAGAGATCTGAGAGTCATCAACATAGAGATAGTAATTAGCCACTGATGGGAGCTAATAAAATCACCAAGTGAGGGGCCCATAGGTGACAGTGGATAGAGCACCAGCCCTGGAGTCAGGGAGGACCTGAATTCAAATCTGGCCTCAGACACTTACTAGCTGTGTGTCCCTGGGCAAGTCACTTAACCCTGGTTGCCTCCCCGCCCCTCCAAAAAAAATCACCAAGTAAAAGCGTAGGAAAAACAGCCTCAGAACAAAACTTGTGCTTGTCTGTGTATCTATATGTGTGTGTATATAAATATATGTATATATATATACATATATATGTATATATATATATATATACATATACATACATACAGCTAGAGGGAATACCATGAAAGATGATTCTACAAAGGAAATAGAGGAGTGGTCAGATAAGTAGGAGTACCAGGAGAGAACAATGTCATGAAAACCCAGAAAGAAGAGAATATCCAGGAAGAGAAAGTGAGTAATGTTGCAGATATTTTTTTCGTCTATTTAAAATTTTTATTTTCAGTTTCAAATTCTCTTAATCCCTCCACATTTCCCACCCTTTTTAAAGGGAAGAAATATGATACCCATTATACATTTGAAGTCATGCAAAACATATTTCCATATTATTCATATTGTGAGAAAAAAAGCAAGAAAAATAAGGAAAGAGAAAAAAATATGCTTCAGTCTGAACTCAGAGTTCATCAGTTCTCTCTCTGGAGGAGGATGGCATTTTTCATCATGAGTCATTTGGAATTGTAGTGAATCCTAGTATCCATCAGAGTAAGTAATCTTTCACAGTTGATTATCATTACAATATGGCTGTTACTGTGTACAATGTTCTTCTACTTCTGCTCACTTCACTCTGCATCAACTCATAGAAGTCTTCCCCTGCAAAGATTTCAAAGAGAACGATGATTAAGAAAAGGCCATTAGATCTGGCAATTAAAAACCATTGGTTACTTTGGGGAGAGTGACTGTAAGGAGGACAGAAGTCAGATTACCAGAGATTAAGAAGAGCCTGAGAGTAGAAGAAGTAGTGACATAAAGTTTACATTTTTTCCCAAGGAGTTTGACTAACAGAAGGAGAGAAAAAAGGACAACCTCCATCAGTAGTGATGGAATCTCCTGAGGGTTTTTAAAGTTTGGGGTACAGGGGACATGGGTGTCATTGAAGGCAGCAGGAAAGGTATGAAAAAAAGGAGAGATGAAAGTTGGGGGAGGATGAGAGTAGGGGTAGTCTGCCAGAGAAGTCAAAAGGAGACACAATTAGGGCTATATAGATTGGGGTTGACTTTGGGGAAAGCGCTACCTTTTTACTACAGTAAAAGAGAAAATGTTAAGGCATAACATCAAGGATTTGTGAGATGAGGAGAGGAGAAGATGGAGTTCTCCACAAATGACATGATTTTTTTCTAAGTAGGATAGGAAATCAATCGGGGAGGAGTAAAAGGTCAAGTCTTGCTGTAGTGAGGACACAGTTGAGAATAGACAACATAAATTTGTAAGGGATCCACTTAGCATAATTTCAAGATATTCTCCAGCTCCATTCAGTAGTATATGAGTCAGAAGGAAGGAAGCAGATAATGGTAGGACTGAGACCGGGGGTTTGGCAAAACATGAACAGCAAGACAAGTAAGAAAGGAAAGCTAGAGTACAGGATAGCATGGCATTGATCTGGTTCACTAAGGAGTCAATATTGGGAAGGGATGTAAATGTAATAAGAGCAAGGATGATGGCTTTTGGGTAAAATACAAAGGGGCAGAGAAATTGCATGTTATGGTGAGGACAGAACAAAGGCTTGAGAGGAGTAACACAAAGGGGAAAAATGACATAACAGGAAGTTGTGATTGGATAAAGAGTAAAGTTCTTGAATGTGGAAGTGGAATATGAGAGTGTGGCCATATTTGTGTGGGGCAGAGTTGGAGAGGAGGAATAGGTCATGGGAATGGAGAAGACTGAGGAAATAGAAAGTTAGGGAATTTGAGGGAACATCAGACAGATATGTTAAAGTTCCCTAGTGTAATGGCAGGAGGATATTGTGAGCCAAGCACTGAAGTCATTGAGAAAGAAGGGAGAATGGCCTGGTTAGATGAAAGCCACCAGAATCTATATTGGGTAATAAATCTGGGTAGAGGGAGGAGAGATTGCTGAGTGATTACAGGAAAGGAAGAGTCTAGAAGTAGCAATGGGAGATGAGGAGTATTTCAACTTCATCTCTGGTGCAAGTGAGTTTAAGGATGTGAGAAGAGGTGAAACCAATACTGAAAAGGAAAGTCTGCTTCATTCTGTGGTATCATCTAGGAGAGGCAGCTAAGTGACAAAATGGATAGAAAGTCAGAAAGACTTATCTTCCTGAATTCAAACCTAGCCTCAGACACTAGCTGTGTGACCCTGGACAAGTCACTTAACCCTGTCTGCCTCAATTCCTCATCTGTAAAATGAGCTGGAAAGGAAATGACAAACCACTCTAACATCTCTGCCAATAAAACCCCAAATGGAGTCATGGGGAGTCAGGACTGGAAATAGCTAAACAACAACAACAAAAATTCATCTAGGAGGACCCAGGGCTCAGTCAGAGTCAGAAGACAGAAGGAGGGAGACAGAGAGAGGTGTAAAATGCCATGGAGTTTTTTGATTGTTGATTGGAAGTTTCAATGCTCACAGTGGAAGGTATAGGCAGATAAGGAATAGACATTGGGGGCATAGTATTGAGGTAGAGGAGAATGAAGGGTTGGCGAGTGAAGTTTGCTCTTTGGTAGTCAAGCATTTACTGTCATAGGGATGGGGAAAGAAAGAAGGTGTGAGATTGCTAAGCACTGGGGAACGAATCAGAGCAATGATGGCCTTCTGGGGTCAGTGGTATGGACCCTGGGACCATCATATATGTCCTCACCAGTAAGAACAGTAAGGTAAAAATGGAGCGACAAGAGAGGAGGCTGACGACAAGGTCTTGGCTTAATCCTCTATAAAATGAGTATAGTAATGTCTGTCTTATCTTTTATAAGGTCTGAAAGTGACATTGGAGGTTATTTGTGGTTCTTTGCTCCTCATTCTGGAAGAGGACCAATGAAACCAGCAGGGTGAGGTCTTGACTTGCAAGTGAATTGGATTTAAGTGAGGCAGGGCTGTGCAAAGTCATCTGCCTCATTCTCTCCTCCAGAGTCATCATAGTCCAGTGGCAAGACATAGTTCAGGACAGCTGGAGATGGCCCAGGATGTGGTGTGACAATGGAGAACAGTTTACATTGCTATTGAATTGGAATGAAAAGGGTGCTAGACTGGCAGTCATAGGACGTACCTTTGGGTCCTAACCCTACTACTCTGCAATAGGTTACTTCTTCTCTCTGGCCCTCAGTTTCCCATCTGTAAAATGAAGGGCTTGGAGCAGATGCTGTTTAAAGATCTCTGCAGCACTAAGCGGATGTTTGAGGAAGCAGAAAGTAACATTTATTCATCCATTTAGGAAATATTAAGCAACTATTATGGGCAGAACATGGCTACAGTTGCTACACGTGGGGAAGCTCCCAAACTTAATGGCTCTTTGTGGCTCCTCACCCACTCAAAACATCATCACATGAGTGCCTGCTGATGCTGGTGCTGTTTAGTTGTTTTTCAGTTGTGTCTGACCCTTTGTGACTTCATTTGCTCTCCTGCTCATTTTACACATGAGGAAATGAGGCAAACAGTTTTAAGTGACTTGCCCAGGGTCACCCAGCTAGTAAGCGTCTGAGGTCGGATTTAACCTCAGGAAGATGAGCCTTACTGAATCCAGGTCTAGTACTCTGTGCTCTATGGTTCCACCTAGCTGCCCCCCCCCCCACTAATATTTACCTTTATTAATCAACCAGGAGATACAACTAGTTCAAAGCAAAGGCATTTAATGAACTAGCATAGTAAGAAAAGTAGGAATAAAACATTTCCCTAGAAATTTGCAACATTTTCCCATAAATTCACATACTGTCAACAGGAAGAGTGGATATACACATCGGGGATACATGTGTTCAATTCCCCATGTCAACTTACACCTCTGATACTGTCTGTCAGTTGATACTGTCTCAGGACATCAGCTAGTGATAACATCAGGCTGCTCTTGCTGGGCCTGCTTCCTACTTCTCTTTTCTGGGCCAGTGGCCTCAGCCAGAGGCTTCTCTGCTGGATGTGTGATCACTGAAGGCTGCTGCCAACCAAGCAAAACTCCTCTGGGTTGTAGAACTTTGGCTTCTGACGTCGGCTGCATTATGGATGACCTGCTGTACAGTAGGCTTTAGTTCGAAGGCCAGTGGCTTTTTATATCTCTTTCCAAAAATCAGTCCTTGGACTTAAGAACTAAAGAAAAAAACCCAAAACTTTGCCTCTTTTTTTTTCAATCAATTAATGAACAGGGATTTATTAAGCACCAACTATGTTTCAAGTCCTGTGCTGGAGCTTTCTGTCTGTTTCTTTTAAGGACTTGGTGAGAACATATTTTTCATCTCTACTAGAAATCCTCAGGTGCTATCCACTTTTAGAACATAAACAGGGTCATTTGCTGTTCAGTTGTTTCACAGACTTCAGGCCTGGCACTCTATCCATTGTGCCAGCCATGTACAGCTTGGTTTTATAATAATAATACTAATAGCTAACATTTCTTTGCTGACAACTTTACAAATATTATCTCAGTTGATCCTCACAATAAGCATTCAAGGTAGGTGCTATTATTATCCCATTTTATAGGTGAGGAAATGGAGACAAACAGAGGTGAAGTGAGTTGTCCAGGATCACACAATTAGCAAGTATTTGAGGTCATATTTGAACTCAGGTCTTCCTGACTGTCGGCCCAGTGATCTATCTACTGCATCACCTAGCCACTATTGGAAATATAAAAAGCTTATAGTCTAGAACACTGAGTTCTTTTATTTTTTTTCCTTAAAAAAAAATCTTTATTTTTATTAATAGCTTTTTTTAAAAAATCGACTTTCTTTACATATGTATCCCTCATTTCTCCCCTCTTATCCAGTTAAGTAAAACCAACCAACACCTCAGTCTTGTCTGACAGGATATGCAATGTTCCATACCCTTAAAGACACTGTCAGGGGTCCCTAACTTTTAGGTGTCATGGGCCCTTTTGGCAATCTGGTGAAGCCTAGGAATTCTGTCTCAGACAAATGTTTTTGTTTTTTAAAAAATATTCTCTCTATTTTTTGTATTTTTATTTACTTTTGGTAAATATTTCCCAATTATATTTTAATCCAGCTTGGGCTGGACTCAGTATATTGTGGGCCACATGTAGCCCACAGGTATGGTTGACATTTTTGTGTTCCACAACTATGGTTGGAGAAGAATTCTTTTTTTAAAAAACCATTTATTTATTTATTTATGTTTTAGTTTTCAGTATTCACTTCTATAAGATTTTGAGTACCCAATTTTTTTTTCTCCCTCCCTTCACTTCTTACTCCCGAAGATGACATGCAATCTTGTCATGACAGGCTATACATGTACAATCATATTAACATATTTCCACACCAGTCAAGAAATGCTAAATTTCAGTAAGAGGCTAAGTGAAAATAAATATATAATCTTTTTTTTCTATCGGAGTGCACAGAACCCTGCTCTAATCTTGGCTTTTGTGTGATCCTGAACAATTCTCTTCTCCATTTACCTCTCATCTCCTCTCTCCTTCTTTCTTTGTAAAGTGAGGGAGTTGTGTTAGATGATCTTTCAGGACTCAGCTCTCAAGACTTGCAACTCAGACTCTGCCCTTTAAAGTTCACACAAACATAATTGGTTGAATAAATTGTACCATGTGAATGTAATGGAAAACCTGCTATTAGAAATGAGAAAACAATAGTATCAAAGAGACATAGGAAGATTTTTATGAACTGATGCAAGGAAGTGAGAAGAACCACAACAATTTATATTCTCACATGGATATTATAAAAGGGGCTTCTAGGTGGTACACTGCATAGAATACTGGCCCTGGAGTCAGGAGGACCTGAGTTCAAATCTGGCCTCAGACACATGCTTCCTGTGTGACTTTGGGCAAGTCACTTAACCCTGTTTGCTCCAGTTCTTCATCTGTAAAATGAGTTGGAAAAGGAAATGTCAAATCATTACAGTATCATTTCCAAGAAAACTCCAAATGGGTCATGGAGAAATAATATGACTGAAATAACTCAACAACAACAGATATTATAAAAATGAACAATTTTTAAAGACTCAAGAATTCTGATCAACAAAATGTTCAGCTATGATTCTTGAGGACTGATAAAGAACTTGAGAGAGATAATGGATTAATATGTAGAATAATAAATTCATTTTTTCAATATTACCAGTATGGGAATATGTTTTGCTTGATTGTGCATATGTAATACATGGGTTCTTCCTTCCTCCTCCCCCCCCCCATTCTTCACTTTCTTCCTTTCTTTCTTCCTTCCTTCCTTCCTTCCTTTCTTGTAGAGAGATGAGAAAGAAAAAATAAGTGCTCAATAATTGAAAAGTAATAAAATTGTTTAAAAATTTAACTAACAGACATAGAATTTCAAAATCTCAGAGCTGGTTGTGACCTCAGAAAAGATCTACGATATCCAAAGTCATCTAGCCTTTGACTGAAAATCTTATGAAGGAAAGGCCCCTACCAGAAATTCTATTTCTGGACAATAATTCTCATTGGTAAGCTTTTCTTTCTATCTGGGTATAAATCTGCCTCTGTGTATCTGCTACCCATTGCTTCTAGTTTAATAATTATCTGCATCAATAGTAAAAGAACAATACATTCGACAAACCCTTATTAAGCATCTAGTGGATATAGACCACTCTCCCTGAATCTGGAGCAGACACAAAGAAAATAAAATGGGCAGACATACTTGCAGTCCTTTTTTATTTGCTTGGTTTAATTTATATTTGTTTTTCTTAATATTCTTTCTTTTCATTATTCTAAACTTGACAAACATTAGAGTATTTCCATATACAAAAAAAAAGAAAAAGAAGATTCTATATGATGCCACAAATCAACATTATGTAAAAACAAATGATATTTTTGAACAGTGAAGTCTAATATAGAATATATTGCTACATGATACTGGGGAAATGGGCAATCGGTCAAGAAAGAGATCCGTATGAACCTGAGTAATAAGGGAAGGCTTCAAGGAAGAGGCAATACTTGAGCTAGTCCTCAAAGGACAGGGAAAGTTTGACTAGGTAAACGGAGGTTGAAGGCATTCCAAGAATTCTTCGGTTTACAAACTTCTATCTCTGGGGAGCTATGAGGATGACGGAATTAGGATCTCTGGGCTTTGAAGACTGAGATGTGCTGGGTACTCTCCCGGTGGCTCTCCTTCCTGGTTTTGTGTTCCTTCAGGCACTGGGCATGTAAACAGGATCTGATTTCTTCTTGGAGAAGTACAATGGGGCCACAGAGCCTGGCCCTGCTGCAGAGGGAATGTGGGAATGACCCCTGGGGAAATCCCTAAGGGTCACTTCTGCATTGGTATTATGTCTTAGGATCATAGTGTTTAGATGGCAAAGGGACTTTGGAGGTTACCTGGTCAAATTCCCTCATTTTAATAAGAAGGAAACAGGCTCAGAGACAGGAAGTGAGTTGTGTAAGGTCACAAAACAGTATGTAGCAGAGCTGGGGTTTGAACCCTTTTCTTTTGACTCCAAATCCAGCAGTCTTGCCTGACATTCAGCCCTGAGAAATGAGTCAAATTGTGTTCTAAGGTCTTTCCAGCTCTGAGCTTTTTTCTGTTCTGTATTCAAATGTTCTTTCTAGGTCTGACAGTCTGTATTTTAGGTACCCTTCCTCCTCTAACATTTTGTGGCTCAAAAGTTTTTGATGCTCTAACTAACTACATGACAAGGAATATAGCACAGTAAAAACCAGGCTGTATTTAACAAGGATTCAGTGAAGGGCATAGACAGTGATGGAGTTAGGAGCTCTGAGGAGGAAGAGAAGGAGATGACTAGGGGTCTGGGTAATCAGGGAAGGCTTCCTGGATGAAGTGAGCTGTGAGCTGGTTTTGGACAGATGGGTGGGAATTGGAAAGGAGCATAAAATAAGGAAAAAGAGAAAGGCAGGTCAACTCTGACCCTATGAGCCTCCATTCCAGCTCCCTTTTTCCCTCCCCCCCACTCAGGCCTGACAGCTTTACAGCCCTCCCCTCCTCCCCCATTTGGCTTCCCATCCCCTGAGAGAGGCCCTGCTGTGTTCAGTAGTGGCAGCGTCAGTTCTGGCCCCTCTCAACCCTTCCCACCCTGCCCCCCCAAGCTCAGTTCAGACTGCAGCTGCAGGTGGGGCCTCTTCCACTTGTGTCCAAATGACCCAGAAAGCTGAGGCTCTGAGGGAGAGCTGGGAGTGCAGAAGGCCACTGGCCACCAGCCCAGGCACCAATGCTTGGGTGGGAAGGGACAGAAGGAGAGGTGAAGGGGAAGTTTGAACCAGAACCAGAGACCTCATCTCCCAGGAACACTGATGATATCATAAAAATGCAGAGTTGGAAGGGACCTCAGAGGTCAGCTAAACCAAGCCTTGTTTGGACTTGAAAACCCCTTTAGGTCTCTTACAAGTGATCAGGTGAGGTGGATAGCACTCAGGATGTGGAATCAGACAGGAGCTCAAATCCAGCCTCAGGCACACTAGTCATATGATCCTGGGCAAGTCCCTTAACTGCTTTCAGCTTCTATTTCTTCATCTATAAAATGGGGATAATACCACCACCCATGTCACAGAATTATTTCAATACTAGGTAATATGTGCAGAGCACTTGGCAAACCTCAAAGCCCTGCATAAATATTGACAATTGTTTTCATCTCACTACCTGGTAAGGCAGAGCATTCCATTCATAGGCAGCTCCTTAGGTTCCTTAGGTCTTCCTTAGGTTATGTTGAAATTTTTTTTTTTTTTGAAGGAGGGAGGCAAGGCAATCGGGGTTAAGTGACTTGCTCAAGGTCACACAGCTAGTAAGTATCAAGTGTCTGAGGCCAAATTTGAATTTGGTCCTCCTGACTCCAGAGCTGGCACTCCATTGACTGCTACCCAGCTGCCCCAAAATCTTTAACTTTTCTTTGTATTTCCCCAAATAAATCTGCTTCCCTCTCTTTCATAATGGCCCTTCAGATATTTTATCATGTCCTTCCCTGGATATGCTATCCTGTCTTTTCCTAGATAGGGTTGACAGATGCCTGGAAGATGGAGTGAACACAAGGAGAATTCTTAAAGTTTCCATTGGGTCTCCAGCTCTTAGCACAATGTTTTGTCCATCATAAATGCCTAATCACCCAGAGTGGAGAGCCAGAGAAGACCATGGTAGAAAGGACTTTTGCCCAGTAATCAGAAGACACAGACTCTATGTCCCACTCTGCCAATAAGCTGCATTTATATATTCCGTTCTCACCACAAAACTCTGAGGGAGGTGCTGTCATTCTTTCCCCTTTTTGTAGATGGAAGAAAGGGGACTCGAGAGGTTACCTGATTCACTGAGGGTCACACAGCTATTAAAGTGTCTGAAGCAGGACCTGAACTCATCTTCTGGACACTGCTCTATCCATTAAGCCATTCTGCTTCTCTTGATAGTAATGGACAATTATGTGGAACTTGTAAGTTTGCTTTACATACATGCTCTCTATTTGATCACTATGGGACCTTGGTCAACTTATTTCCTAGTTTCACCATTTGTAAAATGAGAAAGAGGGCTAGGAAGTTCTTCATCAGGCATAATTCAGCCAAAATAATCTCTAAGATTCCCAGCTCTAGAAATTCAGTGGCATCAAGGCTCATCTATATCCCAAGGGTCCTTAGCAACAGATGGTCCCCAGTAGGGGGCTTGGTGTATGTGGTGGAAATGTCTATTTGGTTTCACTGGTTCCAGGGATGGGGAAGAGGGCCCAGATATGGAGCAGGAACTAGAAATAGGTGGCTAGAGGCGTGGGTGCCATTTGCTCCTCTGGATGGATTGAGTGTTAGGGATGCTTGATAGTCTTCTCTCTGGGGATCCTCTTTTATCTGCCCTTTCCCTTTCCCCTCCTCTTGCCTTCTAGGGTATCAGGGGACACTGGAACTTAGGCAAGGCAGAAATGAAGCAATTACAATACTTTGCCTCAGTGTAGAATTTTTAGCTTAGCTGTTAAGAACAAAGTAACAATGAGGTCAAGGTCACAGGGATTCCATCATTAAGAATGCGAGGATCTTAGAAATGGAAGGAACCTTAAAACATTAGATCACTTAGAATGCCAGAGATGGAAGAGACCTCAGAACATAGAACCTAGAATACTGGAGTTGAGAAGGACCAGAGAACACAGTAGGTTAGGACAGAAGGTCAGAGCTGAGAGACTTTACAATTATCTCTCCCATTCTCTCAGGCTCTAGCTTATACTCAGTAGGTTCTCACAAATCCATTCTACAAACATACATATATATCTAGCCCATAGGGAAAAGTTTGGGGGAAAGGGATTAGCTGGGTGGAAAGTGGGTGGGTTTTGTGAGGAAACCCACACAATTGGAGTTTTCCAGGGATCAGAGGAAACTGGGAACAGAGAGAGGAGGAAGAAAGGCCAAAAAAACTTAATTAGTATACGGAGGAAGCTATCTTCAGCATAAAACAGTGTACTCCCAACTTTCATGCCATGACCAAAGTAGAGCTTTGCTCTCAGACTTCCTGTTGGAGGCACCTCTCCTCTGAGAGATTTCCTTCCCCCTTCCCCCTTTCTCTCTACCTGGAGCCTGGATATTAATTAATTACAGGGATTGCTCAGGAATCTACCTCCCCATAGTTCACCTTTGTGTGGCACTTGACAGTTTATAGAACCCTTCCTTACAATCATGACCAATGTGAAAATATGTTTAATATGAATATAGAGAGAGAGAAACTATATCAGATTACACTCTGTTTCAGGAAGGGGAAAGGAGAGAGGAGGAGAAAGTTTAGAACTCAAAATCTTGTGGAAGTGAATGTTTAAAACTAAAAATTAATTAATTAAAAAGAATCACCTTATGTATCTATTACTATCTAGTGTGTCTATTACTAGCCCCACTTTACAGCTGAAAAAACTGAGCCTCGGAGAAGATTGATGACTTGTCCAGGGTCAAAGAGCTAGTAGGTATCTTAAGTTCTAGAACTAGAAATCAAGTCTTTTGTGGTCTACTCCAGGACGTCTTCCTCTGTAGGATGCAGGATGCTTCTCTATGCTTTCTATTGTGAAGCATGATGATGGAAATGACTCGATTTTTTTGGACCTAAAATTGATTTCTCTGGGGTAGAGAATATTGAGGAAGGAAACTGCAGTTTATAGTCTGAGAGTTGCCTGAGGCACTGGGAAATGGAGACTTTCTTAATTTCTCATAACCCAGAGATGACCAACCTGAACCCTCCTTTTCTTGACTCCCAAGCTGTCCTACTAACAATACTCTGTCCTTATTCATACCTGTGAAGTAGGTAGGAGAAGTATTATAATTCCCATTTTACCAAGGAGGAAAGTAAGACCCAGAGAGGGGAAAGAGACTTGCCCAAGGTTACACAACTGGAAAGTGGACTCAAATCCAGGTCTTTTGACTCTCAAGACTGAGACATTTCTATTGGCCAAGGAATGTAACACACAATTCCATACCAGTTCTTTTCCCTCTTCTAGGTATTGGCTAGTGGATAGATCACAGGTCTGGAATTGCAGGATTGTAATCTGAAAGATTTCAGTTGAAATTATATCTCAAACACTGTGTGACCTCAGACAAGTCACTTAACCTCTATCTGCCTCAGTTTCCTCATCTGTCAAATAGAGATAGTAACTACCTACCTCCCACAGTTATTGTAGGGACCTAATGACACTAATATTTATAAAGCACATTGCAAACCTAAAAGCACTATATAAATGTTAGCTTTTATTCTCTTTCTCTATGTCACTGTTCTCTCCCTTCTCAAACTCCCTCTCCCTCTGTGTTGGCAAAGGGGTAGAAAGAAGCAAAGGATGTTGGGATACATTTAATCTTAAGAACAGGTACTCTCTTTCTCTAGCATTTCATTGCTTACCAAATTATTTTCTCACCACCTGCAAGGTGGGTAATAACAAGGATTCTTGTTCCCCTTTTACAGAGGAATGAAGTGACTTTGCCAAGGTTATATGGTCAGAAAAGGGCAGGTCTTGAGTCCCCTGACTCCCAATCCAAGTCTGCACCATTGCAATCAATGTTCTGCCTGTCTTGTGTATCCCCTCCAGGTGGGAAACAGGGAGGGGGTAATAAAAAGCCTAGAGTTACCCATCCTCCCCCCAAAGGGATCTGGCAAAGTGCCCATGCCCCCTGGCCCTTCTCAGCTTCCTTTTCAGGCCTCTCCCCCCACATCCTCCTACAGTAGGTCCCCCCTCCTCCTAAGGGGGCTCTTCCCCCAGATCCCCTGCTGGCCCAGGCCTCGGAGCACCATTGATCCTCCTGACAGCAGCAAGACAGATTGGCTGGGAGTGTGTATTCAGGTGCAGCAGCAGAGCACATGGACACCATATGAGGGGAGGGAGGGGAAGCAGGAGAGGCAGGGGGTTGGGAGGTAGGGGTTCCCGAGAGGGTCCAGTCCCAGTCCTAGTCCCAGTCCTCTGGATTCTGGGCCTACCTCAGACACCTGCCTTCCCTCTCTCAGTCTTCTTACCCAGCTCTGGTCCTCTGTCCCAAAGGTTCCTCTTCTGTCCCCAGGGCATCAAGCAGGCGTGAGGTGGGTTTGAAAAAAGTTCAGGCTGAGATTGAGATCCAGAGGACTTAGAGAGCTTGAGCCCACCCCAAATCTGTTGCTAGCCTCTTTATAAGCCCACCCGTGCATGCACGGCTATAGCTCTCTGGAGATAAGGAGCTTCCATGATCCCCAAGTCCAAGAAACCTCAAATTCTTGTCTTAGACAAACTGGATCAGAGGATTTAGAAATGGAAGGGATCTTATGACAAAGTATCAGAACCATAAAGGCCTTCAGAACATACAACGGAATGTCAAGCTGGAAAGACTCTTAAAGATCATCTGTCCCATTTACAGAGGAGGAAACTGAAGCCCAGGAAAGAGAAGTAATTATCTCCTGTGGCCCCTATATTTGCTAACTGTATGAGCACCTCAAATACAGGTCTCCCAAGTCCAACCCAGAGTGCTATCCACTCTACCACAGTGCCCTTCAAGGAATCCTTTATAGAGGAAGTAGGCCCAGAACTGTTCCAACCGTGGTGTGGGTCAGACACTCTCTCAGGAAGTATTCTTGGAGAATCTGTGAAGTAGTGGAAAGAGCTCTGGATTTGAGATTGAGGAAACCTCAGTTTAAGGCCCAGCTTTTCCATTTAGTACCTGTGTGACTTTGGTCAAACCACTTCCTCCTTCCTTGTTCCCCTCTCACCAGGGTTGGAGGTGTGGCCTGGGCACCTCCTTTCCCAAGACAACTCTTGTAACACTTTTTAGTCTGGCAGATTATACTCCTCTGAGGCCCAACAACACTTTTGCTCACCCTTCTCTCCCCATACTGTTGTTTTGGTACCTTTCTCCCAGGACCACCTTTTCCTCCAGTCTTCAAGGAGATACACAATAGTTCTTGAGGGTGGGAGGTGGAGATGGGCCATACCCCTCTGCCAGTGAGACTGCACTCATTTGGGATATTCCTGAGCTCAAACTCGCTCCTGGACAAGCTGAAATGACTTTAGGTGCAAGAATTCCTAGTTCTTGTCCTTTTGGGGAGGAAATGCATAATAATCCTTGCACTCCCTCCCTCCTAGATCTATTCTGCGATAAGAAAATGTTTTGTAAAATGTAAGTACTAGTGAAAAGAGGACTTGTGTTATTTCTCCAGATCACAGTGAAGCCCAAGAAGGGAAATCTGGAACTCCTACTAGATATATTCTCAAAGTAGATAGAGCAAGACCTGAGTTCAAATCTGGCTTTAGACACTTCCTTAGCTGGGTGACCCTGTATAAGTCACTTAACCCTGTTTACCTCAGTTTCCTCACCTGTAAAATGAGCTAGAGAAGGAAATAGCAAATCACGCTAGTATCTTGTCAAGAAAACCCCAAATGGGGTCATGAAGAGTCGGACATGACTGACAACTGATAGAGCCCTTGCCAAAGTGGGAAAGACAGTGTGGTCCAGGGGAAAGAGTCCCAGTTATGGAGTCAGAGAACCTGAATTGACATTCTCCTTCAGGCATCTATCAAAGCTACTGAAGTGATTTTCCTAAAGCACAAGTCTGATCATGTAATGGTGCCCTTGAACCTATAAACTCCCCCATTTGACCTTTCATAACCTGGTCCAAACCTGCCCATCCACTCTTGTTACATACATGACACCTCATTGTTCCTCATGTACATCCCATCTCCCATCTCCGTCTTTGCATAGGCTTTCTGCCATGCCTGGGATTCATCCCCTTCTTGCTTTTATCTCTTAGAATTCCTATTTTCCCTCAAAACTCAGCTCAAGCAGAAGCTTTTATATTAAGCCTTTCCTGATCCTACCCCTCTCTCTTCCATCTGCTAACACTGTCCCTTTTCAAATTGACTTTTTATTAGTTTTATATATTCTTAGTAAGGAAGTATTATCCCCCTTCGATAGAAAATTATATCCTTGAGGGCAGAGACTGTTTCACTTGTCTTCCTTTACTCAGTTCCTAGTGATGAGGGCTGGAAGGAGGGGTGAGACTCCCACAAAGACTGGAATACCAGGGCAAGTTGGTTGGAATGAATTCATGGACTCAAAACATCCTTGAGGTCAAAGCGAAGATTTATTTATTTTGTATTTATTTTATTTCATACTTATTTTCAGTGGGCAAGAGCTCTTAGGGAACCTACAACCTTACAGGGATACAGGTAAAGTTTATATAGGATATTCTGTAGGAAACATGTGCCAAATGCTAAGTAGGTGATTCAGGGTGGGATTAGGGAGTGGTTAAGGACTGGTTAGTTCTTAAAGAAACATGTACTTTTGGTATCTACTGAGCAGGTATTTTACCCAAAGTTCATCAGGAAATAGCCCAAGGAGGGGTTACATGGAGGTATGGTTTTAGGTCTGAAATGTCACTAAGTCAACTAGCAGTTGGATTGATTCAGGAATACCAGGCTGCTCTCATCAATGTCTTGTTAGCCAAGATAAATGTAAGGGAATATACGTATGTCTAAGTCTAGGATACATATGATTGGTCAGCGAGTAGTAAATGTCGTTATGACTCAGTGCACAGCCAGTTCAGACTAATAAGTTCTGTAGGTGCAGCTGGATGCCGTATCCGGAAGGGAGATAATGGTTGTTGCTGGGGCAGGCTGTGTCCTTGGGCTGCGGAGAAACTCTCTGGGATAGTATTGTGAGGCTAGGGAGAAATGTGATTTTAGAATTGGGGTCCAAGCACATGCCCCCAAGCACCCTGTCACTAGCACTTAATAAATGCTTGTTGATTGATTGCCTATTTGATTAACCTGTATCTGAATCACAGTGTGATCTGGGGCAAGTCACTGAACCTCTCTGGACCTAAGTTTCTTCATCTGTAAAACTAAAAAGCTGAACCTTCCAACTTTGATATTCCATAATTCTAGTCTTGACTCTGGTCCTTGATCTTAATGGAACATTTTGACATGAACTAAATATGCTGTTTTGAACTAGATTGTCTTGTAGATATTTTTAAACTCAATAAATTTAAAATTGAACACATTGTCTTTCTTCAATAAATCTAAAACTGAACTCATTATCTTTCTCCTCAAGCTTCTTCCACCCTCTTCCAAGCTTCCCTATTACTGCCAAGTGTACAACCATCCTTCCAGTCTCCCAGGCTCATAATCTGAGCAACATGTTCACTCCTCATCTTTCACCTTCCTTCCTGCCCCCCATATCCAATCTATTGATAAGGTCTGCAGATTTCACTTTTATGATATCCCTCCAATATGTACTCTTCTCTTTAATGTTGTTGCCACCTGGTACCAGAACCTCATCTCCTCACTCTGGACTACTGTAATAACTTGCTGATTGGTTTGCCTACTACAAGTTTCTCCCCATTCAATTCCACGTTCAATTCAGCTCCAATGATTTTCCTACAGATAAGTTCAGACTACCCCCCCCCCCCAAGAAACTCCGGTGGCTCCCTATCACCTCAAAGATCCAATACAAAATCCCCTGACTTTCAAGGACCTTCATAACCTAGCTCCCCTGCCCTTGAGTCTTCTCATACCTTCTACTCCTCCTTCACATACACTCTTTGATCCTGTGACTGGCTTTCTTGCTGAAAAGGGCAGAGGACTAGATATGCCTGATTCTGATACTTTCAGTTCAGAATCCATTTTTTCCCTAGTTTCTTATATTTCATTCTCAAGGATGGCATAGGCCAGAGGCAAATCTCCAAGAGCTCCCCATTTTAGAAGAAATATCAGCTCCTTTCAAACCATCCTTCTTACAACTAATTATCATTAATGAGCAGCTTACATAATTTCCTCTATAGTTGTATATGGCAGAATAATCAAGATTATTAATAATAACAACTATGAGACATTGTTTCAGGGAAGCAACTGATCATCTGTTATCTTTAGAAGAGAGAGCAAGATGACGTTGTTATAGTGACAGAGAATTGTTAGACAGCAAAAAAGACTTTTTGGACTTTGGAACAGGTCTGGAACATTGTAGAAGGTGGTGATATTTTGTCCCCCACAGATTTTTGGGGGAAAACCCAGTAGGGAAAACTATGGGGGGTGCAGATGGGTGACTGGGGGAGTTAAGGAACTTATTGCCCTCCAAAGCTAGTTTGCAATATGTAAGAGTCTAGGACTAACTAACCTTCAAGAAGGAACCTTCCAGGGGGAAGGAGCAACAGTAGTCTGAGTCCTCAGGACACTCAGCCCCAAGGCCTGGTTTCCTGGAGACTGGATTAGCCTTCTGGACTATTTTACGACTCTTCATTGAAAAATTTTATGATCTCTTATCTAGGCTGTTAGGGAGATATATTTGCATGAGGGTCTGTACTAGATGTCTTCCGAAGTTCTCTCCAACTCTTGACTCTGTGATGATAATGATCCCAGGATATCTGAATTGAAAGATACTTTAGAACACAAAACACAAGACCCTGAAGAAATCTTAGAGCCTAAAATCCAGAACATCAAGATTTTGAGGGAACCATGGAACATAGATTATTAGAGCTTGAAGAGACTTAGAGAATAGAAAAGAAAAAGCCAGAGCTGGAAAGGAGTCTAAAACATAGGATGTCAGAACTGGAAGAGACCTGAAAAGAAATGAGAACAGAACCTAAAGGGACCTAAGAAGACAGAATATAGAATGTCAGAACTAGGACTTCTGAGATAATCTAGACTAAGGCAGCTAGGTTTCTCATAGTGGCTATAGAACACAGGACCTGGAGTTAGGAAGATGTGATTAAGTTCAGATCTGGCCTTGGATTTACTAGCTTTATAACTCTGGACAAATTACATGACCTATCTGTCTCCATTTCCTTATCTTTAAAATGGGAATAGTAATGACATCTACCTCACAAGGTAGAACAGCTAGGTGGTGCAATGGATATAGTGCTGGCCCTGGAGTCAGGAGTTCAAATGTGCTAACTAACTAACTAACCCTGGACAAATCACTTAACCCTGCTTGCCTCAGTTTCTTCATCTGTAAAATGAGCTGGAGAAGGGAATGGCAAAGCACTCCAGTGTCTGACAAGAAAACTTCAAATGGGATCCCAAAGAGTTGGGCCTGATTGAAAAATGACTAAAGAACCCCTCACAGGGCTGTTGTAAGGATCAAATAGGTAAAGTATTTTGCAATACCTAGGCTAAAGCAAAAACAAACTCCCTCATTTTACAGAGGAGAAAATCACATGGCCAACTTGGTAATTTTTCGCTAATAGTGAGAGGTCCCACTGAAGAGAGTATGTACCTCATTCAGAGTCAAGGATGCCCTCAGGGAACCCTAACCTAAAGGTGGAGGAGGCTTAGGAGGCTTAGAATGGAGGGAAGGAAACAGTAGCAGCTTCTGCTGGGCAAAGACTGACGGTAACCTTGTTTCCAAAGTCCCACAGGTAAACATGTCACTTGCTAGTTATTTGACCTTGGGCAAATTACTTCTCTTTGAATTTCAGTTTATTTATTTGTTATATGGGGATAATAATACCAGGCTGTGATGAAGACCAAATGGAGGCCTGGTTTGCAAAGCACTTTGAGTACCATAAAGAAAGCTCTTTGTTGTCATATCAGTGATGGACTTTGGACACCAAGTGTCAGCAAAGGGCAGAGAACCAACCAACAGAGCGGGATCTTGCTCTGTGTTGAGATACCTGGGATCTTTAGCAAGAAAAATAGTTGGTGGGGACTGGCTGTCCTCTACTCGGCCTTCTCTCCACCTCCCCCCCCCCCCCCAAACAACTCCTTTCTCAGCCCCTTCCCACTCATCCCCACGGGGTGTAGAGATGTTTGGTGCCCCTGGTCAGGCCAAGAGGTGATATTTCAGGATAAATAAATAAACAGGGAGCAGATGGCCAAGGGAGCTGGAGGAGGGCCTAGGGCCTCACTCTGGCTCTCCACAGCTCAGTTCTACGCCTGCTAGGAAAACATTGCTCAGGCCAGAGCAAATGGATTCCAGATCCTGGGATGGGGAAATGGCCACAGCAGGGTTAGCCTCCCCCTCTGTGTGGCCCCTAGAGCTACCCACTGGGCCTCCCTCCTGGCCAATGAAAGGTAGCCTAGGGGCTGTTAACCTTGGGCCTACTGGCTTTTCCCTTTGGCAATCCAGGTTGGCTCTTTCAACCAATGGGTGTCTGAGTTCATGGGTGGAGGAGGGGGGATGGGGATGAAGGAAATTGAGAGCTCCTTCTACAACCTGGTAGTCCCTTTATGCTGGTGGAGACTTCTAACTCATCAGGAAGAGGGAGGGTCAGGCAAATCTTACTGGAGTTAGTGAGGGGCATCAGAAAAGAACCCCGGACTAAGAACCCAATGTGGGCTTTCACATAGGTTATCTCTTTGACTTTAGGCAAGTCATTTCTTCCTGTGCCTCAGTTTCCTCCCCTGTCAGGTGGGAATCCTAATCTCTCTGTGATAATGATATAATAATCCATTCTATAGATGCAGCCAGGTTCAGCTCCTCGAAATTCTGCTGTATGTATGTCATACTCCTGCTCATGACCTGCTATGGTTTCCTTATAGGATCAAGGCTGAACTCTTTAATTTGACATTTGAGACCTTCTATAACTTGAGGCCAGATTCACTGTACAGCCCACTCCAGACTGAATTCCTTATTGACAGGCCTCCTTCCCAGCTCACCCCCAAAACCTTGAATATAGCCTTCCCATTTTATCTTTCTGGGCCTGCCTCCTCCAGAAAATCTTGCTGACCACCCTATCTAAACAGATTTTTTAAAAAGATTTTTTTTTACCTTTTTTTTTTTTTTTTTTAGAAACATCACTATCACTTCCCATTGACTCCCCTCCACCCCTCAATGAACCCTCCCTAGTTAAGGGAGTTAGTTAAATAGTTAAGCAAGGCAATACCTGATTGTATCTGAAAATATATACCTCCATCTGTGGTCCACCACCATGCTTCACCTAAAGCCCTCCATCGTCACAATTAGTCTTAATGTCCATCAGAATTCTGAAGTTTTTCCAATGTTGTTCTCTTTTACAACATTGTGGTCAGTTATGTGTGTTATTCTCTTGGTTCTGTTTACACTTCGCTGCTGCAGCTCATACAAGTCCTATCATAGGATCAGAGATTTTGATCAGGAAGGAAACTTAGAGGCCTAAATCCTTCTCAGAATTCTCATTTCTTACCATGTGATAACATAGATAACATACTATTGCATTCATACGTCAATATGTTCAGCCACTCACCAACTGATGGACCCTCGTTGATCTTTGCATCTTCAAAAAGTTACCAAACACAACTTTTTATTGTCATTGTTATAACAAAGAGCTGGAAGCAAAGGAGATACTCACAGAATAGAGAATGGCTAATCAAATTATGATATAAAATGTAATAGAATGTTAATATTACTGTGCCAGTGGAAACAATTAATATGAAGAATATAAAGAAGAACAGGAAAACCTATGAAGTAATGAAGGATGAAGCAAGCAGAACCAGGAAATCAATATACCGTTGATGTAAATGGAAATGAGCGTTTAAAAACTCACAAAACTATGTAATTACAATGACCAACTTTGGTCGGAAAAAAATGAGAAAAAGCATCTCTTCAATACAAAAGGTAATGGATTTTGAAGCAAAAAATCTCAGTTCAAATGTAACCTCTGACATTTACCACTTGGGTGACATTAGGCACTTTTCCTTGGGCCTTAGTTTCTTCATCTGTAGAATAAAAGGCTTGGATTTGATGATCTCTGAGATCCTTTTAAGCTCTAGGTCTAGGATCCCATCATTCTTTGCAAGGTTGGGGCATTATCAGTGCAGAACATGGTATGCATTATCCTGGCTGGTTTAATATAAAAATAAAAAAATCAATATGATTTTTAAAAAGTAGCAGCTATAAATATTTTTGTATTTAAGGGCTTTTTCCCCCCTTGTCTTTGACCTCTTTGGGCTATATGCCTAGTACTGCTATAAATGGCTCGAAGGGCCCATAGGGATTTCTCTATTTGAGATTCTCTTGCTTGTTCCTCTGTCACCTGGTCCTTAGCACAGTTATGTCCAACTCTTCATGACCCTGTTTGGGGTTTTCTTGGCAAAGATGCTGGAGTGGTTTGACATTTCCTTCTCCAGCTTAGTTTACAGATGAGAAAACTGAGGTAAACAAGGGCAAGTGACTCTCTCAGGGTCACACAGCTAGTACGTATCTGAGGCCAGATTTGAACTCAGGAAGACAAGTCTTCTTGACTCCAGGATCAACACTCTATCCACTGTGCCATGTAGCTGCCCCTAGCACAGACTACTCTGTATTATTTCTATCTTGAGAATGTGTTTATTGTCTCCCCCATTACACTATGAGCTCACTAAAGTTAGGAGTTGAGTCCTAAGCTTGTGTCTCCTTGGCAATGCTAAGCACAAAGGATTGCTCACGTTAGCCTTTGAAATGATTATTAAGGTTGCTGTTAACTTGAGATATGGTCTTGAGATAAGTTACACCACCTTCCTGGGCAGCAGCTGTAAAATGAAGGACTGTATCAGAAAGAAACCATGATGTAATGGATAGACACTGGATTTGGCATCAGAAAGCCTGATACTTGCTAGCTATTTGATCCTAGATAAGTCACTTAATTTCTCTGTACCCTTCCACATCTGCAAAATGAGGAGGTTGGACTACATGGCCTCTAAGATTCCTTTCAGCTCTCAGCCTAGGATTCTATGATCGTTGAGGTCCAGTCCCAGCTTGGCTTGTTTCTTGGATCCCTTCTTGTTTTGGGTCCAATGGTTCTAATATCTGTATCTATGATTCTGTGGTTCCAAGATTCAGTAATTTTAAGATACTACGGTAGTACTTAACATTTTAAAACTATCAAACTTAATGGCTATGAAATACTTTACATGCATTATCTCATTTGATGCTCACAAGAGCCATGTGAGATAGGTTGGACACAGATTATATACCACATTATATAGATAGGGAAACTGAGACCCAGAAAGGAGAAGTGACTTGCTCCAAGTTACATGGAAAGTCAGAGGAGGAGCATGAACTAGAACTTAGGTCCCCTGAAACTTAGACCATTGCTCTTTCCATTTCACCCTTAGCAAAAGGCTCCATACATGGGCTGAGGGCAGGTGGTGCCAGGGAATTGAGGAGACCAGTGATGGGAAAGCCTTAGGACCTGTTGGGACCCATTCACTGTTTGTGTTTATGTGGAGTCTGACAAAACTGTGTGAAGGCAGAGGAGAGAGAAGATGGGAGCTGTGGTTCTTCAGCAAGGGTCCCAGTATTCTCATGATAGCAAAGGTGGCAAGAGGATCATAGCTTTAGAAATGAAAGGAACTTCAGGGTCTAGTCCACCACCTTCCTTTCACACATGAAGAAACTGATTACTAAAGAGATTAAGTGACTTCACAAGAGATTTGAACCCAGGTCTTCTGACCCAAGGGGCTTTATCTTCCTCTGTATCACACGCCTTGGAGAGTGGGGAAATAGGGTGGGAAGTAGCTTGGCTTCTGTTCTCCTAGATCAATGTTTCCTTAAGCCTAAGACCTAGGTTCTAATCCCAGCCTACCTTGTCACTATCTATGTGACCTTGGTCAAGTTCTCTAATGACTTCTCATCTATAAAATTGGTATTTAGATGGGGGAGTTCTTTCTGATTCCTTCTAGCTCAAAATTTATGATACTCACTCTTTGACTTCCTGGTAGGGATAAAGGTAAATCAGTGAACACTGGATGTCAGAACTGGAAAGGATGCTAGAACATAAGAAATTAGAGTTGGAAGTGACCTAGAGATGACCTAGTGCATTTTATCATTTTTACAGTTGAGGAAACTGAGGCCTAATGAGGAGAAAAGACCTCCTGCTCAAAAGGACTCAACCAGTGAGTGACAGATCTATGACTAGAATCCAGGTCTCCTCTTGCCCTGCTCTGTGTTCTTTTGAATATATGTTGATGTCTCTCATGTTGGAGCAAACTTGGAACCGGGAACCATCTTGGAAAGGGTGTGTTAGGAGGTTGGAAGCCGATTATGGGATTTTGGACATAATGATCTCCCTGTCAGCTAAAAGCCTGAGCCATGGGCCTGGAAGACATTACACGCTTGTCCAGTGGGATAGTCTCTTTGAGTTCCGGAGTTGGGACCCCAGCAGCCCAAGTTAGGTGAAGGGATGGGACCCCACCCTCCACAAAGCTCCCTTTGTTCCTCCCCTCCCCCAGGCACCAGAACGAATGGATTGGTGGCAGCTGAGGTCATCTGTCAGGCTATATCAGGGGTCAGGCCCAGGGAAGGGAGACAGGTGGGGAGGGGGCAGATAGACTGACAGAAGAGCTGGTTTGGGGGGAATTTAATGAGGCAACATCATGTAGGGGCCTGGGAGTTATAGGAGCATAGGATTTAAAGCTGAAGGGTGCATTGGAGGTCACCTAGTCCATTTCCCTCATTTCACAAATGGGGAAACTTAATTCCAGATAGGTAGTACATAGCAAAGCCTGGATCTAAACCAAGGTCTTCTTCTCCCAAGTCCTCCAGTTCCATACTCTATCTACAATCCCACAAAGCCATTTCATTAAACATGAATTCTTACACTGGTTACACTACCAATTTGCTGTTTGACTTTAAGCAACTAACCTCTCTGTAGGCCTCAGTTTCTTTCTCTGTAAAGTGAGGAAGAAAGGTATAATGGGATAAAAAATTATGGTTAAAAGTATCTTTTCTTGTGCCTTTCTCTATGCTGTGCCCTACCTAGGTGGCTTCCTACTTTGTCTACCTTGTCCAGGTTCTGCAATTAAGCAGCTGTGGACAGTGTTGGACTTGGGGTTAGAAAGATGAGTTCGAATTCTATCTCAGGTACTAGCTGTGTGATCCTGGCCAAGTAACTTAACTTCTTTCTCAATTTTTCTGTCTATAAAATAGAGATAATAATAATAATACCCGCTTTACAGGGTTGTTGAGAGGATCAAATGAGATAGCCTATATATAATGCTTTGTGAAACTTCAAGTGCTATGTAAATGCTAGCTATTTTTATCATCCCCATGTTACACATGAGGGAACAGGCAAGGTGAGGTTAAGTAGATTAGAAAAATTTCATTTAGATCTGAAAGGGGCTCACTGGGTAACAAACAAGTGAGCAATATATTTGAATGAATGAAATGAAAAAAAAAAGAAGACGTAAATAAAAATAAAATTAAAATACTTAAGGCACATCAGCATTCTGATCAATCAAGTGATTAATTCTGACTTTAGAAGTTTGATGTTGAAGCCTGCTCCAGACTCTTGTTAGAGAAGTGGTGCACTAGTGGTGCAGAATGAGGCAGACATTTTCAGATATGGGTATTGTGCTGATTTATTTTGCTTATTTGTTATAATGGCAAGGAGTGGACAGGTAGGGGTAGGCTGCCTCCATGGAGAAAGAGAAATCAGGAGGAAGTGATGATGATGTAAAAATAAAGAAAGAGAGAAAAGGACATCAACAAAATATTTGTTAAAAGAACCAGTGGAAGCCTTAGAGATAAACTAGTCCAAACCTCTTATTTTAGAAATGTCTAAACTGAGAAGTGACTTGCCCAAGGTCACATAGCTCTGAAGTATCATAGTAAGATCTCAAACCTATGTCATCTGGCTTGAGTTCAGGGGTCATTTCACTCTACAATTCTGAAAGCAGTGAGATTCATTTCTTTATAAGTGGCTTATGATGCCATTTCATTACCTCATTCATGACCATGCTCACATCGATGGAATATAATCTCCCTGAAGGCAGGAATTGCTTCACTTTTGTCCTCAGAGGCTAACACAGTGCCTGGAACATAGTAGGTCCATACACTTTTTGATTGATTGTGTATGTATATGGATATGTTTGTGGTGTGTTTGTATAAGGCTGGAGGGTGGAGTGGAAAGTGCACTCAACTGGGTGTTGAGTTGTGGGTTCTAGATTGAGTTATACCACTATCAAAGGTCTCTTCCAGCTCTAATCTATGATCCTAATTCACTGACATTAGAAAAGACACTTCCCCTCCAAGTGCCTCATTTTCCTCCTTTTAAATATAATCTCTAAGATTTCTTTGAGCTTTAACATTCTATGTTCTCATCCTCAGAATTGTATTCTTTATCATAGTAGATGCTTCACAAGTGTTTGCTGAATTGAATTGTGGAAGCCCAATATCACCTCTATTATTCTATGTCCTAAGATCCCTCCCAGTTCTGAGGCCTAGGACTTTGAGAATGATTACTGCCAGTAGGCTAGAAGCCAATCCACACTGGACTGTTCTCTCTAATTGCTATAAATTTTGGGCCAGGTCTTAGGCTGGTAGGATCACAGTGCCATCGTCTGGTGGTCCCTTGTAAGGACAGCACAAGAAACCTAGGAGACTCTCAGGGACACCAGGCACCCTCTCCCTTCCTTCCTCCTCTCCCCACCACACGCCAAGGCAAGACGGTTGGGTGACTTTGCCTCCGATCTGCTTAGATGATCTGAGACTTGAACAGGATCTCATATATGCTCAGTAGAGGCTGATCTGACTAGGACGAACTGCCCAGAGAGAAGGGGAGCATTACTCTGCTTCCCACTCTGTTTTTCAGTATCAGACAGGTCTCAGGGATTTTAAAGTATGGAGTTCACAGCAAGTCACCACATCTGCTCTTGGTATCTTCCTTCACTAAACCACCATTCCATCCTTCTCATCACCACCACAAAATAACAATATGGATCACACCTGTGATTTCATTGGTGTTGGGGAAATCCAGAACAGGAACTTCCTCAATCAATACATATCAACAACTGTTCTGAAACTTAACAATAACAATGATTATATATGTATATGTGTGTATGCATATATGTATATATACATACACATATGTGTGTCTATACATAGATACACATATGCATGCATGCGTGTGTGTGTGTGTGTGTGTATTCTGCTACTGGAGCTAACCCAAAGATATTTTCAGTGATTCTACAGGAAATGTATTTATATATAATACATTTATTAAATTACAAAAATTAGTCTTTTTATCCACCTGCAAAAGTCTGAGAAACAAAAAATATAAAAGACTAATAGCAGAAAGCAGCTGGTCCTCAGACTTTTCATCTTAACCCCATTGAGAATTAGAGTACCACATCTTCCATCTCTTTAGCACTTCGAAATTTAAATATAATTTTTCTCACAACCCTGAGAGGTAGGTTAGTACACAGATTCTTACCACAATTTACAGATGAGAAAACAGAGACACAGAAGAGAAGTGACTTGCCCACAGTCCCACCATTCTTCAAGTACTTTTCACTAAATCCATATTCAATGGAGCTTTTATTTGTTGTTGTGTGTATGAATCTTCTTCCTCAAAAAGAAAAGGTAGCAAGGATTCCTGCTTCCCATGAGGAGACAGTGAGAGTTACACATGGTTCCCTTAGCCTGATCCACCCAGGAAGTTGGGGGAGGGACAATCAGTTCCTCATCACTTCTTTCACCTCTCCCCTCCGGAAAGAGCCCTCCATTCTGTTCCCTTACCACATCATCTCAGATGGATAGGTTCTAGAGTGGGAAGACTTTAGAGGTGACTTTAGTCTAACTACCTCATGTTATAAAGGAGGAAACTGTACCTGTTCACACAGGTAGTGTCAAAGCTGGAATCTGAACAAGGGAGGTTCTAATTCCAAGTTCACTCCTCTTTCCATTACAACCACCTCATGCCCCATTGTAGGGTGGGACAGGGTGCTCCCTTCTGTCCTTAAACCCCAGGTCGATAGTCTTTAGGTCCAAGACATGGGAATCTAAAGCTATTAAATAAATCACAGGGAATGATTCCCTATCCCTCTTCTTCAGCCTTAAAGGAATACTAAACAAGTCAGTCATACTGTCTCTCAAGGGACCTGTTCTAGGTCAGAAGTCCACATTTTTTGTACACTGCATGACCCTGGTAAGGACCAGGGTTACTTGGCTTCTCCTGACCTCTTCAATGGTCAAATGAAGAGGCATTTCCAGTGAGTCCCAAGGGCCAAGGATCTACTGCAGGTCTGGAGTGGAAGAACCCAGGTATACACGAAGGTCAGATATGGTAGACCGGACCAGCTTGGCAGGGATTGTTTCCTTGTTCAGCTCCCGGTAGGCTGCATATCTGTGGCATCCCCCAAAGGAGTAGAAGTAGTTCCCTCCTTGGGCTCCTTTGATCCACAGGACATCAATAGGCGGCACCCGGTCTGGGTCCTCCTAGGGAGGGGAAAAGTCAGGGAGAGAGAGAGAGAGAGAGAAAAGGACATAGATGGAGAAAATGACAGTCATGGGACCTGAACACCTGGAGGGAACCTTGGAAAACAGAATTTATAAGATAGAATGTCGGAGTTAGAAAACAGTCTAAAACACAGAACATAGAATACTAGAATTCTAGTATAGAATATATAGAACACAGAGTACTAGAATGCACTCAAAGGTTATCTAGTCTAACCTCTCTGGTTTTATAGAGAGAACAAGGGGGCCTGAAGAAAGGTAGTGACTTGCCCAAGATGACACTGAAAATGGCAGAGTGGGGAAGAGTACCTAGATCTCTGTGCCCCCTGCCTATGGCTCTCTTTACTCCCAGGTCCTCCCCTTGTCCTCCCCGGAGAAATCTTACCTGGATGGTGTCCACGAGGCTCTTCACCTTGTCCGGGTCCAGCACTGATGGCAGCGGCCGGATGAGGACGCTCAGGGGAACATTGTGCACCGTAGCGATGTTGCTAGAATGTATGCTGCGGTCCTGCGATTCAGAGGCCCGATCCTGCCCCTCTGCCCCGACCTCTGGGCCCGCTCGTCCGTGGCTGCCGCCGGCTCGCAAACCCATCGTGCCAGCCACTCTCAGAGGCTTGCCCTGCACCCAGACTTTAACTCCGGCTCGGAGCGTACCATTCAGCATCTAGAGGGGAGTGCAGGCGAGAAGTTCTGGCACCCGAGCCCCAGAAGCGCTGTCCACTCTGGGTTCCTCTGGTAAACAGCCTTAGAATTTACTCTTTCTGCTGGACTTTCTTTTCCGATGCTGTTCCAAAGGGAAACTTTTCGAGCTTGGGTTTCTCAACACTACCCACTCCTCCCACTTCGCTCCACCTTCCTGGGTATCGGGCGCTGTAGAAGCGTCTGAGCTGAGTCTAAGTCTGTATATGAGTACGCAGCTGGAAGGGAGCGCCAGGCAGTGACTCAGCACCCAGGCCGCACCGCTTTCCCCAGAACAACCCTTCTCCACTGGAGGAAGTAGCTGCTGAACATTGCAGTCCAAGGATGAATCAGCAAAACAGGCCACCACCTCGTCTTACCTCCGCTTGCTTGGTGACTTCCTGGGAACGTAACTTGGTTCAGTGGAGAGAGAATTGGTTTGGAGTTGCGTGTTAACAGCCCTTATGACCGTGGATAAGGCACTTGATCTGTCCGGGCTTCAATTTCCTTGTCTGTATAATGAGGGAACTGGGTTGGATGTTTAAATTCTATATCAGCTCTACATCTATGATCTTATTGTAACATATCCCAGACCTTGGGAGTGGGCAGGGGAGGGATCAGAGGTGCGGTCTCCTAAGATCTTGTGCGTGGATAAAGGCCTTTACTGTGGGCAGTGACAATGCCCAATTCCACACACACCCTTCCTTTATTGCTTTTGGCTTACATCACTACCGATCTTCAGGTCTTGTTTCCTCACCTGGGGAAGCCTGTGGTCAGACTCATTTTTAAAGCCCACATTAAGGGGAAAGAATTGGAACAGTCATCAGAACTCAAAAGTCAAAGGTGGACGACAATTTACGGACTATCTAGCCCGACATCTTCCATGTACAGCTGAGGGAAATAAGGTCTACAGAGGAGAAAGGATTTATCCAGAAAATTACAGGCAGAAGCAGGGCCTGAACTATAACACATATATCTACTCCTAATCTTATGCCCTAGCACTAAACTATGAGAATTTAGTGAGACAAATTTGCTGTCATGGGTGTATAATAATGACAACAAAATTTATATCATATACAGCTTACAATGTGCTAAGCACTTTACAATTATTAATCTAATTTGGTCCTTACAACAATCCTGGGAGGTGAGCAGCTAAAAAAAATAATAACTCCCCATTTTACAGATGAGATAATTGAAGCAGAGTAATTTGCCCAAGGTCACAAGGCTAGTGTCTGAAGACAAATTTGAAATGAAGTCTAATGTGTATATGTATACATTCTATGTGTATGAACATACAGATATAAATGTAAGAAATGCAGATTTGTATTTAAATTCCAGAATCCCTGGTCTTGAGCATGGGGTTGTGCTTGCATATCATAATGAATCCCAATCAGATTCATTAAAATTAGAGAAATATTAGTGAAAAAAAAGCTACTTGGGTCACTTAGCTAGAGACTGCTCATTAGCAACTTTCCTATACTCCATTGGGACAGGTACCTCCTGTGACAGAGTCTAGGAATTGTCCGCCAGGACACAGGAAATGTAGACATGGGTGAGTTGTGATTTACCCTATTGGAGGGAGTGTCCATATCGATGAGATGAAAGAGCCATCAAAATGACAGTCCTAAAGCCAAATACTTTCTGAGGGTTTGCCTGCTTTGGATTATCTGTGCTGTAATCTTGCCTAGTGGGGCAGCTAGGTGGTGCAGTGAATAGAATGCTGGGCCTGGAGTCTTCTCATCTTGTATTCATATCCAGCCTCAGATACTAGCCACGTTTGCCTCAGTTTCCTCTTCTGTAAAGTGACCTGGAGAAGGAAATGACTAACTACTCCAGCATTTCTGCCAAGAAATCCCAAATGGGGATATGGAGAGTCAGACATGATTGAAGGGAAAAAAAGATATTGCCTAGTCATATGGAAAACTGCCAGTAGGCTGTGTTATTATTTAGGCATTTGTGTGTATACTTAACTTGTAAACTCTGTTCTAGAACTTAAACTTAAGACTGTCCTATAGTGCTGAAACATGTCATGACAATCTGCTTGTTCTATTTAGGAAGTAGAATGGACATGAAGCCTATGGGAAACTGGAGATACTCAATTGTTAATAAGTTTTTTCAGAGTTGGGCTCTTTCTATGAGGTTTTGGACAATTTTTCTGAAAAGTGGACCAATCTCTTGCTCAGAGCCTGAACCCTCCTCTGAGGGTTTGGGGGAAATGGTGGTGATAAGAGGAAGAGTAGATTATGGAGGGGGGTTCTTGTTTAATCATGTCCTACTCTTTGTGACCCTGTATAGGGTTTTCTTGTAAAAGATGCTGGAATGGTTTGCCGTTTCCTTCTCCAGTAGGTTAAGGCAAACAGAGGTTAAGTGACTTGTCCGATCACACAGCTAGTGAGTATCTGAGGCAAGATTTGAACTCAGGTCTTCTTGACTACAGGTCCAGCACTCTATCCACAGAGCCACCTAGTTGTCTCTATGGAGGGGCAACAGTTCATTAAATAAACCAGAGGGGAATGGAATGGATTGGAATAAATTGGAATTTGAGTGGACTAGTAAAAGGTTTGCAATAGTATCCCACTGTAAATGTAGTTACCTTCATACCCAGGAATGAGAAACTCACAAAAGGAAGCAGGTCTAAGGATATAAAGAAAATTGAACTGGAGAGGGAGGAGGGTGATTTTTCTGGACTTTAAATTTCTGCCACTGCTATGAGAAGTAGAAGGATGTCAAATGATGGGGAAGGGCAGAACAGGAAGTGGGGAGTTCTGACTTCTTTCAAGTCTCAGCTAATAGCCCACCTCTCATAAGGTGATGCTTAGTGTCTTCTCTTTGGGACAATCCCTAAATTAGCCCATGTCTCTCTTTTTCCCCAACTGAGAACAAGAACAGTTTCTTTTGTTGTTTTTTGGCCTTTCTTTGTAACACCAGCACTGAGCACAGTGCTTGCACATTTATGGTTGCTGCTGTTCATTCAGTCAGTCATGTCCAAATCTTTGTGACCCTGTGCACCATAGCACACCAAGCCCTTCTATCCTCCCCTATCTCCTGAAGTCTCTTCAAGCTCATTTTTGTTGCTTCCATGACACTGTTCATCTACCTCATCCTCTGCCATGCCCTTCTCCTTTTGCCTTCAATCTTTCCCACCCACCGTTCTCTTCTAATGAGGCCTGTCTTTTCATTATGTGGCTAAAGTATTTAAGCTCAGCTTTACTATGTGTCCTTCCAATAAGTAGTCTCAATTAATTTCTTCAGGTGTTGACTGATTTGATCTCCTTGTTATCCAAGGAATTCTCAAAAGTCTTATTTAGCACCACAATTTGAAAGTGTCTATTCTATGATGCTCAGCTTTCCTTATAGTACAACTCTCACAGCAATACATTGCTACTGGAAAAATCATAACTTTGACTCTACAGACCTTTGTTGACAAGGTGATATCTCTGCTTTTTAGTATGCTGTCCAGAGATTTGCCATATTTTTCCTTCCAGGGAGCAAGTGTCTTTTAATTTCACTACCTGCAGTGATCTTTGAGTCCAAAAATATAAAATCTGACACTATTTCCATTTCTTCTCCCTCTGTTTGCCAGAAAGTGATGAGATCAGTTGCCATGATATTAGGGTTTTTTTTCATGTTAAGCTTCAAGCCAGCTTTTACTCTCCTCTTTTACCCTCATCAAGAGATTATTTCTTCCAAAAATGCAAAGGGAGATAACCTAGCCATACCAGATTTAAAACTATATTGTAAAGCAGCAATAGGTTGGGTACGCAAGACATAGCAGTCAGTAACTATAGTAATCTACTGTTTGATAAACTCCAAATACTCCAGCTTTTGGGATAAGAACTCTCTATTTGACAAAAGCTGCTGGGAAAACTGGAAAATAATATGGCATAAACTAGGCATAGATCAACATCTCATACCCTATACCAAAAAAAGATCAAAATGTATACATGATTTAGACATAAGGGATGATACCATAAGCAAATTAGGAAAACAAGGACTAGTTTACCTGTCAGATCTATGGAGAAGGGAAGAATTTATAACTAAATAAGAGATAAAGAACATTGTGAAATGCAAAATGGATAATTTTGATGACATTAAATTTAAAAGTTTTTGCACTAACAAAACCACTGCAACTAAGATTAGAAGGAAAGCAGAAAGCTGGGAAACAATTTTTACAATCAGTGTTTCTGGTAAAGGCCTCATTTCTCAAATATGTAGAGAACTGAGTCAAATTTATAAGAATACAAGTCATTTACCAATTGATAAATGGTCAAAGGCTATGAACAAGCAGTTTTCAGAGGAAGAAATTAAAGCTATCTATAATTATATGAAAAATGCTCTAAATAATTGATTAGAGAAATGCAAATTAAAACAACTCTGAGTTACCACCTCACACCTATCAGATTGGTTAATTTGATAAAAAGTGTTGAAAAAGATGTGAGAAAATTGGAACACTAAGCCATTGTTGGTGGAGTTGTGAACTGATCCAACCATTCTGAAGAGCAATTTGGAACTATGCCCAAAGGGCTATAAAACTGTGCATACCCTTTGATCCAGAACATTATTAGGTTTGTATCCCAAAGAGATCACAAAAATGGGAAAAGGATCCACATGTACAAAAATATTTATAGCAACTCTTTTTTGTGGTGGCAAAGAGTTGAAAATTAAGGGGATACCCATCAGTTGGGGAATAGCTGAACAAGTTGTGGTATATGAATGTAATGCAGTATTATTGTACTGTAAGAAGTGATGAGCAAGTGGATTTCAGAAAAATCTAGAAAGACATGCATGAACTGATTCTGAGTAAAGTTAGCAGAACCATGAGAGCATTGCACACAGCAGCAACAACATCATGCAATGATTAACTATAAAAGACTTAGCTCTTAACAATACAAAGATCCAAGACAGTTCCAAAAGATTTGTGATGGAAAATGCTAACCACATCCAGAGAAAGAACTATGGAATCTGAATGCAAATCAGAGCATACTATTTTCACATTTTTGTTGATTTATTGTGGTTTTTTCTTTTATTCCAATTCTTCTTTTACAACATGACTGATGTGGAAATATGTTTATTATGACTGTACATGTATAACATATATCAGGTTACTTGCTGTCTTGGGGAGGGGGAGAAGAGGGAGGGAGAAAAATTTGGAGCTGAAAATTTTACAAAAGTGAATGTTAAAAACTATTTTTATATATGATTAAAAAAATAAAATGCTGTTAAGGAAAAAAGAAAATGGGAAAAAAAGAAAATAATTCCTCTTCACTTTCTGCCATCAGAATGGTATCATTTGCATATCTGAGATTGCTGATATTTTTCCTGGCAACTTTAATTCCAGGTTTTGATTCTTTCCATCTGGCATTTCACATGATTTACTCTACATACAAGTTAAATAAATAAGGTGATAATATACATCCTTGTCATACTCCTTTCCCAGTCTTAAACCAATCAGTTGTTCCATGTTCAGTTCTAACTGTTTCTTCTTGTTCCACATGTAGGTTCCTTAGGAGACAAGTAAGATGATCTGATACTCCCTTCTGTTTGAGGACTTGCCACGTTTAGTTGTGATCCATACAGTCAAGGGTTTTAGTGCACGTAGCAGATGCTTAATAAATAGTAGTTGAGTGTCTCAATGAGGGACTGGATGAATAATAATAGTTAATATTTATATAGCTTACTTCATGTCAAGCACTTTATAATTATAATAAGAACTTATCTCTTTTGATCCTCCTAGCAACCCAAAGAGGTAGGGGCTATTACCCCCATTTTATAGATGAGAAAACTGAAGAGGTTGTTAAGTGATGACTCCAGGTCAAGTGCTCTATCCACTATATCACCTAGCTGAATGAGAAGTTCATGCCTGGGTCTGCTGGATCTCCTACTATAAAGTGTTAGGCATATGCCCTAGCCTGGTTTTACCTCATCTAAGGCAAAGGAGAGCAGGGAAGTGGGGTGGTTGGTCAAGCTGCTCGCTGTGACTCAGAGACAGGTCTGTGTAGTCCTCTTTCTGTTCCTACAGAAGGGAAATGACCTGATCTGCAATAATTCGGCAGCAGCCACAGCTATATCTGCTTCTAAGCAAGAGCTGGCCACTGGTGGCTTAATGTAAGCATGGAGGAACAAATGTCTAGGTGGGCAAGCCCAAAGATGCAGGAGTTATGGATCATATTGTATTTTTGAGCCTGTGATACAGATGGAGAATTTTAGGAGTCAGACTGTAAGAAGCATGTCTGCAAGGGCAAGAGTGGGAGAATTGTCAGTGATTGAATCCAGGAGACTTCTAGATTACCCACTGATGTTTGGGAATGTACTAGTGCCTGCTCTTTCTCAGGGTGGGTCTCACTTGCAGCAGAAGGAATCAGATTTTGGCAGATGGGAGTGAGCATCAGGATGTCAGTGGCATGGAAGGAAAGAGAAGAGATAGAGCTTCCTCAGGTGGACTCTAGAAGCTGTGTGCTCTGAATGAGAGGAGTTGGGGATAGGCAGAAGGTGAGGGGATCCAGGTGCTTCTGCCCTGTCACCTAAGGTGGCAATACTCATTGCTTCTACCCAGGTAGCCCTGCAGTTGACATGAACCTGAGTTGGGAACATTACCTGAGTGGTGAAAAGATGGTTTGGTCATCCAGGTTTAGGCATAGAACGCTCTTAGCCTTTCATACTCCTGGAGACAATGGGATAGTGTTGGAAGAGACTTTAGAGATTGTCCAATTTAACCTCTTCATTTTATAGAGGAAGAAACTGAGATCCAGAGAGGGGCATTGACTTGAATAACATAGGTAACAAGTAGCAGAACTAGGCATTCACCAGTTCTGCTGCATTACTCAGCAGCTGTGGACAAGGGAGAGAGAAGCAGAAGTTAGAGCCCTGGCATGAGAGTCTGGGGACCTGGGTTCCAGTTCCTTCTGTCTAACTTAAACCATTTAACTTTTCTAGGTCTTATTAATTTCTTTATCTGCATAATAAATGTGATGGACTAGACTGAGGAATTTGCTTCCATAAGTCTGTGAGAGGTTGGGAGAGTTAACCTCCTCCCCCTGTATTTGCCAAACTTAACCTTCCTTCTTTATGTTAAAATTGAACAGTATCTCAGAATCTACTGCTCATAATCAAGTCTAATACCTCCAGATTCTACCCATCCCTCATACCCCACCTTAGCCAGCATTTTCTCTCTTTACTATTGCATTTATTGCCTATATTATACAAATTAGAATGCCAACCTGGAAGGAACCTTGAAAGTCATCTATTCACAGGATCACAGAATTTTAGAGTTAGAATTTTAGAGTCTGACCCATAGCTGATGATCTTTTTCTCATCTAAATTACTACAACTTTGATTCATTCACACGTAACAGCAGGTATCCTATTTTGCATCCAATTAGCCACCAAGCATTTATTAAGTGCCTGATATATGTGCCAGACATCAATTATACAAAGACAAAAGTCAAACTCTAGTCTTTGTCTTCAAGGAGGTCAAATTCTGATGGATGCCTTATGGTCTTAATGACCTCTTTAGTTGGACTAGTCTTGTTGCCCTAGCAACCCAGTAAACTCTTTTGGTACTCTTTAGATAAAAGTAGTGATTGCTTTTATTTCCCTGTAAAGTCACAGCACTTGGCATGGTACCTTATATGTACTAGGTACTCAATTAAATGTTGATGCCTTTTTAATCAATTGGCTCCAAAACCTCCAGAAATTTAAAAGAAATATATCCAGCTGTACTCAAATTTTGCATCTTCAACAAGTAGCAACTACTCTGAAAAGATGTGAAGATGGTTGAACCAAACCTGCTTGATCTGGCCATGCTGCTTCTACTAGACCCTGCCTAATTATAATGAGTCAGCTGAAACACAGGAAAGTGATTAGAAATTTTCCATTCCTATAGCCAACACACAATTTCAAGAACCTTGTCATCTCTTACCTGTATTTTTGCAATAACCTCCTCAGTTTTCCTGCCTCTGGTCTCTATCTTTCCAACCATTCATCATATTGTGGCTCAATTAATCATCCTAGAATAACACTTTCCTTAAATCACTTCCTCTGCTGAAAAAAAAGTGGCTTCCAACATCATAAAAATCACTGAATTTTAGCAGTAGAAGGAATTTCACAAGCTATATAGACCCAGTCCTTTCCAGTCTGACTAGCCTACATTTTCAGCCTAATCTCCCTCTTCCCTTCTTTCACAAATCCTTCACTTTAACCAGACTAGTTTATTACATTCTTCAGATTAGCTTTGCCTATTCTCACTCCCAAATCTTTGTTTTTCATGTTTCCTTAGAATACCCTCCCCATATCCACAAACCCCTCATTTTACAGAAGGAGAAAGTAAGTGACGCAGCTGTGGTGCTGTGGAAAGGGAACTGGATTGGGAGTTTTGTACCTGAGCTGGAATCCTGGCTCTGGTACTGACTTACTCCCTGTGTGACCTTGGTAAGTCATTTGCTTCTCTAGTCCTTTGTTTTCTTGTCTATGAAATTATGGAATTAAGTCAGATGGCATATAAGTTCTCCTTCAGTTCTAATCTATGATCCTATGATCCTTTGTCCAAGATGACACAGGATTAGAAGTAGGATTAGGACTCAGGGCCAAGACACCGTGACATAATAGGAGTTCCAGGGACTGAGAGTCAGGAGAGACCTGGGTTGGAATCTTTGAAACTTCCTAGCTATGTGACCATGGACAAGTCACTTAATCTATCTCTCTGAGCCTCAGTTTCCTCATCTACCAAAGGGGAATAATAAGATCCCAAGTATCTACTGAAAATAGGGCTGTTGTAAGAATCAAAAGAATTGTGCATAAACCCTTTCTGCAACCTTGAAATGCTGTAAAAATGATAGCTACTACTATAATTTGCTGTTATGATATATGATATTGGTTTCTAATGATGGCCTTTTTTTAAACTGTGGACTTCCTAAAAGCAGGGACAGAGTTTCATATTCTTTTCTGTATGCCTTACCATACAGGGTACAAAGTGTAGTCTCCTGGAGAAGCTTAGTAAGACTGACTCATCTCTGCTTGAACCTTCTCCCTTTGTGGAAAGAGAGAATGAGCCCTGGGTGTCTATCACTCAGAACTTAGAGAGGGGACTAGGGCAATATGAGGGCAGGGGCTTCTTGCCCCCTTCATGTAGAGGGACCATTAGGTTTCTGCCTCAGGCTCAGAGAGCCCCAAATTTAGCACCAACATCAAACTCTTGAGAAAGAGCATGTATTTCCTCCCACTCCCACTAAACTTCCTATTAAGTGTAAGCTACTGTATAGAAGTTAGATTTCCCCCCTCAATTACTAGTGCATTTGCACAGGGAAAAGAGTAAAAACAACATTTTTAATTTTCAAAATTCACATTTTATTTCTCTTTTTTTTAGTGTCCTGTTTTGTCTATTTTTTTTAATGGTAGAAACCTCGGAAAACTCAACAGTGATCTGTCTCCCCGGATCTTTAAGGATCCCTAGATGTGGGCCACTCTGGGAGTAAACCCTTCAGGAATTACATTTGATTATCCTGGAGATGGGAGGACCTTTTTCTACAACCACAAACTGTCAGGGTTGGATGGATCTTAGAGGATATGTCAGGTCTAGGCTAACTCTGATAGATGAAACTGAAGATCAGAGGAGAATTTGATTTGTCTGAGGTGAGAACATGGGGGAGCTGTCCAGCTGGCCCCGAGGATGCCTACCCCCAGCTAGAAGGATTTTTTTTGTGTTTATCCAGTGATCTCGTTTTTGACCACTAAGAAGAAGAAGAAGGGCTTGGGGAGTGGGTGGGAGGTGTAGGTCGTTCCTCATGCCCATTCCTCCCGGGGCCCCTGAGAAAGCACACTAGGGTCGAACTAAGTGGCTGAAGTTTCTTTATTATCCCTGAATTGCATTACAAGTAATACTGCTGGCGGGGGCAGGGCGAGAGGAGCCTTGAAGTGAGGGCCCGCGCAGGGAAGGGTCGGGCGGGGAGTGGGGAGCGCTAGGCGCTTGTACAAAATCTGGCCAAAAAGCCGAACATGCATGGAAAATTATTGCTGTTGGAAGTTTCTATTTACAATATAAACACACATTGGGAATCGAATCTACAATACCTTCCTCCCACCCCACCCCACCCCCGCCCCGCACCCCAATCTCTGCTCACAGGGAAGGGTCTAGAACCATAGAACGTCAGAGCTGGAAGGGATAGTGAAGGCTGTCTAGTCCAACCCCTTCATTTTACAGATGAGGAAACTGAGACCCAGAGAGGTTATGTGACTTGCCTAAGGTCACACAGCTGAGAGCAGTGACTAGAACCCAGGTCTGCTGATTCCCTGTCCGGGGCTCTTTCCAGTGCTTTCTGCTGTAACGTCGGAGAGAAAACGTTTTCAATGACTCTCTCGGTTTACTCCCACTCTTCACCCTCCCCCCAATATTTGAGAGCTGAACCCTTCCATTTAGGAAGACCACCCCTTGTCCCGATGAGGGGAAGAAATGAGTGAGGAACCCCGTTCCTTCTATCTGGGTGTGAAGCTGTTGCGGGGGGAATATGCGGGACAGAGACGTGTGCTTAAAGCAGGGACTGGGGCCCATGCGCTAGGGAGGCGTGTGCCCTGCAGGAGAGGGGGAAGAGGGCCCTGGGCGGGGCCGTGTGCTTGTGATACCTCTGCAGGCATGCAAAGGGTGTCGGCACGGTGGCTCTAGAAAGGGAGTACCGGCCATTCTGCGCCGCCATCAGGGGAGGTAGGAGGCAAGATGTGAGGTCCTGGCTGGGGGCTGGCCCTTGTGGGGGTCTTGGGCCCCCCTCTGCTGGGAAAGTTGCATAGACTTGGAAGGCGGCCTCCTGCCTTTCATTTCAAAGGTGTGCGAGCTGTAGGTGAGATGGGTGTGAGGTTGGGGAAGCTGTGGCCTCTTCCCTTGACCCCCGGGATTGCCCCACCTCACCTTGACCCTCTGGAGGCTCCACTTCTCTCCAGGAACAGCATAAAGAACAAATATGAGTTAGGACTTTTCATCGGCAGGGCAATCCTGGTGGGCTTCTTGGAGTTGTAGTGGGGACCTGCCCCATGAACCCCTTTAGTCTTTCCCTTCCTCTGCCTGGCGCTCTCCGAGCAAGGCATGAATTGGGTCCGGGAGTGTGGGGAGAGAGTCTTGGAGCCTGCCAATCCCCCACAGACCAGAAGGTTGTCTGTGAGTGTGTGTGTGTGGGTGAGTGCGTGCGTGTGTGCGCGCGCGCGTCCGCGGACCTTTTCTAGGACAGACGTTGAGGTTGTACTGTAGATCATCTTCCCTCCATGACCCCTTTCTCCATTCATCCCATATCTCCGGGTCTGGCGTACAGAGGAACGCCTTCCTTCCACCTCTAGTCAGATCTTTCAGCCCTTTCAGTCGGGGCCTCACCTCAGAAGCCTTGCCAGTCCCCCCAGTCCAGCTGGAGAGCTTCACCTTCCCAACAGAGGGATACTCCCCTTCCGGAGGGAACAAATAATAAATAGATAAATACAAATAAATAAATAACTCTCTGGGTGGGGAAGTGCTCAGAGAGGGAGGAAGACGGAGCAGGGGAGAGGAATGTGGGGAAAGAGGACCCATAACCGGGGAAGGGAACCTGCCCTTTCCCTGAGCGGGTGGCGGGCAGCAGGGCAGAGCAGCAGCGTCCTGAGACCTAGCTCCAGGGGCCCATTCTGCTCTGAGGTTCACCTCCTGAAGCCACCGGGGGGACGTTGGGGATGGCAGTAAGAAGGCGGAAGAGGAGATGGAAAGTGATGTCGGGCCAGGTGAGGGAGAACGGCTGGGAGGGGCAAGTGGGGGCCTGGTCAGGAAAGGAAGTGTGTAATCCTGGAAAGGGCTGGGGCTCATGGGAGCTTCAGAGGTTCGGTTTGGGTGTAAGTGAGCCTAGGGAAGAAGACATGCGGTCCTTACACTAGGCAGTCCCTGGATTGTAAAGGGAGGAGGAGGAGAGGGAGAGTGTGGGTCAGGCGTTGGATGGGGAAAGGGATGTAATTTATGCTAAGGGGCGGAGCTTAGGTTGAACAAGCATGGAACGGGGTGAGGAGACCGGGTCGGGTTTATAATGGGAAGAGGTTGGAAACAGGTATGCAGAAAGGGTGGAGTTTGAAATGAACTGGAGCCGCCCGGGATGGGCTAAGAAAGGGCATTAGGGGAGGAGATGGGGTGGGGCCTGGCCGGAGAGGGCGGGGCTGAATTAGTGGTCCAGAGCGGCGGTGGAGGCGGTGCAAGCATGCTCAGCGCCTTTGAAGCAGGCGGCTTCGCAGTGCTTGTTGAGGTAGGACTTAAGCGCAAAGGTCTTCTCGCACTGGCGGCACTTGTAGTGCTTGAAGGCCGAGTGCGTTTGCATGTGCGCTCTCAGGTTAGAGCGGTCGGCGAACGCTTTGCCGCAGTGCGAGCAGCCGAAGGGCTTCTCGCCCGTGTGCGAGCGCATGTGGCCCTGCAGGAGCCAGGGCCGGGAGAAAGCCTTGCCGCAGACACCGCATTTGTGGCGCAAGTTGTGCGTGAGCACGTGCATGGCCAGAGCCGGCATGGATACGTAGGCCTTGCCGCACGTCGGACACTTTCGCGCCAGCTTGCTGTCCAGGCTGCGGTGCGTCTGCTTGTGACGGCTCAGGTTGGACGACGTGGCGTACGTCTTGCCGCACTCACCGCACGAGTGTCGGTGCCCCCCACTTCCACCCCCAGTTCCCCCAGGCCCGCTCCCGCCCCCCGCCCCCCGGGCATCCCCAGCCCCACGCCTCCGGGAGCGCCCGTCTGAGATGAAGAAGGCATCCATGGAGTAGCTGTCCGTCACCGCTGCCTCCCCTCGGAAGTAGCGCGCAGACAGGCTCGACTGCGGGCTCTCGGGGTCGCTGTACTCCTCAGTAGCTGGTGGGTACGCAGCCTCCGACGGCGCCAGTTCCAGCCCCGGTTTCTTTTCGCTGTCATAGCTGGGGGGCGGAAGGCAGTGTGGAGCATAGCCTGGGTGGGGACGGTACACACACACAAGGAAGGGTTAGCCAGGCGCTACCAGACCTTCAACTCCGGGGGAAATCCTCCCAGAATAATTCCCACCAAGATCTTTGGGCCAGTCATTTCTTTATTACTGCTCTCTAGGTTTATTTGGGCAGCTTAGGTGACTCAATGGTTAGAGTCCTTGGCCTAAAGTCAGGAAGACTCATCTTCCTGAGTTCAAATCTGGCCTCAGACACCAATTGACTGCCACTTCACCCTGTATGTCTCGTTCATCTATAAAATGAACTGAAGAAGGAAAAGATAAACCACTTCAATATCCTTGCTAAGAAAACCTTAAATGGAGTCAGAAAGAATTGGATCGGACTGAACAATAAAACTTCGTGAATTGCTAAACAAACTATGGTACATTCATTGTAATGGAATATTCTTGCTCCATAAGATAATATGAAGAGTTTGGAGAAGCATGAGAACATTTGAACTGATGCAGAGTGAAGAGCACAGAAGCAGTAAAACAATATATCCTGTCTTTACAATAATGTAAATGAAAAGAATCCAAAATCTGAAACTGAGTGTGTAATTTATTCCATGTAGTTGTAAGGATTAAAGTTAGCTCCAGAGAAGGGATAAAAAATACAATTACTGTCCCCTACTTCTTTGTGGAAGAGAGAGGACTATGGATATGGGCAATTATATGTATTGTTAGAATTGGTTGTTGCTTTGGTTGGTTTACTGAACTGCCTGTTTTTCTCTCTTTTTCATTTTTGTTAGAAGTAGATGGCTGTTTGGATACTGGAGGGGAGTGGGATATATTAAGAAATGAGGAGGATGTAAGATCAAAATATATCAAAATTAAAAAACAAATTTAAAGGAGCAGTAGAAAACTCTATGACCTCTAAATTCCAAGTACTCTCCATAAGCTTTACGCACTCTGTGTTTTAAGGTTCCATCTCTAACAATCTATGTTGTAAGTTCAATAGGATTTCAAAGTGGGTAAGACCTTGGAGATTCCAACTCCCTCTTTTATATGGATGAAGAAAATGACTATGTGAGGTTAAAAAATTTCTCCAAGGTCACATGTAATAGGTAAAGTATTCAAACCCCAGTCCTCTGACTCCAATGCCAGTGCTGGGTCCCCTAGATGCACACTGACTCTCAATCCTTATAGTTCTAACTTGATATGTTCTATGGTCCCTTCTAGCTTAGGTATTCTGAATCCTTGTTAGGTGAGTAGTAATAGGGGCTTCTGTGGGGTCATACAGAATGAAGAGAAATCCATAGCCTGCCCTCAAGAGTTTATATTCCTAGGTGGATGGTCACAAGCTCAAGTGGTCCTGAGTTTGGACCTTCCTAGACCATCAGCTTCACATCTTTTCCTGCTCCTGGGACCTGAGTTTTCCACTTAAAACAGCACCACCACCTCCCGAGGAGATCAGAATGAGGTATTCCTCTTGGACTCAGCTTCTCAGTTTCCAAGAATCCAGAGTGTAAGGGCTCCGACCCCTTCTGTTTCCTCCCCCTTGGAGAGGCCCCCTTGAGCAGGCTCTTCCTCCCCCCTTTCTCTGAGGGAGTGAGGCCAGACCATTAAGTGAAGGATAAGGATGAAAAAGGAGGAAATCTCTACGCAGTGCAAAGGCAGGCAGCTGTTGGCAGTTCAGAACAGAAATGCTGAGGGGATGTGGGAATGAATGGAGTGATTAGCACCAGAATGAATCAGCAGAGGGAGGGGGGCAGCTGGGGACAGCAGCAGGGCTGGGAGCCAGGACACCTGGGTCTTGGGTCTCCATCTACCACCTTGAGTGGAGCCTCATAGACCCCTGAGGGCTGGGTAATGCTCCCTTAGAGTTCATTTTATTCATCCCTTTCTCTAGGCAGGCCTGCATTGAAGCCCAAAAGGAAACATATCTCTCCAGTGAAGCCTCCAGGATCCTTTCTGAGAGCTATTTCTGCTTATGCTGTTTCTTTGCTTTGTGACTTTGGGGATGTCACTTATTCTCTTTGTGCCTCAGTTTCTCCTGGGGAAGTGACCTCTGACTTGGGGCTTTTGGGAGTTTACTGTCATCTTGGAAATCCCTTTACCTTCATCCTAATATCAATCAATTCAACAGGTATTAAGTATCTACTGTTCTAGCATACAATGGCAAAAGGAAAAACAATCCTTTCCCTTAAGGTACTTACATTCTTTTTTGGAGGTAGGAGGAATATAAAATGTATATTGATTTGGGTTCCTTCTGCTCCTATGGACCTCACTGATTAAAGAAGTGAAATTGTATTAATAGGTAATAATGCCCAGTCGCACTTGGATAACACTTGCTGTGCTCTTAATGCCATTCAATCCTTATATCATCCCTTTGAGGGAAGCTGACATTGTTATCCTCATTTTATTGAGTTTCAGAAACCCAAAGTTACTTGCCTGAGGTCAGACAGTAGCTTTTAGAATCATGGGGTGAAATGGACTTCCAAGATCAGATATCTAGGTTAAGATCTTCTTTTTTACAGAGGAGAAAACAGGCATGGAAAGGGTTAGTGACTTGTCCAGAGTCATGAGTGAATGCAATGCTGGGATTAGAATCTAGATCTTCTCCTACCTTAGGGTTCTTTGTTTTAGCTGCATTGTGCAAATCTATAAAGGAATCTCCCTTGAGTTGGGATGAGAGCAAGTGGGGGGTAGGAATATATCCTAGGGGTTAACATATCTGGCTCCTGTTTCCATAATGCTTAGTAAATTTTTACTGGTTTGGATTGTATTGCTTTAAGGTTTGCAAAGTACTTTCTTCACAATAGCCTGTAACAAAAGGAACACGTCTTATTAGCTCCGTTTTACAGAGGAAGAAACTGAAGGGCAGAGAGAGGAAATGATTTGTCATCTCACAGTCAGAGTATCAGAAATGGCTTTGAAAACCAGGTCTTCTCACTCTAAGTCTGGTGCTCTTAGACTCCACCAGTGTCTCTAGCCTATAGGTGCCTGATGCAGACAGAAGACTGAATGACTAAACATATCTTCTATAGACCGAGTAATATATTCCATGTATGTATATTACTACTTTTCAAATGCATATAGATGCAGTTGTGATTCATAAAATACAAATTCATTTAAAAGTATTACAGAATTTATAGATTTTCATTTTTCTCAATGTCATTCCTACCACTACAATCATGAGGTACAAGAAATCTGGGGATGTAGAAAAGGATCTAAATACTTGCAAAGATTGGGAACTACTGTATGATACTGTACAACCTCTCAAGTTGACTCTTCTAACTATTCCGCATAAAGTGGTCCCCAGTCTTGCCTCTAAAGTCCTAGTCTCACCTTCCTCTGGTCCAACTCTTTCAAGTTAAAGGACCTTTCTCTCCATCGCCCTCTTATGGTGGCCTGTGGGTACTGCAGCCTTCTGGCTTCCTTGGAATCATGAACCTCAGACAAAAATAAGACTGAGGAGGGAAAACTACTCAGGGGCCTGTCAGGAGTGTTTTTGGTAGGAACACTGGTCTTGGGGTTAGGGGTGTCAGTATATTCTAAGCTGCTGCTTCTATTAGTTCTTTGTACAACCCTATTCCTTGCCTCCTGGGGATGGCTGCCTAGTTCTGGTTTTTTTTTTTAAGTCTCTGATTGGATCTCATAGCTTTCCTGCATCCTTCCTCCTCACCTCCATGGCTTCCATTTTATTTAATCTAATATCATAAATCTATGACCTGTTCCCTCCATCCTCTGTTCTTACATCTTCCCTCCCACCCCCCCAACTATTCTAGGATCATAGCAAAAATGTTTAGGTTGGGCAGGGTGGAATTAGATTGCCTCCTTCTGCTTCCTTGGCTCTTCCTGAAGACCTCTGCAAACTCAAGTCTTGGCATGGTAGACAGAGCTGAGACTGCTGAGATTCACTGGACAAAATGCATCATTGCGTGTACTGGACCACTAGTGTGTTGTGCTCTCCCCCCAGAACATACCTGAGGCTTCTATCCCAGGGACCATCCTTATAGTTTCACACCCTTATCTGTCAGTCAGCAGACTTTCACGGAGCCCCTGTGAAATGCTGGGCACCAGCAGGATGTCTTATGACCGAACTGGTAGAGGTTTCAAATGCCATTCCTCCCCATGACCTTTGCAAGCCTCTGGTACAAGATCCTTTTTGAATTGTACTGTACAGGTTACAGAGCACTTTTCTCACAAAGTCTTAGGGAATGCAAAAATTATTCTATTTTATAGAATTGGAAACTCAGGCTTAGAAAACATAAATGACTTGCCTAAGATAATACAGCTCATCACTTGAATAACAGGGAACCCCCAGGCCCTTGACTTCAAGTCATGGCTGTTTTCCTTGCACTAAAGGAGCTGAACAGGCTCTCAGGAGCAATCCTTTCATTTTGCAGAGGTAAAAACTAGGGCCTAGAAAAAGACAGTAACCTGCCCAAAGTTATAAAATAGACCAATATTTGTCCTGGAATTTGAACTCAGGGCTTCTGACTCCCAGTTCAGTGTGCTTTCATTGACACCATAATGACTCTGTCTTAGCTTCTTCTATGTTTGGGGGAAATTTAGGAAACTCAAGGCTGTGTCAAAAGCAACATAAATCTCAGTGTAAAGAACCCTGGGGAAGTGCTAGGGAGAAGACTAGCCCTTTTTGATGAGCCCCTTGGCCCTGTCCAGAGGCAGGCAGTGACTGTTGCGTGAGTATATTTAGAGCACTTTGGCTGGCTATGCTGGGGCCTCGAGCCTCAAATTGTCTCTAGCCAACTGAGCAGAAGGCTGGGTCTGTCAGCAGCAACTGGAGATAAAAATAGCCTACTCCAAGCCTGCGTGCCCAGCCCTGGGCACAGGGCTTGGCGTTTTTTCTCCTCTTATCATTATTTATTTGAGTAGCTCCCAGGCATTTGCCCAAAAATACCACCCACGTTTGGGGCCACATTCTCAAAAGGGTTGCCTGTCATGGCAGGAATAATCATGAATCTGGAGAGGAAATTGGAGACCACCTGGGCTGGATGACATGGAAGCAGAATGAGGAGATAGTCCCCTAGAATAGTGAGATTGAAGCTAAAAGGGAAATTATAGGTCAGGAAATCTATTATTTCATTATGAAAATGTAAATATGTTTAATAATAAATTTTTTAATTAAATTTTTATTTTTAATTAGATTTTTTTTTACCTCACCTTTTTTGTCAATGTGTCTCTCCCTGCCTTCCCTACTCATTGAACTATCTTATAACGAAAAATAATAAAAAGGAAGAGAAGAAAAGAAAGAAATCATTTCAGCAAAATGAACCGACTCATCTGTTGGGTTTAACAGTACATGCAATATTCCATATCCGTCTTTCCCTATTTTCTTACTTCTTCTTCAAGAACAAACTTAATTGTGATAATTATACAATGTTCAGTTTGATTTTTTTTTACCATTTTATAATTTATTTAAAATCTGTTCTGATTTGAAGAGTTGCAAAAGTTCATCTAGTATGATTTTTTAAAAAAGTTATCTAGTTTAATTGATTCATTTTATAGATGAGAAAACTAAAACCCGGAAAACATTAAATAGTTTTCCACAGGTGACATAGGTAGCAATTATCAGGGCTGGAATTTGAACCCAAGTCTTCTGACTCCAAAACCTTTGCTGTCTCTGACATGGAACCATGAAAAATAGAAATGTATTTATGGTTCTTTCCAGGCAGCAGGGTAGTGTGGAAAAAGTACTGGATTTGTAGTCAGAGGACCTGGCTAAAAAATCTTGACTTTGCTGCTTAGTGACTGTGACTGGGCAAATCACTTAACCTCTGAGCCTCAGTTTCCTCTGTAGAAATGAGACTCAGATGATCTCTGAAGTCCCTTCCAATTCTGCATCCAGTGAACCTGTGACTGATTTGATCAGACCAAGACCCTGGAGATAGTAATCCGGTGAGGAGGAAAGATGGGAAGGGAAATAAGTGTCTATGATGGACCTTCGGTTAACTCCCTTCACCCTCACCTGCTCCCACCTTTATGCTATTAGTAACTCACATTTTAGTAGCACTATGGTTTACATAGTACTTTCTTCACAGCAGCCCTGTGAAGTAGGAAGTGCAAGTGCTATCTATTAATCTCATTGAACAGAGGAGGAAGCAGGCTCAGGGGGGAAGTGGCTTGTTGAACTTTAGTTACTTCAGAACCAGGATTTAGGCTTAGGTCTTCTGAATCCAGTGTCCTTCCCATCCCTCCTGTCTCTCTGTAATTCTCTCCCTCTCCTCTTTCTCTTTCTTTCTTCTTTTCATCTTCTCCTCTCTCTTCCCCTCTCTTTTCTTCTCTTCCCCCTTCCTTCATCTTGAGTCTTGGAGGAATTTGTCCAGTTGTGTTGAATTAGCAGGAAACATTTTCAATAGTTTGACAATAGAGCAATATGAAAGGTTGTTGGGGTTGGAAGGAACTTTAGAAATTAGTTCAACTGTCTTATTTAGTAGAAGGCAAATTCAGACCTAGAGAGAAATATCTTGTCCTAGTCATGCATTGAGTTATCAAGTCTGGACTAGAATTTAGGTGGCTTGACTCCTAGTTCAGTATTGAGAGTAACTAGGGTGGGAAGTAGTGTATCTGTGTGTATGTGTGTGTGTGTGTGTGTGTATGTGTGTGTGTGTGTGTGTGTGTGTGTGTTAATAGTAGGGAGGAGAGGAAAGGAGAAGCAGGGCTGGAAAACATCAAATTCAGACTCTCTGCAGTGGTAGGTCCACTGTGTAACTGTGGGAGCACATCCAACCTTCCCTTTTCTTTCTTTTTTTTTGACAAAGTGCCTTAGATTTCTGTGTCCATAGAGGGATTGTCTGAGGGTGACTTGTGACTGATGCTCCATCCAGAGACACCTAGCAGGCTCTCAGGCCCTGGACTAAAATAATTTCCTATCAGTATCTGTGGCGCCATCCTGAGCAGGAGGCGAAGAGGGTTCAGCCTGTTGATGTAATGTGGTCAAATAGATAAGAGTATGGGCAAGAGTTGGAGAACTTCCTCTGACACTGGGGGATTGTTAATGTATCCCATGGAGGGGAGAGAAATGCATTATTGCTTCAGCATTGATCCTTCATCATCTCCATTCAGGCTTGGTTTCTTGAGGAGTTGAGACTTATAAATTACAGTTCTTTTGGGGAAGGGTGGGAGTTCTTGGGCTGGGGTCAGGATAAGACTGTAGAGTGTTTTGGTTCTGGGCTCCCAGTCTTGTGGGAGGCCTCTTGGGGAAACAAGAAACAGATAAACTCTTGGAGGTCTGAATTTCTTAGAGGGCAGATGGTTGTGGAGTGCCTTGGCTAAAACTTATACTTCTAAGCATCAACTCCCCCCACTCCCCACACACATACCTCCTGGCACTGGGGGAAGAGATGGAGGGATTGGTTGTGAGTCTCCAAGACAGAGCAGATCAGTGTCTAATCTAGGCAGAGAGAAGAGATGGAGTATATGGGGGGGGAGGAGACAGAGGGAGAAGAAAGAGAGAGAGAGAATGAAAGAGAGAGAAGTCTGGACTCTGAGTTGGAAAGAACATCATCAGGAGGCAACATGACATAGATGTAAAGAGCTTTGCAAACCTTAAGCTTTCATAAATGCTAGCTCTGTTACCATTGTTATTAAAATTAGTGGCAAGAGCACTGGCTCTGCAATCATAGTTCCTGGGTTCAGTTGTAAACTATATTTCAAACTCACTTTGTGATTTTGGGGATTTACTTTACTGCTTTGGGTTTCAGTGTTTTCCCCAGTAAAAAAAAGGGGGGAGGTAGAACTCAAATGTTCTTTACTGACATTCTGGGTTCTATTAAAAAGCATTTAGTAAAAGGGACAGATTGAAAGAGAATGAGAAAGATGGACTTGGAAGACAGAAAGAGATGTATAGTGAGACAAAGACTAGTGGACAGTGAAAGAGGGATACACAATAGATGAGACAAAGAACAGAAGTGTATGTGTGTGTGTGTGTGTGTGTGTGTCTGTCTGTCTGTGTGTCTGTGTGTGTGTGAGGGGGGAATGGAAGCTTAAGAAGGAGGAAGAACATTATGGGAATGTGAGGTAGGAAAGGGTCATACTGAATGGGAGCCTCAGAGGTCCTTTCCACATGGATCTGGATATTTGTTTCTCAGGGCTGAGGGACTTAAGACCCTGCTCAACCTGAGTCTAAGTTTGTATCTCCAACTTCAATATTTGCCTCATCCTCCCCAGCCCTACCTGAAAGAAAGTCTTGGGGTTTGGGGTGAGTATCCTATATGCATTAGGGCTGGAAGAAGTCTCAGAAACCACAGACCCAACTGCCTCACTTTATAGATGGGGGAAACTGAGGTTCAGAGAAGGGGAGTGTTGTAGGACTGGTGTTGGGCTCAGATGAAATCATGGTCTTGAAAAGGCTTTGAAAACCAAATCCCTAAACAGATGTGAGATTGTTATGATTGTGTACAAATTGGTTTTCCCCTTAATTTCCAAATGCAACTCCATCTATTATCAGGGGACTAGGATATGGCCCCATTAATCTGGGTAGCCTCTGAGGGTCTCTTATCTTCCTTTCCCTAGTATGCTCCTAGCCTCCTCTCCTTTCCCTTTGGGGGTGCTTTAGTTCAGTCTTTGTTCCTCTGCCCATTCCCCCTTCCCACCGTGACATGGACTTCTCCATCTCTCCTTTCCCTTACCCTTCTCCCTTTGACCCTTCCTGTAGCTCTCCTGCCATCTTCTCCCTGCACCGCCCCCCCCCCCCCCCAGCCTGGCTGAGTGGCTGCAAAATGCAGGCAGTCCTTGTAAGAGGATCTTTCTAATAACTGGAACTGTCTGCAGCCCCAGGGCTCCTCCTCCCCCCCTCCCTCTCCTATCCTCCCTCCTCCTTTCTTCCCTCCCCTCTCCTCCCCTCTCTTCTCCTCTCTTTCTCCTTGTTTACACAGCACAGTCACACACGCTGGGAGAGAAAGCGCTCAGCTCAGCAATTTTTCACACTTCCCTCAAACGTTCAGCAAGGTTATTTCCGGGAGATCGTAGAAAACAGGCGCCCACCCACCAGTCCTAGTCTTCTTGAATGCCACCCTCCTCCCTGAAGGTCCCAGGGGCAGAATCATTTCCCATATCAGCCACCCCTCCCCCCACAGGTGGCATCCTATTGCCAATAGGTCTCCTGCTTTATCAACCCCTTTATGCCCAGGTATGTCAATGTTTGGTGATGCTGGCCTGTAGGGTCACCCCTTGAAGCCCTTATAGTTCTGTCTACACTAGCTACACACATAGATAAGGTAGAATTGGGTTTTATCAGCAAGGTGGCTGTTCTGCAAATGCCAAGTTCTCTCTCATCCTAGTGAAATCTCCACAGGCCCCTGGCTACCAAGGCAATAATAAATTTTGGATCTCTGGAAACCCTGGCTTAGGTCAAGTGCCCTTTCCCTCTGAAGACTCTTTTCCTTCTTGCTCTGACCTTAGCCTGTACAATCATGGTGCCCTTCAGTAGTTTCTGGAGGTGAAGGAGTTCATATCCTTTCTGGAGTTTGTTTTTGCTACTTCGAGAAACAAAATCAGAAAGGAATAGGTGGGACCTCTGATATTTTTGGTACCCTCTCTGATTCTACCTTTTCTTCTCCTGATTCTGCCTGCCTCCCCCCACCCCATCTCACAATCCAATTTCCCAGTTGCCTGTTGGGATCATTTTTGTGGTATCTTCCTACTACCTTTTACTTTTTTCAGGCCTCAGATCTCTTCCATTCATCTCTTTTAACTATGAACAAAAGGGAAAACACATAATGGTTTATGGCCTCAGTTTCCCCATCCATAAAATGAGGGTATTGAACTAGATGATCTGTAGAGACATGTCTAGCTCTAACACTGATCTATGTTCTAAGAGCTCTTCCTGGTCTATTATTTTATGATTATATGATTCTCTACTCTCTGTCCCCATGGGAGAGAAAAATGTAGAGGGAGGGGAGTTGTGGGGGAGGAGATCCAGGCCAAAGGGCTTTGTTCTGTTCCAGTGTTTGGTAAGGATAGAGAGGAGGCAATTCAGATACAGAAGGTGTTTCAACTACCCGTTCTCTTGGGAATTGGACTGGGGGATGGAAAATAAAATTACTTCAGAGAAAAAATGTTCTCTGGCAAAATTCTGCCTCTCTTCCTCCGCCTTCAGTCTTTTCTCCTGAATCAGTTTGGACAGAAGCTGAAGAGAGTCAGCAGATGAACCTTCCTTGTCCCCTCTCACCAGTTATCCAGCTTAGGTGTTTCTGTTCTTTCCCTGGATCCTCCCAGAAGAATTTGAGTCTTGGCCAGAAGAGGACTGGCCTTAGCAAAGGGAAGTGTGTATTTAGGGGAAGGGCAGTTTTGGGTATTGACAGGGACCCTTGTCTTTGCCACTAACTTCTTTGACCTTGGATAGGTCATAGTGTTCATCTCCTGCTGAATTTCCCCACCTAGTCTGAGTGACTGAAGGAATGTAGGTGAGTGACTTAGGATTCTTGGAGGAACCAGGTCATCTTGACTCAGTGGTGGCATTTTGCTCTCTCTCCCCACCTTCCTGCTTTTCCTCTCTCCTTTCTTCCTCTAGTACCCCAGCTCTTTCTTCTCTTCTTTGCTTTCTCCCTCTCCCCTTCTGTCTCACACACACAGAGCCCGGAAGCCGATATCACCAGCTGATGCCAGACCTTTCCCTGCCAAAGTGATGTCTCCTCCCTGTGCACCTGCCCAGTAGGGGCTCACCAAAGGAAAACCTTTTGTCATTTCTGATTCTTGGAGAGGGCCCTGGGGAAAGAGTAGCTTTCTTTCACTCCTTCAGATGTCTCAGCTTTTAACCCCCTTCAGCTGAATCTCTCCACTCACAGACCCTTAACAGATCCCATCTTCTTGCACAAACTCACCCTAAGAAGACCCAGATGATGGGTCAGAAGCAAATAACATCAAGAATAAGAAAGAGAGACAATTTGGGATGTTATCTTCCTCCCTCCTAGCACAAGCTTGCCTGTTTAAGAGATCTGTAGTAATTTCCCTAGGTAAACCTTTTTAATAAAACCTCCTCTGACTGGGTTCATGGCAAGATCTTGCCTTCTGGATACATATGGCTGAGGGTAACAAAAGCTCACAGAGGAGGGTAAAGGGGGTGGGGAAGAGCTAGTTTTGCACCTACTCCAGTCTAGGCTGAAAATTCTTAGTGCCAGGAAAGGAAGAGCAGTGGTTTTCCTCCACCCCAGAGTCCCCACTTTGCAGAAGATGCAGATGGATGTCAAAATCTTCAGCCAGCTGGTCACTGCTGACCAGCAGGCTTTATTCTCACATGAGCTGTGGTTGGACAGGGTCACTAATTACATCCATGGTTGATCCTAGAGCCAAGATTGACCCCCTGGCTCTGTCCTGGGTCACCTCCAGGACCAGCACCCCCAACGTGAAAGGGACTCCATACTTCCAGCTATATCTATGCACGCTCAGAGGTCCATGGGTTTCTCCCTTTCCTTATCCCTCAGCCCAGCCTAGTCCAGGGCTGTAACTTTCAAAGTCTGAGAGCGTGGCCCAGGGCGGACGCCCAAATGACTTTTTCCTTTGTATTGACTCTGCTCTTTCCTGCTTAGCGCTCTTCTTCTCCCACTGTGGTCCTCCTGGGAGTTGGCGAGTGTGGGGGGTATCCTCACTTGGGAGGAGGTTCCCCAGATTTAGGTGGAAAGGAAGACCAAGATTTCCCTTCCCGCTTCTCCAGCCCTTAGGACTTGTCCCCATCTCGAAGCCTCCCCATTTTCCCCTCCCCCTTCCCGAGGCCCCACTCACCACTGTCCCCGGCGGAGCCGGCTGCCCCCCTGGAGCCCGGCAGCACATATGCGGATCCCAGGGGGTGGTAGCTGGGAGCTGGGACGCTGCTACACTGGAAGGCATCTGCTTTGATCTTCTTCACCAAGAAGGAACGGGGCATGGTGCTGTGCTGAGCCGGAGCCGGAGCCGGCCCGGCGGGGAACTTCAGTGGGGCCTTGAGAGGGGAGGGGGAAAGCTTGGGGGTACAGGGGCTGCAGGCTGAAGAGAAGTGGATGCTGTTGCCTTACAGAGCGGGCTCTTCAGCACTGGACAGCTCCCTGCACTACCCGCATGCGGTCCCTAGGCAGCGAGGCAGGGAGGGCCCGGGCGGAGAGGAGGGGAGGGGAGGGGAGGGGAGGCGGCGCTGCCTGGCACACTCGCTGAGCTCAGCAGTCCGGCTGCCGGCTTTATATGGGACGCAGGCTGGAGATCAGGTGGTCCTCTCGCAATGGAACTGTTTAGCTCTCTAATCCATCAAATGTCCCTCAGGACAATCATTCACATTCCCCATGAACCGGCTGCTCCGGCAGGCAGGGCGGAGAGAAGAGCGGAGCAGAGCAGAGAGAGCAGGCGAGCTGGGGAGGGAGGCACGGAGCAAGCACAGGCAGGAGCAGAGAAAGTGAGGGAGGGAGAGTGAACGAGAGAGAAAGAGAACGACATACACACAGAGAGGAATAAAAAGACTAGGAAAAACAGACTCAGAGCTCAAGAACAAGAATGGGGGAGTGATGTAGAGGAGAGAGAAAGAGATGAAGAGAAAGACTAGGAGAAAAAGAGACAAAGAGGAAGGGAAGAGAGAAATATAGAGCTCAAGAATAAGAAAAGGGGAAGGGAGAAAGAGATGGAGAGAAAGGCAAAGAGAGACAGAGACACCTAGAGACCAAGAATAAAGAAAGAGGGAGATGAGAGAAAGACAAGGAGTCATACATAGACTCAGGGATGGAGGGGGGAAAAAAAGAAGGAACCAGGGGGGAAAAAAGAAAATAGAGAAAAAGACAGAAGCATGGGGAAAGGGAAAAACGGAACCAGCTGGCTAGAGTAAATAGAGAGGGGGAATTGGAGAGAGGAGGAGAGACAGATTCAGAGGGGAAGGGGCAGAAAGAAGGATGAGGGACATAAAGGAGAAAGAGGAAGAAGGAGGCCTGAGGAAAAGGGAGGGGGAAGGAAGGGGAGAGAAATAGAAGAAACAGTGAGATCACCCACTGCCCATCTGCTTTAAATTGCTTCTTCTTCTCTGGTTTTCTTATTTCCCAAATGGAACAGGCATGGTAGTGGCCAGGACAGTGCCTTAAAGAAAAGGAAAGCAGTCCCTCCCCTTCTTCTCTGGTGGGATTGTGCTTAACACTGCCAGCCAGGTCAGGTTTAAGACAGAACTTTCTTCAGCCAGAAACTGGGGGTTGGGAAGTGAAGGAGAAGGGTAAGAGGACTAAAATGCCTCCTCCCTTTCCTTCCCCCTTGAGTAGCCAGGGAAGTGGTTGATCAGAACAGCTCAACCATTCATGTTCAGAAATAATAAAATAATTCATTTTCCTGCTGTGGGGGGGCACTGGTTTTGACATTTCTTCAGCTCTGTCTTTCCCTGAAGTAGAGGGTAGACAATAGAGACACGTGCATCAGGGAAAGAGCTGAATCTTGGTAGAAAAAGCTTGATTATGAGTGAGTGAGCAAACTCTCTCTGGGCAGGTTGGTTTTCTTTGTCTGTTGTGGGCAAGTAGGGGCTAGAAGAGCCCATGGATGATTGGGGAAGGATCCTTGTGGTGGGTAAGGGGAATAGTTCTGAATTTTGGCCCAGTAGAATAAGTGGACCATATGTCAAGGGAGTTGTGGGCAGACATTGCTTCTCTGTGGAGAAGCCATCCCTGGAGGCCGGGACCCAAGAGAATTTTAAATCTAGGAAGCTTTGTCCAATATTTGTTCAGTGGGACAGTGCATGTGATATCAGGTTCACAGTTCTGATTGGCTGGGTGATGTTTTTCCTATGCCATTTGGGCTTGAAGACAATCTATCAAAACCTGCATTCCAAACCTGGCTCAGGAGAGCTGACCTACTACTACTTTTAGTCTCCTTGCAAGCACTTTCTACCTTGTTCTTGTCCAGTTCACCTTTCCATGTCCCCTCATATTCTATGTGTGGTGTGTATTTCCTAAGTAACTAGCATGCTGCATTAGAGACTCATCATTTTCTCTAATGGAACTCTTGGAAGATGGGGTGGGGCACGTCCCAGTTTCATGGTATAAGGCTGAGCTTCCACTGAACCTCCTTAAACGTTATTTGCCACCATTCGTTAAATGAAAGAAAGGAATAATAACTGGTATTTCTGACATAATGTTTTAAAGTTTGCAAAGCCTTTTATGTTCATTATTTCATTTGATCCTTATAACAACTCTGCTAGGGAGATGGTGCCAGTTTTATTTATCCCTGTTTTCCAGATGAGGAAATTGACCAAAGGTAAATGGTCAATAAGTGGCAGCTCTGGACTCTAAACCAGGTTTTATGAGTAAGAAATGATAACTCACATTGGTAGGCCAGCGTTTGAATTCTTCCTGTTATAGAGAAGGTCTGGGTTCAATTTCCAGTAAATACAATAATGCTTTTAAGGAAACCAGTGCAAAGATCTCTGGGCTGGGAGTCAAAAGACCTAGGTTCAAGTCCCTATCCTGATAGCCACTTCCTAGCTATATTACCTTGGGAAAATTGATTCTTCATTTTGGGCCTCTCAAATTCTCTGTCTGTAAGCAAGGGAGTTAGCTTAGAATGATATCTCTGAAACTCTTCTATTGAGTTCTGTTCTGATGGTTCTTATGGAAATTCAATGCCAATGATTTTTACCCTCTGAAACATTAGATATGAAACCACAGATGTATCAAAAATGCTTATTACGTTAAGTAATCTTCCAGTATGAAAACAGGCTTAATTTTCTCTGTTTTGCTAAAGAAAAAAATTCTTCCAAGTCTCCTTTGCATCTATGCCTTTATATCTCCCAACTCAGTATTTATGTATTTGTCAGTATGTACCAAACCCCAACGTATCTAAGAAAGTTGGGATACTTTTGGACCAGATTATCTCTAAGTAGGGGCTATGAAGTCTATGTAAAGGTCCTCTCCAGATTATCCCTTAGTATGTGCATAGGATCACAGGATTTAGAGCTAAAAGGTCACTTAGAAATTATATAAGCTATTCCCCTCATTAAAAAAAAAAGAAGAAACTCAATTGTAGAGAGTAGAAGTGTCTTGACAAAGTTCACACAACTGGTAAGATTTGACCCTCCTCTCCTCCCCTCCTTCCCTTTAGAAAATATAAGCCAGAATGATCAAGCCTTGGAAGAGGCAGATGTCCACAGTACTGATTGATATTGGCAGCTAATTTTGACTGTTTCCACACCAGGACTTTGGATGCTATACAAAAAAAGAATGGGTAGCAGGACTGGAGAATTACAACTCCCCACCTGCCTTGGGGTTTTAAGGAAAGTGAGATCTAGTTCTCCTTTTCTCCCCTTCTAGCTGGGCCCAGGACCAGATGTTGCTGCTGCTTCGAAGCTGCTGAGTTGGCATTCCTAGGGCTCCCAGGGATGTGCTTCAGGCTGTGAGGTTCAGTCAGTCCCTTTCATTTCTTTACTCACCCCACAGTCTTCTCATCTCCATTCTTCCACCAGCTCAGACACAAAGGAAAATGAGTTAGTCTGCCTCCTCCAAATGGAAAGAAGGCAGAACTCAGTCTCAGTTCTTCATGGGAAGGTTATAGCCACTATCAATTGACTCACAAAATCATATAACATTCAAGCTGCAACAAAATCTTAAAATGTGGAATATTAGAGTTTTAAGGGGCCTCAGCATATAAAACAGAATCTTAGGAAATGAAATGTTTAAGCAGAGACTGTTAAAGAGGCAGCACAGCACAGTGGATGAAGTACTGGCTTCAAATCCTATCTCTGGTACTTCCTAGCTGTGAGACCATGGCCGTGCCATTTAAACCTCTTTTATTGCCAGTTTCTTCATCTACAAAACAGAGATGATAATGCCTATGGTGCTTGCTTCATTTGGCAGTAGGAGGCTCAACTGAGATGTGCAAAGCCCCTTGCCAACTTTAAAAAGCAGTATGGGGTGGGGACATCCAAAAGCTTCAATACACTTGAACTGCACTAAGATTATGGGGGCAAACTAAGTATCTATTCTTAGAACATAAAAGAGGAAATCTGGAAAAGACTTCAGGATTTGGAATGTCAGAGCTGGAAGTACCCTTTAATATAGATCATAGAATGTTTCATTTGGAAGAGACTTTAGAACAAAGAATGCTAACGTTGGAAGGAATTAAAGCTGGAAGGGACTTCACCAACCATTTAATCAAAACATCTAGTCCTCCTCTTTATAGAGGAGGAAGCTGAGGTCCAGATAGGGACTATGGCTTACTTAAGACTGTATAGAAAGTTAGGTCACACGTAAATTTCCCGACTCTCAGCCTAGTATTCTTTTTAGGACACTATTACTGAGATTTCAAGGAAGGGGAAGAGTGGTAGTCTTTTGGAACAGGGGGACCTTCAGTGCCATCAGCAGTGGCTAATAATTATGTTCACGTACTTTTCATCCTTCAAGGCTCAGCATTAGCAGTAATCCCACTTCTGCCACAAACACTTCCCAGACTGTATTGATCTCATCTCTCCCTTCTCTGAAGTCCTGCTGTAGTTAAGGTCAGTACATAATTCTGCACTTAGTTATTTAGTTTTTTCTACATGTCGTGTATCTTCAGCTAAACTGTTGGCTTTGTTGGGCAGGGACTACTTCTTTGACTTCCTTCTACTATTCTCAGATCAGGGACTTAGCAAGCAGGAACCAAGATTTCATTGACTAATATGCAAAAACTAAATCACTGTGAATTGCACTAAATGTTATCCTGTACGGTTTGGCCTGGATTCTAATAGGAGATGACTAATAATACATATGCTTTATAAAATGATATACAATAATAATAACAACACCAACTCATCTTTAATTTTCTCACTTGGCTTCTCTGCTTTGAAACCTCTCCAGACCAACTTCTCCACCATGGCTCAGGAAGCTCATTGTTGGGGTAATTTCATTATCCTGCAAAATCCTATTAGTCTTGGTGTCCCACCCCATCACCATCTTCTGAGCCTTGGCAGGTGGGGTCACGAACTCCAAATGTCCATGTAAGGAGAGAGCTCAGCTCAGACATCTCATCTCTCTCCAGGCTATATTGCTCTCTGGGATTTCTCTATTTGATTTCACCATGTCCCTGGTTTGGGTACCTTCTCTCTCCCCATACTTTATACTTCCTTTTTGTGTACTATCTTCCTCCATTAGATTGTAAACTCCTTGAGGGCAAGTATTATCTTTCTGTTTTTTCGTATTTGATCCTTTGAATTTAATACAGCAGCTGGCACATAATTAATAAATGTTTATTGACTTGACAAAAGCATTACAGAGTGTACCAGGCACTCTCATAACCATTAATTCATTTGATTCATGATTGATTCATTTGATCACTACAGTTGGCTTGGGAGATACATGTCACAATAAGAATGTACATTGAATCATTCTTATTTTACAGATGGGGAAATGGAAACACATAGAAGGAAGGTGATTTTCTTAAGGTCACACAGCAAATCTGTGGCAGACCATGGCTTTGAATTTTAGGTTTGGTACATTTCCCACCACATCTCAATACCTATTCATTCAGATATCAAATGAAAGGACCTCCAAACTTCACCCCTTTCCCTTTAACGTACTATTAGGGATAACTTTTAGCTCCCTCATGGGAGAGGACATGGTATGCTCTGACTCTTCATATCTCAAAAGGCTAAGGAAAACCAGAGTGAGTCTGGTTGTATAAATAGGCAGACCCCTTTCTAGGTCCTCAGAATACCATTGTCTCACCTGAGCAAGAGAGTAGTTCCCATGATGGCTCAGGATTCTATGGTGGGAAGGAGTTTGGTTGGGAAGGGATGTGACACAATGGCAGCTTCTTAGAGCAATATGGGTCCAAATACAAAAACAAACTGAGGTGCGATGTCTTAGGAACTTTGAAGTATCTCTAGGACCCCCACTCCCACATCTGTTTTAGGCTCAAGCATCCATATTGTATTGGGATTATTTGAAGACTTACTGTATTCAAGGTATCAGCTGTGGTATAGAAGAAAAGAACCTTTGACTTGGAATCAAGGGACCTGGATTTACTTCTGGCTTGACCAATAATAAGCTGCATGACCATGAGTCAGACACTTTTCTCTTCTTAGAACTCAATTTCTTCCTCTGAATAATGACTGAGGGTGGATTAGATGAAATCATCTAAGTTCCCTCCCAGCTGACATTCTGCGTTCCCTATTCTAAAGTCCTTTCTTACTCTGAAGTTCTATATTCTATGATCCATTTCAGATCTGTCTTTGCTATACATGCTAGTGTGTTATACTCTAAGGTCCCTTCTAAGTTCTAACGTTCTGTGTCTTATGTTCTAAGGTTCTTTGCGGCTCTGGTTTTCTATGTCCATATTCTTATCCAATCCTGACATTCTCTGTTCTGATTTCTAATATTATATATGAGAGCTCTTCCAGTTCTGACATTCTAAGATGCTAAAGTCATCCCCCTCCCCACCCCCCCAGACATACACATACACACATGCCTGCGTATTCCACCCAAAAAGCTTCCTTTTACTCCCTGCTTTTCTTTTCAGTTCTGACTCTGAATCCTGTGTCAAGGAGGGGGAAGTGAGGGGAGATCACTCCCTTCTGCTCTCACTCCCACCCCACCCCCTCTGTCCCCAGCAACACCATGGTCCCATCTGTCTCAGTGGCATTGAGCTGTGACATGAGAGGCCTGGGGAAGTCCAAGGTCAGCAGCTCCTAGGGCCAACCAGAGCAGGCCAGGGGGATGTCAACGCCATGGACCAGCCTTGGGCCCCTTTGCTCTGGAAGTTCCCCCACCCCGCCCCCATCCCAACTAGAAAAGTCTTTGCTGCTTTTAAGCTATCCGAGCTCCCTTATTTATTTATACGCCTGCATGTGCAATTTCCTCCCTTGAAGGCCCGTTAGCCGAATAAGGGATTACTTACGCCCCAGTTGTGGCGATCTGCTCTGCCTGCTGACTGTCCCTGCACTTTCTCTCTGCCTCTCCGGGCTGCAGCGTAATAAGTGAGGTAATTAAGTGTAGAAGACAAGTGGAGAGAAGGGAGGGCTGAGAAGAAGGAAGAATAGGAACTGGGTTCTTTTCAGGAGCAGGGGAGTGAGATAATGTATGATAATAACCTGCAATCAGGCCCTGCTGAGCTGGGCGAATACTCCTGCCTGGAGGAGGCTCCTTTTCCCCTCCCTCCCCCAGCCCCCCAAACATCCCAGACAATCTTGCCTTTTCAAAGAAAATGGGGGAGATCGAACAGCTCCCTGCTCCCCTCCACCCCTCCCATCCCTGGGGCAGCTGTATGGAAATAGTGTTCCCCTCTCCCTGGGTTAGGATGTGATTGTGTCTTGAGTCTTTGGTTTGAGTTGGTTGGGGGTGGGGGTGGTGTTGGTGTTGGCGCTTAGTGGGGGAGGGGAGTTTGGGCCTGGGGGGGGAGGTAGGGCACTGGAACAGTCCTAGCAAGGGATGGGTTAAAGGAAGAAGAGATGACACCTTACAAGTTAGTTTTCTGTCTCTGAGCATACTGAGGGTTTGGGAGATGGGGGTGGTGCAATGGGAAGCAGTCTCAGATAGTGGAAAGATCCTTGAATTTGGGTCCTTGGTCTGTATGTGGCCTGGAGTAAGTTAACTTCTTCTTGCTGTCCTTTAGTTTCTTCATAAAGAGAAGGATGTTAATGTGAGGGATGGACTTCATGGTTTCTTGGGATGTTTCTATTGCCTGGGCATTCTGAATTTTAAACTCTTTTAGCTCTAACAGTCTATATAATGACCTACAATCAGGTTACGTCCAATCATTTTATATCCAAAGATTCCTTCCAGCTTTGATCCATACCCTCTCCGGTCCAGTCAAACTTACCTTCTTGCTGTTCCTCATCCACCACACTCCACCTCAGTCCCTGTGACTTTGCACAGGTTTCCCTTCTCACATCTAAAATGCTAGCATTTATATTATGCCTTAAGGTTTGTAAAATGCTTTGCATATGTACTTTCATCTGATCCTCTCAACTCTGAAGTAGATGCTATTATTAACTCCATTTTACAGATGAGGAAACTGAGACTGAGTGAAGGTCAAGTAACTTGCACAGGGTCACACAGTCAATAAGAATCTGAGGCAGGATTTGAACTCAGATCTTCGTGACTTTGACCACTACCATTGGGCTATGTAGATGGCTCCAAGAAATATACCATGTGTAGTGGAGACACCCCAGTAACACCAGCTGTGCAAAAAAGCTAAACAAGGTTAAGTGTAACCAACAGGCCTCAAACCTGCCAGTGAGTTGTCTACCCCAACCATATGAAAACTTCCCCTGGCAGAATGAGTGGATGAGAACAACTTGTTCCATTGGCTACAAAGACAGCAGGCACTATGGAGCACTTAGCATCAAAGATACCATGGTCATCTGCTGCATCCTGGGCCATCATCAATGGTCTTGACTTTTGTCTTGTTACTGGACTTCGATGACTCTGGAAGAGAGAATGGGACTGACAACTTGCACAACTCTGCCTCCATTAAAATCCAATAATACATAAGTCAGGTCATTACCCCATGATGTCACTGGTCCTCTGAAAATGAAAAATGAACAACAAAAACAAGAGGCTGTCTCCTAGAATCCCTAGCTTCCTTCCAAGTTCAGTTCAAGTGCCACCTGTGAAGCTTCCCCCGATTCCCTTAGCAGCTGGAGACTCCTCCAACCCAAATCACCTTCTACTTAAATATTTTGTATGCTTTAGATGTACACATTTTTCTTAACAGAAGGTAAGTTCCTTGAGGGCAGGGGCTATTTCACTTGTCTTTGTATCCCTAGGGCCTAGAACAGTGATCAGTGATTCTATATTCTCTGTTCTAAATTCTGTGTTTGATATTTACTGTTTGATATTCTATTTTGAGGTTTGATGTTCTAGTTTACTCTGGCTGTTTTCCTGCCCTTTCTTTCTTCTTATCTGACTCTTACTCTCTCCTTAAGGTCAGGCTTAAGTCTTACCTTCCTCGGGAAAGTCAGTCCAGTCCATATTGTCCTTTCTCCTCTGAACTCCTGGGGCAGCTATTGTCTCGTTTACACAGTATGTTCCTGAAACCATAAGGTGAGAAAACATGGCTCTTTGTGCATCACTGAACTCTTCTGTTTGGACATCAATGGGAAGAACTTAATGATGAGTTCAAGTGAGAAGTGAAATAAATATAAAGGTCTTTATGAGGTGAGGTCAAGTGTCAGAAGCCATGAAAACTAGGGATAACCTCTTCCACTCAGTGGCACTAAATAGATGACCTGGAATTGTGTGTGTGTGTGTGTGTGTGTGTG